>NC_067282.1:181499668-181819489 GCF_020740795.1 Apus apus | reverse complement strand
CGCAGACTAAAACTTCTGATCCTATTAAACAGTCCTTACAGATCTTTCTAAAAATAGTTTTGAATTACTTTGATTTCTAATGTATATTTTAAAATACCATGTATTGTCAGGTTCTGATAGCCTTTATGCAGATAGCTATCTGAATAAGCACAAAAACTATTACTTCAATGCTAGTCCTCATTTTTGGTTTATTCTTTTCTGTCTTTGATTATTTATTTGATGACTACCTCCCTTATGTGGTGAAATTTAATCTTTATTTGGTTTCCATTAAATATGTTCTACTATTCTGCTGTCCTTTCTGTCTTGCATATTGATTCCTTGTAGAAGTGGACTTACTGGGCTTTGCACAAGAGTAATGCCTCTCTGGAAGCTGTTTGTAGTAGCTGACAGTGTCTCTGCACTAAGTAGTATTCATTTGTGGTAGGTTGCTGTGCTGTTGCTGTGTGTGGTTTTTGTATCACAGGTTTCAGGGCAGGATGAGGATGTCAGCTGCGGTCACTTTTACTCATGTATCACATCAAGAGTATTCCAGCAGAACTGGTGATTACGTAGGGAATCTTTTTGTATCTTTCCTTGGACTTCCCTTCATTCCTCTGTCTTTTCTATACCTGAGAGTGGTTTTCACAGTAATCACTTGGTTTCTGTTCCCACTTCTTTCCTGTTTCCTCTCTTCCTCTTCCCCAAGGAGGGGGAACAGGATTCTCCTTAACCCCAGAGTCCCCAGTTCCTTCACCTCTGTTTCAGGACTGATGTACTGGAAAAATACAGTTGTTTAAGCACCCGCAGGCAGTTGCAGTGATGCAGTTCTGTGCTCTGGGGATGAAGCCGCTCACACATACCTGTTCATTGCTTGTGTAAGGTTCCAGGCATTAGAGGAGATGCTTCTGTTGGGAAGCTGCTGCCTGCCTTCCTCCCCTGCTGCCAGTGGTGGTGAGCAAGCTTAACAAAGACGTTGCAGGAGAACCAGCCCCTAATTGGCAACATCCATTTGACACTGCAGGGATGCTGCAGTCTAGAATCTTGGTCACACGCGTGTCTGTGATTTAGTGTGAGGAGCTGTAAATGCCTAGTGCCTTATTTTTTTTTTTATTCACTTGTCAAATATTTTCACATTGATTTGTTAGTCTCAAAAGGATGTTTTCTACCAGTATTTCAGACATTCAAACTCTCTCAAGGAAGCAACATTTTAGCTATTTCACAGCTTTGCTGGAGGAAATCCTTTAGTGAAACTGACTCTGCTGTAACAGGATGAAGGCACCAGTTCAGTTTTCTCAGGGATTTGCATAGTCTAGCTGCAGAGAGAATGATAATGATTACCAATTGTCTAAAAAAGAGAAACGTGAAGTCTACACGATTTGACCCTCAAAAGATGTCTAGTTCTTGAGGTGATCATGGCTTTGCATTACTGCTTGTACATGTTTTTATTTTATGATAACGTGCAGATACCTTTGCAAAACTGCTTGCTCCCTTCTGTGCCTTCCCTATCCTACCCTCTCCATGTCCTAACCCCCTCAAAAAAAACACAACAAAAACCCACAACAACCAAAGAGAAAGAAAAAAAAAAAAGGTAAAAACCAGTAGAAAATATCTCAGCAACGGCTAAGAGTGCTCTGAGGGAGGTGTGCTATAGAAGGTAGTATCAGTGATCTGCTGGCACAGTTTTGAGTATAATGCACAGTGGTGTTCCTTGGTGAGTTGGCCTCCTTTACAAATTTAGCCACTCAGCGCATAGGAAAAAATATTAAGCTTTGCTTCAAAACCAAGTCCTTATTTCTGGTAAACAGAAGTGTGTAAATGCAAGAAGATGCATTTAGCATTCCCACTCCTGTGGGAATTGAGTTGGGCACAAGGAATAAGCATTGAAGCCAGTAATGATTTCTGTGTTTAAAAGATGGAAATTAAGAGGTAATAAATAATCGTTAGAGGGTTGTTTGTTTGTTTTTTTCCCCTCCACACAACTTCTATAAGAGTTATTTCTTTTGCAAACCATTAGAGAGAAGTATAATATTTCTCTTCAATAGCAGAGTGAAACTGAAGTTCCTGTGTTTGGGTTTGGTGTGCCTGCAATTGCTCAATGCCTAGAATAGACTTTCATGTTTCTGAACTTTCTGTGCCATTTTTTTTGTCTTTTGCCTTATGGACAGATGATTTGCTTTCTCAGTTCAGCAGGTTTGATTATCTGGTGCCCTGATGTTTCCAGATGTGTTTAGAGTCAGCAGTGTTTAGTTCTTGACAAACCCAGAGGTGGTTTATGAGTGAATCTGGCTAAATAGTTTTCTATCCCAGGCTATATTCCGTAACTGGATAAAATCTTGGATTTGGTTTTTATGTTTTCAACTGCTACCAGAAACTTTTTTATCTTTATGCTGACAAAAATGAGGAAGTTTCAGATGTTAAGGCTGGTGAATTGATGAAATGTTACAAGGAACTGTACATTAACAGTTTTCCAGAGAATGCCACAGGTCCATCCCTAGACCTATCGCTTTTACCATGATCCGTGTGAGTCTTGCAGAAGATTTGGAGATAGCAGGCAGTCGCAGCCTTGTTATTCAATTAGAGTATAGAACAAGAAATTTTCTTTGACAGCTGAGAACTCAAATTCACTTTTCACTGAAACCTTTAGTTGATCTCTCAGAAATGTCCATATTAGCCATAATGTCCTTAAACATATTTTAAAAATGAATTGAAAGAGCTAAAGCATGTGACATTCTTTCATCCTTTCAAAGTGAATACTTCACAAAGTAGATTTCCTTGGTTTTTTTAAGAAGCCTTTGCATAATTTGCAAGCACTACAGTGGTAGTGGATGCATTTTCTAGAAGCTCATTAATTTATTTTTTAGAAAAAACATTATGGATGTTTCAAGGTTTGACTCATTTTTTGATCTTCTTTTGGACCTTTGGAGGATGAATGTATTGGTTATTGAAGGTCTTTACTCCAGCTCTGTGTTTGCTTACAGTGCTGATCTGTGAGAATATGTGGTGTGTTGTTCACCTATAATGACTATGAAGATGCAATCTAATGTGGTGGAATCTAGTAAAACAAGAGCTCTTCTTTCAATACCATCTTTATCGAACAGACCTTTGTGGAAGAAGGTTATGAGTACAGGTTTCTTCTCAAAAAAGTCACATGGATATTTTTACATGCATCTACAAACGTAATTCAGGGAGTTAGAGTTGATCAGTTAATGGAAGTCAAGGCAAGAAACTGTTCAGTAGCTGCTAAGGCTGATTACTCAGTTCCAGACTGGGTGAATTTTCCCACAGCATCCTTGTAGATAAGTTGATCAAGTATGGGTTTGATGATCAGGCAGTGAGGTGGATCAAGAACTGGTTGAAAAGAAGAAGTCAGAGAGTTGTAGTCAATGGGGCAGAATCTAGTTGGAGGCCTGTGACTAGTGGAGTCCCTCAGGGGTCGGTACTGGGACTGGTGTTCAACATCTTCATCAGCGACCTGGATGAGGGTACAGAATGTACCCTCAGCAAGTTTGCTGATGACACCAAGCTGGGAGGAGTGGCTGACACACCAGAAGGCTGTGCTGCCATTCAGAGAGACTTAGACAGGCTGGAGACTTGGGCGGGGAAAAACCTGATGAAGTTTAACAAGGGCAAGTGTAGAGTTTTGCATTTGGGGAAGAAAAACGCCATGTACCAGTACAGGTTGGGGGCTGACCTGCTGGAGGGCAGTGTAGGTGAAAGGGATCTGGGGGTCCTGGTAGACAGGAGGATGACCATGAGCCAGCAGTGTGCCCTTGTGGCTAAGAAGGCCAATGGCATCCTGGGGTGCATTAGAAAGGGTGTGGTTAGTAGGTCAAGAGAGGTTCTCCTCCCCCTCTATTCTGCATTGATGAGGCTGCATCTGGAGTATTGTGTCCAGTTCTGGGCCCCTCAGTTCAAGAAGGACAGGGAACTGCTTGAAAGAGTCCAGCGCAGAGCCACAAAGATGATGAAGGGAGTGGAACATCTCCCTTATGAGGAAAGGCTGAGGGAGCTGGGTCTCTTTAGTTTGGAGAAAAGGAGACTGAGGGGTGACCTCATCAATGTTTACAAATACGTAAAGGGTGAGTGTCAAGAAGATGGAGTTAAGCTTTTTTCAGTGATGACCAGTGATAGGACAAGGAGTAATGGATACAAATTGGAGCATAGGAGGTTTAAGGTGAATATCAGAAAAAATTTTTTTACTGTGAGAGTGACAGAGCACTGGAACAGGCTGCCCAGAGAGGTTGTGGAGTCTCCTTCTCTGGAGACATTCAAAACCCACCTGGACGCCTTCCTGTGTGATGCACTCTAGGTGATCCTTATCTGGCGGGGGGGTTGGACTAGATGATCTTTCGAGGTCCCTTCCAACCCCTAGGATTCTATGATTCTATGATTCTATGAATGAAAAAAAAAGATGCCATGTAAATGGTTGTTAAATGTGAATTTATAGTCTCTATTAAAAAAAAAATACATTTATTGAACTTTTAATAGGAAAAAACAATAATTCAGGGTTTTGTTTTGTTTTTTATACAGCTCATACATACATTCCAGAACAAAAGGACTAAATTAGAAGCCTTTTGGCATGTATCCTACTAATGGAATTAAATATTTATTCTATTTTATTTTATATTGTGTTTGTGTTTCTTTGAATTTTAAATGAAATTAAAATCCATGAAGACTCTAATTTTAGGACTTGTGTACTGAGAGCTAGGGGGAGCTCAGTCCATTGACAGGGAAGCAAGTTTGGAGTTGAGAATGAATGGAACTATACTGTCAATTTAAATAAATGAGAAATTGGTTACTTTTTAATAGAGGACACCAATTACAGCAGTCTTAATTTCCACACTGCTTTACCGTTCAGTTCAGAAAGGGTTTGTTGATGCTATACAGAAAATAGTCATACTCTTTTGGTTGTAGCAACCCTTGTTTTTTTAAACTGTCATTACCAAGACCTGTACAGCTTCTTCATTTGTACCCATATTTTTGGTTTTAAAAAAGTTCAAGTGTTAGATCTTGTAATAAACAAAGATATTTCAGTCCATCTCAGTAAATATTTGTGTGCTTATGCCTGACCTCAATCATGTGAATAAGAACACAGCCTTGTTTGTTTTCTTTTTTTCTTTATTTTTTTTTCTTCCCCTTCTTAGCTGTTAGCATAATCTGAATATGTTGCTTTAATGGATAGGACTGAGCAAAATTATATTTCTTCTTCTCACATATATGAGGTGAAAAAAGGTTGTCCTCTTTGTGATAGTTGTAGTATAATCATAGAATCATAGAATGGTTTGAGTTGGAAGGGACCTTGAAGATCATCTAGTTCCAACTGCCCTGTCTTTGGCAGGGACACCTTCCACTAGACCAGGTTGCTCAAAGCCCCGTCCAACCTGGCCTTGAACACCTCTAGGGATGGGGCATCCAAAACTTCCCTGGGCAACCTGTTCCAGTGCCTCACCACCCTCACAGTGAAGAATTTCTTCCTGATGTCTAACCTAAATCTACCCTTTTCCAGCTTAAAACTATTACCCCTCGTCCTATCACTATCCACCCTTGTAAAAAGTCCCTCCTCAGCTTTCCTGTAGGCTCCTTCTGCTACTGGAAGACTGCTATAATGTCTCCTTGGAGCCTTCTCTTCTCCAGGCTGAACAGCCCCAACTCATATGTCATGAACCCCATGTACTCTTGGACAAAAAGGAAATTAATTTGTTTCCTGGTGGTAATGTTCACATGCTTCATGTTAAGTTAGTAAGAAATGTGACGCGACTTAACATTTTAGAAGGTTTACTGCATGAATCTTTCATATTGTGGTTACAAAAATTTATTTCAGATTCCAGTTTTGAGATGCCCTTTAATATTTTTAATGTTTTTTGTTGTTTTTTTTTTTTTTTCAAAGTTTACCTGCGTATCATAAATAACAAAGACCATTCTGTTTTCTGCAGTACTTTGGAAGCTTGCTTGTAATATTCTGTGTTGAACTGGCCTGTGGTGTTTGGACCTATGAGCAGGAAATAACGGTGAGTCAGAAAAGGAGGCTGCATTTTTTCAACAGAAGAAAACAAGTATTTCCATTAGCCAGCTCTTTTTCTAATTGCTGTAGTGTTTATCTTTGTTCACTATTCCAACAGTCTAACTTCATGTGACAGCCTTTTTTTTAAACACAGAATTCTTCTGGGTAAGGTTGTCTGTCTGGAACGATCTCTCTGGGTTTCTCCTCACACTCTCTGTTTTTGAGAGCCAAATCCTGCAGCCCCTGATTTAAGGACTTCATTTTTATTTAATTCTTGCTTAGGCAGATTCTCATTGAGGTTATGGAAGTTCTGAGGATGAAGTATCAACTTCAGACTTAAGTATTTTGAGAGACGAAATATGAGAATTTGAAGGGATTTTGCCCCAAAAGTTCTTTGTAATTTAAAAAGCCATAGCTGAGTGTAATATGTTCTAAACAGAGTGTTCTTTCAATAGAGCACTTGCTGTCTGCTGAAATCTTTGCACTGCCTCCACAAGCTATAAATGCCAGTTTTAGGCGAAACATGTCTTAGCTATAAAACACTCTGCTGTAAACTTTTGAAGAGGTTTTATTTCTGTCTCATTTTTATAACTGCACCAACTTTAATTTTCAAACTGAAGACTTGTAACTATCACACAAGAAAATGGCTGTTAAGCAGAAATTAAACTGAAATGTTGTTTTGCTGAATGCTATATCCCTGTGTCTTGTACTCAATCTAGTACATTTTTATGAATAGAAGGACAAATATTTTCTCTGAGCTGTCAAGATAGGACCAATATAGTCTTTACAACAGTGTGTAGCACTGACTTTGCATTAAAATGGGAGGGAGCCTTCTTGGTGTTAGCACGGTACTGGGACCAAAAGAATTTCTGGAAAATTTGAAGTCTGAAGTTATGTGGCAGCACTTTGCATCAGTATTCATTGCTGAACTCATTCCAGAAGAGTGTTCTAACGTAACAATGATTAAGGCTATCCCTTTACATTCCCTTTACTTTTTAAATGTCTTCTTACTTTGATGCATTTTTAAATTGGGAATGCTTCATCCTATGGGCATAGCTGCCCTCTGTAGGGTTTTTGCCAAGGATAAGAGTTCTAACTAACATCCATTTACCACATAAATCTTGTCAGTTGAAGCTGCCTGAAATACCACAGCCTTCCGTGTACCAGATATGACTTCACCAGCCTTCGTTGTTCAGTTAGAGAACCTGACATTACGGGTGTGTGTTAGTGTGACCCCCAAGCTTCCACTTCCCTGCTATGCTACTGAAATCCAAAATAGTGACATTTTATAAAAGCTAGCATATCCCTATCTTGTTAAGGCACTGATGAAACTGTATCCTTCCAGAAAAAAAAAACACATCTGTCCCTGTTCCCCTTTGCCAGAGACGTAGCACTGAGCTCCATGTCTGTGGCTTTTGCAGTGGGTCACAGCAAACTCGGATACTCCAGTCTCCTTCAGTTCTTCCTTTCCCTTCCAGTAGTTTGAGAGTATGAATATGCTAATAGAAAGAACAGAAAAAAATCTCAGGCCACTGTTTTTCTTCTTTGTCTCTCTTCTTCTCTCCCTTTACACTTCTCATTCCTCATCCCTGAAATCTTGTGCCTTTCTTGTTTTCTCTTTCTATCTGACTTCTTACATATTCCCTTTGTCCTAACACTGCTGCTCTTTGTGTGATGAGGTGGGCCAGACTCAGCTTTCCTGTTGCTGAGACCCATAGAGAATGTGGCAGTCAGAAAGAGCATGGCTGTTCTTCAGTGGGTTTTTCATACCTGTGCAGATCACTTCCCTAGAGCGTGCTTTATGCTACTTGATAAAGAAGATTTCCTCTTATACACATGGGGATGACTTCATATCCTGTTGGTTTCAGCATAGCAAGAAATCACAAGAGCCCCTCATGGGTTTCAGAGAATCAGTTGGCATTAGTGTAGGTCGGTGGGTGATGTTGTCAAAAATGTCACTGAGGTATAACCGCCTCTGCTGATCCATTTGGGCTCTCCTTTGAACGTGGACAAGTTGTTGTAGGAGACCTTGTATAAACAATTTTTCTTCCAGCTCATGATACCTCATGTGCAGTCTACCTCATGACTTAATTTGTTCCATCCACAAGATTGAAAAGCCAGTGTGGGTTCTCCGCTTACTTGGGCATTGGTCAAGCCTTGATACTCATTAGAAATACAGTAAGTAGATCTCAACAGCAAACTGAGCTTTACAGAACTTAGGCTAAAATCAAACCAACATTTCTAGTTTTTGTTTGTCTACATTCTATACAAAAGTGTTGTTGTGTAGTCAAAACAAATGCATCTCAAGATTGTGTATTATTGCGCACTACTGTGTGAGCTTAGGAGAAGCTATGTAATAGATATGTTGATATCCTTAGTTTGTCATGTTGGCATTCTTAGAGCAAATGCAGAGATTCCAATATCCCTCCTTAGCTCCAGAATTCCAATTGCGTTCCTACAGTGGGTTATAGTTTGTTTTGGTTTGCTTTTAATTTCCTTTTCTCACTTTTTGATTATTTCTTTTTCCCTGCTTTCCATTGTTTTCATGAAGAAGTTGGGCACCATGTGTTACGTTCATAACCTTGGACGGTATTCAACTAAAATAAGATAATAAAAAAACAGCCTAGCAAATATGAGCTTAATTGCAGCAGTATCAAATATTATCCAAGAAAAGCACAGTGCTAACTTCCAAGCACTGGAAACACTTTGGATACAAAACCAAATTATTTTATTATAGTGACCAGTGTAAATGGTTGTGGTAGATATATTCTGTGATATTGTTTTTAAGTATTTTTAGTACTTTACTGCTAGCATATTTTTCACGTGAACAGTTGTGAGTTCAGTGATATATAGCTTAAGAAATAAAAATTCTGTAGTGAAAGGTATGCTAAATTTCTGGAATATGTATTAATTTATTCATGTTTGTGATACATGAAGCTTTACCAGCGCATCAAAATCGTAGTATAACTTAGCAGTGATAATGAAATATTATCAAATGTTCTTATTTGCATCACGGGGGCAATCAGGTAGTGATTGTCCCTATATTTTTGTAGAGCATCTAGTGTGACAAGACCAGACACCTTGGGAAGGATTGCAATAATTATTTTTTTTCCTTAACTTAAATTTCATACTGTTTGCAGAATGCCTTTACTGTTCCCTTCAAATGGGATGGCACAGCTAACTCACAGCCTCTGGACTGACTTGGCTCCCCCACTCTCCCAATGAAAGCTGATATTTCAATTATTATTTCTTTCACCATGACTATTAAAGCTAATGGGAACAAGGCAGAACTCAGCATGAATAGTATGTGTGCCTAGAAGGACAACTGCAAAGTCTGCAGCTCCTTATTTTAGTTTGGCACGCTGAAATCTGTGCTGCTGAGAAGGTAATATCTTATCTTGACCCTTAACTGCATTGTATGCCAGGTGCCACAGTACTTGCTTCTGTTTCTAACAAATTACTAACTGAGGATCATAGTCTTCACAATGGAGAGCAGCAGCTCCTCACTTCTGAGTGGTCAGATTTGAAAGGAAAACACTGCAAGAGCCCTTCTTTCAGAAAGAAAGATTCACAAGGCCATGAGTGTGTGCAAACAAACGAGTTCACAGGGCCTCATTGTCTGCATGTCCTCATTACTGTTCTTGAAAAAGATACTGAAATCAAGTACAATCAGGATATTTGTGTGCAGGACTCCAGGCAAAGGCAGAAAGCTACTGAAAAGACTCTCAAGGTGGAATTAATCTCAATTAATTTTATATATTTAGAAGTTAGATGTTTAAGTTTGTCTCCTTAGACAGTGATGTGGATTTGAGACTTCAAGAGATTCGTCTGCTGCGTTTAAAATATTTATTTTGAGATTAATTGCCCCATACCACTACCTGTTTCTTTCTGTTGTCTAAAAAGAGGCCAGGGAGATACCTAAATTGGGATAGATAAAAGCCATCCCTGATGACTTGAGTGGGGCTCCATTGAAATTTTATGCCAGTTAAAAAAATCTGGGAATGATATAATCAAGCTATTCCCAACTAGCTCTGAATCTCTCAAAAATGGAGCTCCTTTTCCGGTGTACATTAATTTGTAAGCAAAGGTTACAAATAACTTTTCCTCTGGTATTTTGAAAAAGACATATAAAGTTTTAGTCCTGTAAACACTGGAACATGCATTTTTATGTTTTATTTGAATACAAAGTTATTCTGGTCATTGCACTGGTAAGATTTCAGAATAGATGGAATTCTGGGTTTGGACCCACAAGCCAACTGATTTGTTGTGTGAATCACTTTTCTTTCCTTGTTCCAGGTTCCAGTGCAGTGGTCTGATATGATCACTCTGAAAGCCAGGATGACCAATTATGGCTTACCTAGGTACCAGTGGCTGACCCATGCTTGGAATTTCTTCCAGAGGGAGGTAAGACAACAGTTAATTAATGATCTGAAGCAATACATGCTAATCATGCTGATGACACCAAGCTGGGAGGAGTGGCTGACACACCAGAAGGCTGTGCTGCAATTCAGAGAGACCTAGACAGGCTGGAGACTTGGGCGGGGAAAAACCTGATGAAGTTCAACAAGGGCAAGTGTAGAGTTTTGCATTTGGGGAAGAAAAACGCCATGTACCAGTACAGGTTGGGGGCTGACCTGCTGGAGAGCAGTGTAGGTGAAAGGGACCTGGGGGTCCTGGTGGACAGGAGGATGACCATGAGCCAGCAGTGTGCCCTTGTGGCTAAGAAGGCCAATGGCATCCTGGGGTGCATTAGAAAGGGTGTGGTTAGTAGGTCAAGAGAGGTTCTCCTCCCCCTCTATTCTGCCTTGGTGAGGCCGCATCTGGAGTATTGTGTCCAGTTCTGGGCCCCTCAGTTCATGAAGGACAGGGAAGTGCTGGAAAGAGTCCAGCGCAGAGCCACAAGGATGATGAAGGGAGTGGAACATCTCCCTTATGAGGAAAGGCTGAGAGAGCTGGGTCTCTTTAGTTTGGAGAAAAGGAGACTGAGGGGTGACCTCATCAATGTTTACAAATACGTAAAGGGTGAGTGTCAAGAAGATGGAGTTAAGCTTTTTTCAGTGATGACCAGTGATAGGACAAGGAGTAATGGATACAAATTGGAGCATAGGAGGTTTAAGGTGAATATCAGAAAAATTTTTTTTACTGTGAGAGTGACAGAGCACTGGAACAGGCTGCCCAGAGAGGTTGTGGAGTCTTCTTCACTGGAGACATTCAAAACCCACCTGGACGCCTTCCTGTGTGATGTACTCTAGGTGATCCTTATCTGGCGGGGGGGTTGGACTAGATGATCTTTCGAGGTCCCTTCCAACCCCTAGGATTCTATGATTCTGTGATTCTAAGTGTAATTTATCTACTAAAGGAAAATACTTGTTTTTAAATGAATAGGTGAATAAATGCAAGTTCATGTCATGTAAAATCCTGTGTAGTGATGATATCTTTTAACATCATTGAAACCTGACTCTTGAGCTTTTGTAGGCCCTGAAGACAATAAAATGCCAAAAAAAAAATAATGTTACTAAATTCAATTAAATTGCTAACACTGACTTTTCTCCTTTGCCAGTAAGGTTAGGACACCAACACTTTTTAGACTTATTGTAGATTCAAGAATACGATGTATATAGAATGAAGAATCTGCAGGTAAAATATAATAAAGGTTTCTATATGCTGTGTTAATATTAAACTGTGCTCTCCTTCATAATGGCTCTGTTAGTTTCCTTTCATGGAGCTGTCAAGGTTAAGATATGTCTTTAGCTAGAAATGAGTGGGAAAGGAAATTTCCAAAAGGATTCTAACACTGTCTTTTTGGCTCACGTTTGAGAGAGGGATCATAGAATCATAGAATCATAGAATCCTAGGGGTTGGAAGGGACCTCGAAAGATCATCTAGTCCAACCCCCCTGCCAGAGCAGGGTCACCTAGAGTACATCACACAGGAAGGCATCCAGGCGGGTTTTGAATGTCTCCAGCGAAGGAGACTCCACAACCTCTCTGGGCAGCCTGTTCCAGTGCTCTGTCACTCTTACAGTAAAAAAATTTTTCCTGATATTCATCTTAAACCTCCTATGCTCCAACTTGTATCCATTACCCCTTGTCCTATCACTGGTCTTCACTGAAAAAAGCTTAACTCCATCGTCTTGACACTCACCCTTTACATATTTGTAAACATTGATGAGGTCCCCCCTCAGTCTCCTTTTCTCCAAACTAAAGAGACCCAGCTCCCTCAGCCTTTCCTCATAAGGGAGATGTTCCACTCCCTTAATCATCCTTGTGGCTCTGTGCTGGACTCTTTCAAGCACTTCCCTGTCCTTCTTGAACTGAGGGGCCCAGAACTGGACACAATATTCCAGATGTGGCCTCACCAATGCAGAATAGAGGGGGAGGAGAACCTCTCTTGACCTACTAACCACACCCTTTCTAATACACCCCAGGATGCCATTGGCCTTCTTAGCCACAAGGGCACACTGCTGACTCATGGTCATAAGGGGTTTTATTTCCTTTGACTGGGAAGGCAGGAAACAAACCAAAAAGCTTTGCCCTCTAACCTACTAAAATTCAGAACTGTTTTTAAATAATGAAGTATTATGTTACATAACCATGAAACTGCCCAAGGTAAAACCCATTAACTCCAAATATAACTCACGTGCAGGAAGAGGACTCTTTAAATGCCTGTCATTGTGCTGCCTTTGTTGAAATATGTCATTGTTGCACCAATTTCCTGTTTATTTAAACATTTCCTGGCAGCACTTGTTTAGTCTGTATTTATACTAAGATCTGAAAGAAAGAGTGAGCACTACCTGAGGTTAAACACTCCTCCCATCTCTGTAGTTCCCTGCTCTGGCTACACAAGTGCTCTGTGAAACAGAGTATCTTTCTTACGGAGGTGGAGTGTTTGTGTCTGTTCTGTACCATCAAATGGTCTCCATTTCCCATAATGGAGCTGATACTGTGTCTTGGTTTAAATGTATAGGTTGAATAAATTACAAGCTGCCTCTTCTGGTTATTGTAGTGTCATCATAATGTCTGGTTTTAAAATCAGTATTAGTGCCTTAACTCTTCCAGGGGAGAAAAAGTTCCATTTAGAAATCAGATTTCCTATGTTTCATCTCTGACTAGAGGAATGATTTGGGGAAAGTTTGAAGTGAATTGAGAAGGCTCTTTTACAGCTCCTGGTTAATTGGTAGGCTCTCATTTTTATTCTGTCAAGTCATAACTCAGACACTGGATGTATGAGCCTGGTATGTGATCTGTGTCTGAGTTAGCACCATGCCTGAGCCCTTCTTCAGCCAGCGTTACAAGTTTTTTGTTTAGGTGTCCTGGTTTGAGCCAGAATGAAGCCAATTTTCCCTTTACTGATTTTTTTTTTTTCCCTTCAGTAAGCTTTCTTTTAACTAGTACCAGAGCATTCCAGCTAAGACTGATAACAGTGGTATGTTTTTCTAACTGCTGGGTATTCAGGGTCACACCTTCACTCTGCCGGCTCAGACACTATGGGGAGATCTGTGATCCCCCGTAGGAGGCTGAGTTAGACAGCAAAATTGGTCAGAGATACTCCATTCCATATATCTACATAAGCTCAGAGGAAGGTCAGAGATCACAGAAGACAACTTCCTTCCTGCTTCTTCTTCCCTTGTCTTCCATCCATGGCCGGCATCTGGGGAAGACTTCGTCCATCCATCACCGTCGACCCCCAGGCTCGAGCTCTCCTGATCTTCATCACTCTCTGCTTTCTCCAGCAGCAGCTCCGGGATTTCTTGGGACTGTTTGGAGTTCAGGAGATGCTGTGGGAGTTGCTGGGGGGGGGGGGGGGGGGGGGGGGCGGGGCAGAGGCTTTTGCACATATCTGAACACATTTGTATATAATGGTATATATTTTCTTATATCATTAGTGTTTAATTAAAGCTGTGTAGTTTAGTTTTCAATTCAGCAAAGTCTCTTTTTCTCTCTTTCCTTCCCTACCTGGGTGGGAGGGGATCAAGAGCATTGTTGTTGAACCTGAGTCAAACGGTGACATTAGGAAAAAGAAAAACCTTGTAAAAATTACAAACTTGTCATTAAAGAAAAAACTTGTAATTACAATTTTGTTCCCAAATATTCAGCTTTGTTCTCCTTCTTTTGTATCTTTTAACATCTGAGAGAGAAATGGGAAATGTATTTCCCCCCAGACCTCCTTCAGGTCTAATATCAGACTTGTGACTGTGACAAGGAAGGTGGGAAGGATCGACTGAAATCTCGAAGAGCTGGGTGGGCAGAGGAGGGGCAAGAAAAGGTGTGAGCGTGGGAAAAGTAAGTTTAATGAGGTTGTCTGCTAATTTCAATGGGTAGCCAACGCTTGAGCTTTCTGTAGAATGTGCTGTGTTGGGAGGATTTTGACTGACTAATGAACTGATAGAAACAGATACATTTAAGCCATGCTGAAAAAGGAAGAACTGAGATTTGTAAGAGGACTGGTGAAGTGAAGGCACACTGTGTGCCAACATGGTTTCTGGGCACTGATCTGCTTGATTGTGACTGAGGACTTAATTTTGACTGGCTTTGAAAGGGATAAAGAGGAGTAATGGCTGTGGGTCAAAGGAACCAGGCAATGAATTACATGCAGGTTGGTACTGGAGAATATCCAGACAGAAAAAAGCAGTGTCTTGTTTCTGCAAGCAAGGCTTTTTTTCAGTCATACCAAGTCCCCATCCAATGCTGAAGAAAAATCTCATGTAGCTGCTTCAGCTCTTTTTTAATGTAAAGCAGCTAGGAATGTGATAGGCTGGTCATTTGGCTTTAAATCTTGGTGGCTTTGCAGAGGATAAGACAGGTTGTTAGTTCTGCTGGTTTTTATAGCCAATTATGGCTCATGTGCTTTGCAGCCAGACTGTCTACTTTTATGGTTGATTCTGTTGCAGTGTTTATTTTAGTATGATACTTCTTCCTTCCATTTTCCTTCTTCGTTTCAGCATTTGTGATTTCTATACCTTTTTGCTTACTTTTAAAATCTTTTTCTGTATTGAGATAAATCTGTGCTTTTTTCTCATCTGGTTTTCAGCATACTTGTAGCCTTGCTGGAACGGTCCTCACTAGTAAGACCTTTGTTGTCTTTTCCTACTGCTTTCCTCAGCCTCAGGTATACTTGTTCTTTAGTCCCCCTTTTGACATGAAATTATCCTGTGTTAGTTCCTTATAGTAAAGCTAGCAGAATTACAGGGTAGCACAATTTCTGTGAAGCATCCTTTGAGGGAGCAGTTATGATGTAAAGGGCAGAGCAATGTCATTGACTGTTTATGAGGTGTTCATTGGTCAACACCGTAAATTTTTCACCTTGCTTTTACGTCAGAGTACAGCTAAAGAAGATATGGGAAAGCTCTTGTAGGTGTTTTTTAACTGTGTAAATATTTTGGAAGTTATTAATAGGAATTTATTTTGTTTATTTGATGACTTACTTTTATGAAGAAGTAGCATCATTATTACTGATGTTGGCTAATCCTTCCTTTGCAGTTTAAATGTTGTGGGGTGGTGTACTTCACAGACTGGCTGGAAATGACAGAGATGGACTGGCCTCCTGACTCATGCTGTGTCACAGAGTTCCCAGGATGCTCTAAGCAGGCACATCATGAAGATCTCAGTGACCTTTATCAGGAGGTAAGAAATAAAATACGGATATTTCAGAGTGTTTTGTGCATTCTTCTTGATCAGGTCATTTTTAAACTCATCACTTGCACTCCAGCAGGAAGGTTTGTAGAGTAATTGTGTTTATGGAAAGTGTTTATGGTGGTGGGTTGAGGCTGGCTGGATGCCAGATGCCCACCAAAGCTGCTCTGTCACTCCCCTCCTCAATTGAACAGCGGAGGGAAAATATAACATAAGGCTCGTGGGTTGAGATAAGGACAGGGAGAGATCACTCAGCAGTTATTGTCACGGGCAAAACAGATTTGACTTGGGGAAATTAGGTGAATTATTGCCAATCAAATCAGAGTAGGGTAATGAGAAATTTTAAAACCCCTTCCTTCCCCCTGCCTCGCTTTTTCCCAGGCTCAACTTCACTCCTGATTTCTCTGCCTCCTCCCTCCCAGCAGCACAGGGGGATAGAGAATGAGAGTTGTGGCCAGTTAATCACATGTTGTCTCTGCTGCTTCTTCCTCCTCAAAGGGAGGACTCCTCACACTCTTCTCCCCTGCTCCCGTGTGGAGTTCCTCCCTTGGAAGACAGTCCTCCATAAACTTCTCCAATACAAGTCCTTCCCATGGGCTGCAGTTCTTTATGGACTGTTCCAGCTTGAGTCCCTTCCATGGGTTGCAATCCTTCAGGAACAGACTGCTAGAGCATGGGGGATCACAAGTCCTGCCAGCAAACGTGCATGAGCTCCTCTGTCCATGGGCCCACAGGTCTGGCCAGGATCCTGCTCCAGCACAGTCTTCCCATGAGGTCACAGTCTCTTTCATGCATCCACCTGTTCAGTGTGGAGTCCACCACAGGCTGCAAGTGGATATCTGCTCCACCATGAACCTCCACTGACTGCAGGGGGACAGCCTGCCTCAGCATGGTCTTCACGATGGGCTGCAGGGGAATCTCTGCTCCAGTGCCTGGAGCATGTTCTGCCCCCACTTCTTTGACCTTGGTGTCTGCAGAATTGTTTCTCTCACATATTCTCACTCCTTTCTCCTGCTGCAATTGTGAAGGCTTTTTTCCTCTTCTTAATCAGTCATCCCAGAGGAGCTTGACCATTGCTGATGGGCTCGGCCTTGGCCAATGTCAGGTCTGTCTTGGAGCTGGTTGGCATTGGCTCTCTTGGACATGGGGAAGCTTTTAGCAGCTTCTCAAGCCACCTATGTAGCTCCCCCACTACGAAAAGCTTGCTGTGCAAGCCCAGTACAATTGTGTTTATTTATTTTTATTATTTATTAATACTGAAGGGAGAACAAAGGAAGAAAGGCAAGAAGGAAGAACCCACTCTCCCTTACCTGAAAGTGAGCTAAGTTGGTATCAATACAGTTAACCTCTAACCTAAGTTAACCTTATATTGGTTAGGTTGGAGTTGAAATTTGCTCCAAGCAAAAAATAAAAAAATAGTTTTGGTGTAAAGTCTCCATCTTGCCAAACTAAGAAATTCTATTTATCCTATGGTGGTGAGGACTCTAGTGGTATGTACAGTGTAGGATGCTTTTAGGGAGTCCTTTGGAAGATGAGAGCTTTGTTGTAAACAGGGCTCATGCAAGGAGGCAGGTATTTCAGTTCCTCCACTGTTCTTAGGGTGAAAATGATGAAAACAAGTAAACATGTTCTCTACTAAAACTCTGTTTTAACTGTTCTCACAAAAATGTTGTTAAGAAGTCACCTTTATCCAGTCCATGTAGTCCAGTAGCAACAAAAAGCATGCCTCAGTAAAGTAGCTAGATCTGAGAAGAGATGCATTCTTCATTTGCTTGCTTTAAGCGTAATATAGGGTGCACAGGGAGGAGGACAGACCTGAGAAATGTGCTTGCAGATGCTGCAACATGAACATTTCTCTAGTGGACAATGCAACTCTGCATTATCAAAGAGCACCCAAAGAACCATTTTATCTTGTCCTAGTCTCTTACTGCTGTTAAAAACTCTTTCTTACAAGAATCTAATATGTGGCTTTTGTTCAGGAGCCATAGAGAGAGAACCTCTGTAGTGGGAAAGATTCACTATATAAACAAACGGAGATGAACATGAGCTTTTGCATACGAGCCAAAATTACATAATCTATTCTGGACTTTGAAACACCCATTCTAGATCTCTTCTATGAAGAGAGAAGGTAGAGTTGCCAAAAGGCAGGTGCCTTGGGAAGCCAGTCTGTCCTAAAGAACCTTAAAGACTGGCAGCGGCTGCTTTCTTTCCACCAACTGCTTTGTAGAGCTTCTCCTGCTTTATTGCAAGGCCTGCAGCACTGGTTACCCTTCAGAAGTGTCAGACTCTAAATGGGAAAGCCATTCAGGCTTCTTCTGGGGCCTGCCAATCTCTTACACATTCTCGAAGAAGAAATAACTGTGACTCACTTTGCAGTAATGGTTGTTTTTTCTAATACTGTTGCCAGTATTGCTACCAGACAGTCCAACTCTGCCATAGAGAACCCTCAAGGAGTGTAAGAAAGCTGCATAACATTCCTGCTTATGTGAAAAGGCAAGAGTATGCAATATTATTTTCACTCAATAAAAACCTAATTTTTGAGCTCAGGAAGCTCACAAAATTCTGAGAAGGTGTACTAGTCACTGGAGTCTCTTTTCAGAACTCATGTCTTCTGCTAGCATTTCATTCCAGCAGCCATATTCCAGGAAAGTGGTTCTCTGCCCACTTCATATGTTCAGGTCCTTTTGGTTATACTTTGATAAAATTAATAGCTGAAGATGATAATGATATAGAACATAAGGGCTTTATTGAGACCCACATGATAAAAGGAAAGGCTGGCTGGCTTTTATTTAAAAGAATCTCGGAAGAGCACATTTTTTGTTCTTTCGCAGCCATACTTCAGAGCATTTTGGATGGATTCAGCTCTTAGCAAAAATTTATTTTTGGTTGTCTACTGCAGGATCTGTTCCAAAAAAGGACAGGCTGTTTTCTGTTTTACCAGCCCCAGAAATATTCTGTTGCTCTTTGAGATAGGTACAATATTCAGCTGGCAAAGCATGGCTTTTTCCATGGTACTTGCCTGTGTGTTGTCTCACAGGCTTGGACAATAGACTTGCTTAGATGTTAATTAATATCATGCAAAACCAACTTACACTTGCAAGGCTAATCTATCTGACTTCTGCTTTGGAGAACTGAAGGAGAAAAGCTTTTTTAGAAAGTGACTCAAAACAAACGTGCATAGTCTGGTGGTTTGAGAGGGAGTCTGAAGAGATTAGCCTCGCTAACCTTGAATTGGCTTATGTAAATGCTTTGAAAATCCATTCTGGTACTTTGGAAAAATTCCTTGTAGTATGTCTGAAAACTGAAGTTTGGTTTGGCTAGGATTGATAAAATTGTTTTGTTGTAGCTGTGCTGTAATTTTCTGCTGGGATCTCAGAGCTCTCTGTAGTCTAAGCTGGAATTCCTCACGATATAGTTTTTGTATAAAGTAAGGTGGCTTATCGTTCTGCTTGAGAGTGTATTTGGCAGGAATCACATTTATCCTGCTGTGTTGTGAAAGCTTTTTTTCAAATGTGTTAGTCTTCTTGGACTGCTTTTACTCTTTGAGCTTCACCTTGTGTGCAGTTCATGGAACAAACTGACTTCAGAAGGAGGTCTTGAGGGAGGTGCATCAGATAACGATGTGGCCTTAGAGTTCCATTGTGGTCTTGAGTACAAGGGGAGGTCTGCGCATCTTGTGATCAGGAACTATAGCCTGGACTAAATGACTGGTAGGAGTTGATATCTTCAGCATGCATGTTCAATGTTTTTTTCTTTTGTTTTCTAGCTAATCTTGTGTATACTCAAAATCAGAGTAATTAACAGATATGTTGAATATGCTGCTGGTTTATCTTTTCTGCTCTGAGAAGTGTCTTATTTAAGGTCTGGTCCTAAACCAGTTGCAGGAAATGAAAATTTTTTGCCTTATTTCCATTTTAAGACGGAAAATATAAAATGGCCTTTGTAATAAATATGAATCAGGCCTTTAATCCATAGCACTGTAGGGGTTTGAAGCTAATTCCTCTGAATGATCACTGCAGAGTTTTATACTATTTTTGAATTGTCAACAAGAGCTCCCTGTTTAGTGACAAACTTTTACTTTTGCTGAGGAAAGTGTATTTATGTAGTCTTTATTTGCAGGCTACCAACTATGAATGTGTCACATAAGCAGAAATAAAATGTGTGAATGTGAGGATAACAGGAGTGGCTGGATATTTCTCAATTTTGAAACCGATTTTGAATGTGTATTAGAGCAGAACTGTAAGAACATTAAATGCAGGGAGGCGGTCTATCTAGATTGGGCACAATTTGTCTCAGTTATGTGGCTGTACTGCAGGAGATGCAGGCATTAATGTTATTGCGCTCTGTTAATGGATCTTTCCTCTAGGCAACAAATGAACTGAATTTGAATACTGCTGTGGTTGAGCATTTTTAATATGTGACCAGCATGTACCTTCATCCCTTCAAGTTATCAAAGGTATTATAATGCAGCCAGTTTCTCTGTAATTAAAAACAAATTTGGAAAGTAGTATAATTACAACACTGACTTCTAGTTGAAGAAAAAAAGACACCAATGTGACTTTTATTCCTCATGAAGTTAAATTACGATTTTTGTGTCAGTGTTTCTTTTTTTTTTTTTTTCCCCTCAAATTTCAAATAATTCACACCTACTCCTTGCTCTGGTTCTAAACTGTGTTAATGTTTAGAAAATGACAGTGGAATGATGAGTGGAGCAAAGACATTGAGATCCTTTAACTTACTCTGGCACAATTCTTAAATAGTACATGATTTTATTTAGATCCTAAATGAAAATTTGTTGACTGCAGTATGAATTGTGTGTGTGAGGCAAGAATACATTCAGGAATGTAGCATTTGAAGTTGTTTGCTTTGTGCAATTTCAGTGTGACTGAAAAGTGTTGTCATGTCCTGCCTTCAGATTCTGTTGCTTTGATCAGTTGCTTTCAAAGTAGTTAGGATATGAACACAAATATGAGATTTTGAAGACAGTGCAAATTTTGATGGGTTCCTGATATCTTTTTCTGCAACTGATGCCTATTGGTACTTGGAGTGTTAGCCCATCCAGTTTACTACTCTGACTTTTCCCTTGGTGGCTGTGTTCCTTTGATTTTAGAATAGAGTAAGCATGGACCGGAGTAACTAAGGGCCCACTCTGAAGAGTTTTATCCTTTCTCAGACTGAGCATCAGCTTTCCTGAGCAACAAGCACTGTAGCTTGTATTTGCACTGTGATCCAGTAGTTCCCAGAGCCGGTGTCTCTTTGTGGATCCTTGCCGTGAGAGCTTGGGAGCTTTCCTAAAGCCTTGTACAGTAATTACTTGGACACATAAGCACGCTTTGGAGCGTGCACTGATGGTGTAGAAAGAGATAAATTTTCAGTTTCTGGGGAACATCAGCTTGTTTTAACATAGTTTTCAGCAGACTTTTTCCATGTAAATAGTAATAATTATTTTCCTGTAAATGATTGCAAGGGTGGTGTATGTGTTCATTTTCCTCATACAGCATGTGGATGGTCAGCTCTTTGGAGCAGGGTCTAGCTGCCTGCTTGGGGTTGTGCAGAGCCTGATGTAGGGCAGGTTGTTACAGCTACTGTCACAGCCGTTTGTGACATTACTGTGCTTTAAGTAGCACTAGCCTAGACAAGATATAGTGCAAAACTGGCTCTCGGTATAACACCATCACAGTGACATTATGTATAATACCATACAATCAGAGACTCGTAGAATGGTAGGGGTTGGGGAAGGTTCTACATTCAGATCAGGAATAAAGCCAGTTAATTTAAAAATATACTCTATGGATAGACTGAGTGTAACTAGCATAAATGCGTATACTTTTTTGTAGTGACGACGTGCTTCTATTCAAGAATAAAAAGCAGGAGTAATGCCCCATATATGTGGTATTATTGCCACTGAGTACTAAAGAAAGTCTGTCTGTGCTCACTGCATTCTGGAAATTCGTCAGAAGTCCTCTGTTAAAGGTTATTCTGTTCGATTCTTCTTCCTCAGACAATGTCTGGAATGTAATGATTTTTCTACTCCCTGGGGACTTTCTGTAGAACTTAATAAACTGGCATATAATGGGTCCAGATAAATCATTAAAAGAGAAAAGGTGGGAAGAAACACTGATGAGGTTATGCAGGTCTGAAGATTTTTCCTAGAATATTTTAACTTCAGATTTTGATTATTATTTGTACAAAGCCTGAAAGAGTTTACAATAATTGACAGCCTTGAAGATCTGCAATTTAAGGAGAGAAACAAGATTACTAAAGAGGTTTTAATGGCAAAACTAGTTGAGTTTCTTTAAAATTCAGTGGTAGTCAATAGAAACTCAGATCAACTCTCAGTGATTTCTGAATTGAAGACTAGCATGGATCTCTGGGAGCTTGTTACATGCAGTAAACTCACAGTGTATTGATAAACTTGAATATGGCAGTAAGGAAGAGATAAAGTACTGTTTCGAGGAGGTGTGGGAGAAATTTTGGGGAGCCAGAAATGCCAGCACTAGGTAGGATGAGCTAAACCTTGAGAACTGCAAGCAAAATAATATTGACTAATGTTTTTTAATCTATTTTTGTTTCATAGGGATGCGGTAAAAAAATGTACACTTTTTTGAGGGGGACGAAGCAATTGCAAGTGCTGAGATTTCTAGGAATCTCCATTGGAGTAACTCAGATCCTGGCTATGATCCTCACTATTACCTTGCTGTGGGCTCTCTACTACGACAGAAGGGATCCCGGGGTGGATCAGATCATGGCCATGAAGAGTGATACCTCACAGCAGCTGTCGTGTCATTCTGTGGAGCTACTGAAACCAAGCCTGACAAGAATCTTTGAACACACATCCATGGCAAACAGCTTTCATACACACTTTGAAATGGAAGAGCTATAGGTGATGCAATGAATCTGAGAAGCTGCAAAGGTTTCTAATTGTTTTTTGTTGGTTTTGTTCTGTTACATGGAGTATGTCAAATATACCAGTCTGTATGCTTCAGAAAACATCTAATGAATGGAAGTGAAGGAGGCCAGCATAGAAAAGATAAGACTGTCAACGTCTTATCCGTGGCCTCAACCATGAACAGAGTTGATCTTTGGTTGTTTTTTTTTTTAGAAGGCACTCATTCACTGGGCACAGTCATATTTAACTTATTGTCACAAGCTGTGTGATGTGTTCCAAATAATTCAGTTATACGGACAGAACCTATAAGGAAGCATCACAAGTAAGGAAGATAAATACTCATCTTCTGAAGAAACAACTGTGCTTTGGGCAAACAAGATGTAACATCAGTTGAAACTGACTTTAACATTTTTAAAAAGCCATTTGGAAAATGTCTTAATCAGGGATCTATGTATATAAAATTGTGTGTTTTTGTGTGTGCATGGAAATCGGAACTAAAATTCAAGTCAATACTTGAATTTAAAAATTTGCAAAATTTGTAAAAAGGGCAAGATTTTCTTTTTTTCTAATGAAACTTTTCTTAGCTCTTGTTAAAGATGTTGTAAAACTTCTATTTTTATCTACATAACTGTTTAATTTTTAATTTTAAATATATTAAACAGGGATTGAAAACAAAACTATTACTCCAGACAATAGACTTTAATTTTCTGAGTAATTCTGGAGAATTTTCTTTGAAACAGTTTGTTCTCTGGACTATTTCTTAGTGAGAAGAAAGAAAACCTTAAACATTCTTTCCAAAATGGGAATCAATACGGGAATAGCACATTTTTATAGACAGATCTTTTCTCCTGTCTGTGATTCCTCTGCAGGTAGAAACAAAAGACTACAAGGAAAATGCTTACAGTTCTGGATGCTATTGCAATAATTGTAAAAGTGCATAAGGAGAAGTTATATTTTGGCTGCTTCTTCATTAAGAGCTCTCCAGTGGCTTAAAAGGCCAACTGGAAACAGCGTTAAAATGTATTTATTGAGGTGGGGAAAGTGCATTTTACTGTATTTTTATGAACAATGTTTATTTCATAGGAGTATTTTTACAGTTGGCCACGTTCCTGAAATATATATTTGTTCCACTGAGTACAGTAGTTTGTGGCAAATGGGTTTTTAAAAAATACTACTTTTTAAAAATTCTTTCAGTTGTTTTGGAATTTGTATAAGAAAATGAAAAAAACAAACAAACAAAATGTGTGATTTGGTAGACAATAAAATTCCTTTTGTCTTAAATTCTATAAAGGCTTTTTTATTTTGAAGTCCTAGAGCATGAATGCTTTGTGTGGGAGTTGGGACAGTCCTCCTGCTAGTGTGAGTTAATTTGATGTATCTTGACCCATTCCGCTTATTCTGTCAAGGAGAAACTGTGTTGTAAATTTCATTTTCTTTTTAATGCTTCTGAGAAAGCTTTGGAAGCTTGAAAGCTCTTGAAATTAAGCTCTTCAGTTTGTGGGTTGTTTGTTCTTTAGGAGTCTACGTGTGGGTGTAATTATTACAAGGGCAGCAGTGTAAGCAAGATTACTTTTCTGCATTTGTACCTCTCCTACAGAGATGCTAATACTTATTTTTAGGAGGTAAGAAAAGGCTAAAGATAGACCTTCCCAAAAGTTTTATTGAAGTAACTTCCTCAGGAATACTTTCTCAGGCACCGTTCGGGAAGTCGTGTTGCCCAGTGTTACTGCACACTTCATTCTTCCCCTCTGCTCAGCCTGGGCAGTATTTCTGTAGCTCAAGTTGAGGTTCTTGTGTAGATAAAGAGCAAGTGTCTGAGAGGGCCTGGATACAGACCAGCTCTGGACTTCAGAGTGCTACAGAGACCTGTGATACAACACTGTGGATTTGAGCCATTGCTGGTATTTTTCCTCCGTTTAAAAAAAAAAAAAGAAAAAAACACCAACCAAGCCACAAATTGTGGAATCATTTGATTTGGGATTGCATGGATTGCATGTACACAGCTACATTCAAATGTGGATTACACAGCTGTAGGAGTGTCACTATAAGTAATGCAAAAAAGAGCAGGTCCAGTAAATCCTGATGCCTAAAGTTTTACCCAAGGAGTGTGGGTCAAAGCTTCAGCTATTCTGAGTCCTCCCCTGGGAGGATTCCTGAGGCTACCAGTGAGCGTTGCCTATGTTACCTTCTTGTGTCTGGGGTTAGAGCTCATGAGGAACAAATACAGCAGTCTGGGCTAAGGACATTCATTCATAGAATCATAGAATCATAGAATCTTAGGGGTTGGAAGGGACCTCGAAAGATCATTGAAGAAGCCCATGGCTGGAATGAGAGATACTGACAGCCCAGGTAATTTGGTTTTAGGCTTTGTAGGTGGTGAGGAAGCACTGCCATTCTGTGCAGCCAGGTTAGTTTGGGAGCAGAGGAATTGTTTGGGACAGGGTTCCTGTGATACAGGACCAACCTCCCAGACCAGTGTTTGTGGAACCCCACAATAATAATCCTTCTATTTTGAGTATCTAAGCACGCTTGCCAAAATAGGTCTTGGCTGTAAATTGGAACACTTTTAAACTTTTTCCATCCACTGTGCTCAGGCTATGAGGTGTCTCTGTTTTTGTAGGGCTTGTTCAAAGAGCCTTAAAATTGATTGACTCAGCTGCTATGAGCTTGTTCTTTTCCTGTAGAGCTTTAGGATATATGTAGGAGAGAAGCTGCTTGGCAAGAAGCGAACATTTAAGGATACTTGCAGCAGTGAAAACTACATCCTTTTATTTCCTTTTCCCCTCAGTTTTGCAGGAGTACCCGGAGGAGGAGGGGGGGGGGGGAGGTGTTCTTTCTTTTCTGCAGCATAAACTGTAATGTACCAAATCTTTCTTGTTGCAACAAGCAACTGTGGAGCTTCTCCATAATGTTTTTTTGCAAATTGCGTAACATGGAGGAGAGCAACTATGTTAAAAAATGGGTTGCCCCTTGCCCCCATCAGGTGTTTCTGTTCAGCCCGGTGAATCATACCCAGTCCATGAGTCTCTGCCTGTGTCAGTGGGGCTGAGTAAGGCAAAATTCACTATTCCTGGTCTTTGAATAAATTATTGCCTCATCTGCTAGCAGGTTGTATGACAGGGCTTTCTGAATGAAATGTAACTATGTTTTCTATTCTTTATAGCAGTTCCTTTTGTAAAAGCAACCTGTAAATATAAGGGAATATATAAAGGATAAATAGCAAAAAGAGAGGTTGTTGGTCACAGTGACTATACTGTTAAATATGATGGAGACAGCGTTTTTCAAATAGCTTTTGAAGTTTTTACCACAAAAAAGATTATGTTTAACTCATATGAATTTCTGTTGTTGAAGTGAGATTGTATCTGAAACCTGAGATCAGAATTTTCATGCGTCTGCTTGCTCTATTCAGCTCTCGCCCACCTTCAGTTTCCTGTGCACAGAAAGTATGAACATGGGTACCTTAAAAGTAGATAAATAGGGAATGCAGGCAGTTAAGAAACTAAGCTGTCTCATGGGAATTAGGTGTATCTTACAGTCTTTGTCAGTCTAAATATGTTGTTTGCTTCGGACTGCCCTTTTATCTGCACATTTACATATCCTGTCTTCTGATTGCTATTCCAGAACACCTGAAAATCTTCAGATGTTTCCATGGTCAATGGGAAAATAAAGTCCTGATGGGCCCTAGATGCAGGAAAGAGCATATGACCTCCTAAACACCCTCCCTGCCCCAGACTTCCATGATCCTGTGATTTCACTAATTTCTCCTCCTCCAGACCAGTTTCCTCTCTGAGAGCCACACTTCTCAGAGCAGTAGGGGTTCCATTGTGCTTTCTGCTGCAAAAGCCTTCCCTCAGCTGGGAGCGTTTTTCCACAGTGAGTTTACCCAAAACCTCAAAGTGTGAAGTCTACGCTTTCTGTTTGTCTCCAGTAGCCATCTAATGGGAGGACAGTCATTCTCTTTAAAAAAATGC
This sequence comes from Apus apus, assembly GCF_020740795.1. Lineage (NCBI taxonomy): Eukaryota > Metazoa > Chordata > Aves > Apodiformes > Apodidae > Apus > Apus apus. Next base: position 181,793,017 of record NC_067282.1, on the reverse strand, counting down.
TCTGGGGTGGTTCACAGGCAGGCATTACTTTTACCTCTTTCCCCCCAGGAGCAGTGAGCTCCTGGGAGAGGTAGCTGTCTTGTGTGCCAGTGCTATGGTGTACACAGCTGAGAGATCAGCATCACCTGCACTGCTGGCTGCCGTTTGTAAGTGACATCCGAGGTGCTGTGACCCGCTGTTATGCTACAAAAGGAGTATGATCTGATCTGTGCACTAATACTTTATCAAGGCAATTTGATATCAGATTTGATGAGCCTCTGTAGGTTCAGCCGAGCAGTCAGTCTCTAGATTATTGAAAACATAGGAAATACCTTTTTAAAAGTGAAGTTCATGTTGCTGGAAATAATTTAATGCCCCAATTTTCTCTGCTGCTGCAGACTGGGAAGGGAAGGGTGATGACCACTCACGCAGGAGATGAGCAGTGGAATTGGTGTTGGAGACATTTTGTTGCCCTCAGTTTTAATGTTCCTTCAATCTTATTAGAAGAAAAAAAAAAGTTCCATGAATAAGTTATATCAAAACCAGGTGACCCATTCAAGCATGCAGATGTTTTATTTAATTATTCCTCAAATGTCTATTTATTCAGCATAACGCATGTATTATGCTGCCTTCTGAAATACGATATATGACTGTCAAACAAAATTGTCAAAACAACAGCCTTGGTTTCTTTGTATGATACACAGAAATAATTACATTTCATGTACAGTACAGATGCATTTTACACAGTCATCAACAGTCGTTCACTACCAAAACAGCATTTAAGTCACCTAAACACCAAAAGAATGTGTATTTCCCAAATTCAGTATGAATTAATGATTTTGCATGTGACATATGGAAATAGGAGACAGGACTAGAATTCTGCAAATTCATACTAAATTATTCCTTAGGCTGCATTTTAAAAATGAAAGTACAAGTTGCTTTAAGGGTATAACTGTTACTCAAGTGTATTGCTGTAGTGCATTCTTTGTAGTCCATACAAACAGGAGAATAAAGAGACTTTAAAAGACACATGACCTGACGGAGTCAGCATATTTCCTGGGTTGCATGTAATCTGTTCCAAAGTGGGTTTAGTAACTGCCTTTTTGCATTATTTACCTGATGTAACTAGTCAAAAAGTACCATGTGGCTAAAGAAGCTGTTGCAGATTGCTAATATCAAGGCAGTCTTTACACCAATAACTGGAAAAAGCTGGGGACCAAGCCATTTTTTTGTGAGAGTAATCGTGGGTAGAAGTTGGATGCAGGTGAAAACTCTGGGTCTGTTCTGCCTCTCTTTTAAAGCCCATTAAAACTTCTATAATGCAGCAGCTTCAGCAGCTTCCAATATGGTAAAAGAGAGGAGAGCAGAGCCAGGTTGCAGAGTTCCTCAGAAGCAGCAGTCCTGTGGGTCAGAGGACAGCCTGTACTCCTGCTCTCTGCTGAGGTTTGAAGGAAATGTAGAAGCTGTTTACAATGAGTAAATTATTCTGATTTGCAGAAAAGTGGGAAGTTAGCTTCCAAATAAGTAAACAGTAAGAAAAGAGTGTAATGCATTACATTATAGACTCTTTTTAATTGCAGTTTAATTCTAATATGTGATGTTGTATTTTGGTGTATACACTGTGGTATGATAGTCCATCATCTACTTCTCAGTCTCTATTGACAGGTAGAAAGACCGGTATTTGTGTGCAGTACAAAGTGTATCATCAGCAAGTTTCAGTTTTTAGTGGGTGTTTTCTTTTAATGTAATGTTCTTTTCAGGTCAGTAGAGTGCTAGCAAATACTGTACTGAAACATACACTACTCAAACTATTAAATAACTGTGTTAACCGTTTATTGTAATGGTATCTACTGCACTGAGCCTTTTAATTTATATGCACATTTTATTTTGCAGACATGCAAATATTTCTGATCCAGTGTTTTTGATGTATATATGTATGTAGTGATATGATATGCACATATCCCGTGTATATTTGATGTATATGATGCATGGTATGTCACGTATATAGGAAGTATTATGATACATCTCCTAATGCATTCTCATGAAGAAAAATGACACTTTTTATTAGAAAGGTTTCTGCTAACATCAATGTGTTTTTAAAAAACCCTTAAATACTAGAGCCTTCACATTAGCTTTTAGGCCTGCCCATGTGGCTAAATTCCAATTGAAAGAAGTTAAATTTTTATAGCTCTGGGACTCAATCCATTATTCTATATGTAGTTTTAGGTAGTCAAGTATCTTCACACATTATAAATTCTCAAACAAATTTTAGGATGCAAGTTTACAGATTATTAGAAAAATAATTTAGCCGTCTTTTTACTGGGTGTCTTTGGTGTCTTCCAGCATAGCCAATATGCTGGATGCTGCAGAATGTCAACAAGGAAGGTTTAGAGATAAGTGTTAGCTGATCCCAAAACCACCTTTGTTGTGATTTCAATAAAATCAGATTGATCCTGCGAGAGTACAGTGGGATGAGAGGTTTCATCAGTAGCCTTGAAATCCCAAATAGTACAGTAATGTTGAAGTGGACAACAAACTGTTCTAGAAATAGAGGACAGTGGACAAAGAGAACAATGACTAAATAACACAGTCGTGGTGCACGGCTTGGCTGTAACATTCTAAACGTTTGCCATTAGAAGTTTATAGTGTAGATGCAGTTGTGTAAAATACCTTGAAAACGAAAAAGAAATCCTGATTCCTGATACAACAGGTGTACGATGACTTATTGCAGTTGTAACAGTACCTAGGAAGCAAGATAAACAATAGTAAATATTGAACTAACTGAACACCTTTAGTTCACTAATGAGTGTTTGAATAAGAAATACTGCATTTTTCAAAGGGAAGTTATTTGTACAACTACCATGGAACATTAACAATCAGCTTGTTGTAAGTGCACGGAAATGCCCCTTTCTACAGTAATATTTTATCATGCCTAACCTGAAAAACAACAAAAGTAATCTGAGAACACAGCTCCAAATAATTTCAGCATGCATTATGGTTTTAGTTCTTTCAGTCAGTACAAACATATTTCATATGAGCATTTTTTTCTTTCATTTTTTGATAGTTTCTCAACAAGTTTGTCGTTTATTAACAGGAAAAAAAAAAGACACTTTATCAAAATGTTTCTTGTTGGTTTGTATTCGGCAGGAACATAGGTTTGTTTCTATTTTTTGTTTTGTGGTTTTTCTTTTTTTCTAAAAAGAGCTCTCAAGAAGAAGCATCAATGGGGACATTTCATTGTGCTCATATAGTAAGTCAGGATGGTCACAGAAGATCCCACCGTGTCAGTTCGAACAAGGGGCAAGAAACTCCTTTTGGTTCACACGCTACGACACCAAAACCCACAAAGTGTTTTGTTTCTCCTGAATCTCTCGGTCCACGGCCACTGGTGCTCACGTCAAGGGGCATTGCCTTCATCAGCTCTCTCATTCCTCGCGACTCATTTCTTACTTCTTGAGCTCAGCTTGCATGTGGTCTTTATGCTAATTTATAAATAATTCCTTATTTTATAAAGCAGATACTCTGACAATGTTTCCTCCTGAATACTCGGGAGACTCTGGCCTATCATCTCCTTCTGGTGTGGTGACGGGAGGTGTCGGGATGCTAATTATTGCTGTGGTGACATAAGGCTGCTCACAGTTTAGTTTAACGCACTCTTCCACTTTGGCATTTAAGCTGGAACGGCTGGAGGAAGAAACAAAAATCCATGAAGAAATAAAGTCCATGTTACTGCAAACTTCTTGTGCTCCTGATTCCATTCCCTCAGCTGGCTATCTCCATCCTGCCCCACTAGAGATCTCCACCCATCCACTCTGTGCCCCTGCAGCAGGTGGTCATGGCTGTGTCCGCAGACAGGCCCCCTTTCTCACTTCCTTCCCACCACTTCAGCACTTCTAAAAGTTTTCTGGGCTCATCACCTACGTGTTTCTGAGCAGGAGAAGTATTTGACCTGCTCCTTGGGGAGCAAACTTCTCACAGCCACATGTCTTGCTGTGCAGGAAAGTAGAAATGGAGGGCTAGTCCCAGTCTCTTACCGATTCCTCCGTGCCATGCTTATTTAAGAACATTTTGGGTATTTTATATCCTCAAGAGTAAGATACAGTGATAATGCACTAATGGAGGTTAACATGCTCATGGAGTTGCTGCAGTACCTCAGCATCATCAGAAACTTGTAAAACTCATACTGTTTTCAGGCAGGATTGGCATTTTTTGCTTATGTTTTTGGCTTGTTTTTCTAGCACAAAGCTGATGCTTCATATTTTTACATAATCTGTGACTAGAAGTACAGTGCAGAAAAGTAATAGAATCATAGAAAGGTTTGTGTTGGAAGGAACCTTAAAGATCATCTGTAGTCCTTTAACAGAGAAAGGATGAGTCAAGGCAGAGTACTTCCTGAAAAGCTACGACAGATTGGAGCTTTGTGCTGGCCAGGAAGTCTCACTGCACAACAGTTGAAAAACTTCAGTAGCTCCAAGCTGCTGGATTGTTCATAGAAGTGAAATCCAAAGCTAGTAAGTATACAAAGCAAGCTACTCAAAATGTAACTTAACAAGACAAGTTCTGTAGCAGCTAGTGCTGAAAATGCTTCTTTTTTAAATGGTGGCGTATTTGAGTTCAATTGAAAACACTTCTGAGTCTCCTGAGACCTTTGCTGTGTTTTAAGAGATGGTGTTTGGATATACCCGAAGGCCAGATGGTGTACTTGTGAGAGTACAGAGAATTTCAGTAAATTACAGACTCTTAAACTGCACTTTCCTCACTTTTGTAATAATTCCTCAAACTAGGAAATACATTTTTCTTATCCATTTTGTATGTTTTATTCAGAAGAGTCTTTCAGATGTCTATTACACGTAGGACTCTGGGAATCAGCTTTATTTCTCTGCTCTGTGGAAGTGCAAGAAGTCTCATTTATCCTATCCTTCTGAACCAAACTGGTAGAAACAGCAGGGGCAGACCTTTCTTTCTCTTCCCACTTTCTCGTCTCATATAGCAAATTTACACATTTTTCCAATGCCAGTTTTTTTCTTGTTATTTATTTGTCCATGGCATATAATACTTAGTACTCTATTTAATTTGGGGTCTTTGGATGCTATTTGCTGGAAATAGTACACTGTAGCTGGTGGGGAGGGTATGAGAGGGCAGGAACGGATGTAGAGGAAACATTCTGTACTGTAAATAAGGATAGAAAGGAGGAAGATAAGTGTAGGATGCTTCAGTATTAATGTCTGGTTTTGGATGACTATTTGGCTTTCATCTCTAGCCTCACAGCCTCCCTGCAGAGGCCACACCACCTCTACCTCCCTTTTCTATGGAAGAAAGGGGCTTCAGCTCTTGGTGTGCATGTGGAGTACCTGTTAGACAGAGGCGTCCTCTCCACACATCTGATCTGGATGGTGCTGAGCTCTTGCACGCTGCCAGGGCGGCTGCCGGTGATGGTGGTGTTTGGGATGCGGTAAGTCTTTTTATGTCTTCGTGAGCAGCAAGTGCTGGTAACACCTTGTTGAGACGAGAGAGAGGGGCTGTGGCTGGGGGGTCTGTTGACTGTGGCAACCTCCATACAGCTCTCTTCATAGACTTGCTCATCCACAAACTCGTGGTTCTAGCCCAGAGGAATCCAACAAAGGGACAAAGCACACACAGAAGGATAATTAAAGTGAACATACTCATCATGATTGTTTAAGGGCTTCAATTGACACAACTGAATAAACTGGGAAAGTTAGACAGTTTAGTCTTGATTATAGTGTTTAGCCCTTATTAGCCTGGGCTGAATACCAATACAAATGTAAATGCTGGAATAAAAGGCTCAGAGTTCTAATTAAGAAAAAGTTAATCCAAATTATTTTGTAAAATAGCACATGATTGTAACGTGGTTTGCATTTTTAATATCTGTATAATCTAGGAAGTGCCACAAAATATGAGATTATGTTTATTAATAAAAATGCAAGTGGTGCTTATGCAAATGCTCTAAATGTCATTTGGAAATAAAGAAGATTTATTGTACCAAATTATAATAAAAATCATAAATATTTTCCAGGTGAGTTTATAAAGCTTCCTGTTGAATTACATGTTAGAAATCAGGATCTAAAAATGTGTTTTGAGGTATTCATCTATGTAAAAGATTCAATTAAGCAGAAGTTTATATTAGAGGAGATGAGACAGTTATTTAAAAGCATCAAAAGCTCCCAATTATTGTAGATGGATGTATTGAAAGCAGTTTAGAAGACTGAGGATTTAGTTAAATACGGTAGTCTTTATTCATGCAATCTTTGCTTAATCTGAGGGCAGACAGTGGTCTGATAAGGCTGTCATAGAGCTGCATCCACAGTCAAGCAAAGGCTGGTTGATGTGGACACAGCAAGTGATTAGGGAGTGTTCCACACATAGCTGTGATTTCCATATCATCTTTGTGTGTGAAAAAGTGTGAAATAGTGGTAGGTATGAGGGAAGAAGGAATTTTTACTGTAATTTTAAATTAGAAGCCCAAATTAGGCAGATATCACACTATGTTCACGTGCAGTGCAAGAAAGCCTTCTTTCCAAAAATCATCTTTCCAGTTACTACTGGAATCAGTCTGGCTTAGGGAGCATTTTCTGGGCTGTTTTACACTCTGCTCAGACTCATTCACTTAAAATTTGTTAGCCTGCTGCCTCTCTGTGTATTAGAATGAGAAACATGATTTTTTCCTCGAAAGATCAATGCCCTAATTGGAAAGGTGCTGATGTTTTCCAGGAGAACTACAGTACAGCATTGATGCAAAATATGTGAGCAGAGTAAATAGAGTAACAACTGTAGCCAAGTGTTTGCTACAAATGGAAACGCCATTATAGGCATATTTTTATTTCCATGAGTGGTGTTACTGAATGTCAATTGCAAGTGGTATGGAATGAAAGAACTTGCTTGAAAATTGACTTCTATAAGGCGCAGGTCAGTCACAATCAAGGTATTGGATATGATCACGCAGTGGACGTAACAGTCAGAGAGAAAAATTACCTTATTGCCAACTTTAGGTTATGCTCAGTAGCTTACGGTGCGTTTGCCAAGAATTCTGCAAGTTTTCCAATTAAAAGTAATTTTGTGCTTCCTATAACTTTTATGGAACAACCAACTCAATTCAATTTTTAGAGTCCATTAAAGAGCGTTATTGAGTGAATTTTTAATATAGATTGGAAACATTCTGAAATGATATAATGGCTTTAGTTAATGTATCTGATTATACTTATTAATTAACTGTTCTCAAATTGGCTAAAACTAGCCTGTAAAATATAACTTTCAGTGCAATTATTTTCCTTATTAAAGTAATCTTCACAGACTTCCCTACCATTGGCCACACTGCATTTTTAGAGTGGAAGAGATCTTATCCTATTGACTTTAAAGTGCTAAAAACCAGAAAGTGTGCCTTCACTTACTATAATCTGAACAGATGCTTATACCAAATGATATTTCAAAGGATGAGGCAAGGCTAAGAATGTACCTCACTCCTGATGTTATACCAGGAATCGGCAACTTGCCTGAGTCCACAAGCTGAGGGTCCAAAATTTCAAGAAATCAAATTAATAGAATTTTTTTCCATTAATTCTCTGAGAGTTTGACAAGATGTGTCGCTACTGCTAGAGTTTTTTAGTATGTTTGTAACTTTACACTGTTGAACAATTTTTAAGGCAGATTGCTATGATCAGATCCTAGTACAAAATGTCTCAAAAATGTTCCAAAAGACCCAGCCTGAATCTTGGCAAAGAACTACATTATAGTATGAACAGGAAGCAAGCCATACTGTCCTACAGCACATTATATAAAAATGAATACTCCAGAAGTCAGAATGGAGGAGCCATAAGCATCTGTGGGATGACACATTGCTATCTAAGTCATGTAACATCTAGAACTAGGCCATTCTACTTACAAAGAAATGCTGTTGAAAGGAGAACATTAAATTATACATATACATACATCGTTCTTTAATTTAGCAAGGTCTGTTCTGGGAAAACTTCTTAATCTCTTTTTTTTTCTGAGAAAGAGCAGAAAGACTTTCTCCTTGATCTCCATCGAATATAGCAGAAGCATTACTTGGTCTTTTAATGAAAATCTAAAACTAGACTATAAAGATAAGACAAAATAGTATAAAGTTCTTCTGTATATACAAAACTGAAAGAGAAATAATTTTTTACATGCAACTGGAACTTATAAAACTAGATATAAATTTGTAAATGTTATTTTAATCGTTGACCAACTTTCCTACAGTATAAGGTAAATTTTACATGACAATATAACCCCCTGCAAAAATATCGAAGTATACAAAGAGGCAATTTTAGTCCTACGTGAATTTACCAAATCTACAAATATTAAATTCAATATAAATATTATGTTCTTAATTTCCCTAGGAAATTATAACACAGGAAACAATGTAAAATTAGGTATGATTAGGGTTATTTCTGTGACATTACCTGTCTAGGAATACACTATTAGTAAACATGGCACTTGGTTATTACTGAATCATAACTCTGCTGCAGTTTGCTATCCTTTATGGCTGCTTAATTATTCTGGTATTGACCAGGGAAAAATATAGAGAGCACATAATAAGTAGTCCTTTTGATTTATAGGGAGTTTCAACTCTAGATGAGCATACTTGGGCTATTATGAATTACATCAGTGATTTCCACAGGGATCTCAGTATCTAAACTGAAGCCAAAAGACTTCCAAGCTTTGCACCTGCATCTGGATTAAGCACTTGAAGTTTCAGAAGAGAATGCTTGGGGATCCTCTTTTACAGCCACTTCAGTGAGAATCGCGTTCATGTCCGAGTCGGCGCTCAGCAGCTCTTCCTGTACAAAAGCCCAGTGTTTGCTCAGGCTAAAACTTGCTTTGATTGCACTGAGTATTGCATGTGTAAGAATTACAAATTGTGTTTTATGAACTGTACTGCAGAAAAGTGCAAATGAAAACATTGTGGAGTGTATGAAAAGCATACTGAAGGCCACATATACAGCTTAGCTGTACTGATACCATTTCCCTGGTGCCTGTATCTTTCACCCTAGAAGAGGCTCACATCCGGACTCTGTTATTTATATACAGTGGGTATAATGGCTTAAAATAGGATTAAATGGCTTTTCTTCCCAGTTAACTGCTTTCATATAAAGGCTTATTAATTAGAAGAAATACTGAAAACATTCAAAACTAGGCTGGTGTTGGAATTCACAGGAAAACACAGTTCTTTTTTCTTACCGTAGTTTTTTCCAGGCAGTGAAGCAGGTGGTGGTGCTGTGTTTCAAAGGCAGAGCCAGCTTTGCCAACAAAGGCCTGTTCTTCTTCACTGGAGGACTGTTGATACATAGAACTCTGTATTATTCTCATTTGTGAACAAGAGGGCTGTTATCCAAATATTTGTTCAGAACTAATCTGGATTGTACATGGTAGCATAGCTGCAATGCTTTATCTACATGGTATAACCCAAATAATTTTGGACCTGAGTTCTCTTTTGCTTTTTTGTTTTTTTTTTTAATAAAAATACTTCCCTTCCTTCCCTTCTACCTCCATTTAAATGTTTCCATATTTTATATGCATAGACAGAATACTACAATTTACAAGTGCAATCAACATGTAAGCTTTGAATGTTGAATCAATGCATACTTTAAATTATCATAAATTTAAGTGACAGTAAAATACTTTTTTTTCCCCCCCCCCCTGGGAATGTGCCTCATTTGAAAGAAATTAAACATATTTGTCCTCCTGGGATAATTTCATAGCACTAAAGAATTTGTGGTATTGCTGCTTACATGAAAATTCATGTCAGTGATCCTAATCTGCTGAGTTTGGAAAGCATATAGCAGATGTTTCTGACACAAAATGAAGTATTAAGTAGAAAGAATCCACTGTTTATTAATTGCTTTCATAATTATTCACTAGAAAGCAGAAAACTAAATAGGGGAGGAAATGGGATAATAGGAAAGATTACAATTTAACTTTGGGTTATTTTAAATCTGCATGGCAATTAAGCTATTTAGTGTCTTTTTAGTTCAAAGATTTTAGTTCTTTCAAGCAGGAGAGGAAGCGAGGGCTCTGGCTACTCATCTTTTGTGCTAGACCGGACAGATGGACGGACAGCCCATTCCTCCTCTTCTGGCTATAGGTTAAAGCCTTCAGCTTTTAAACACGTATTGAACAGAAAGGGCATAGAGGAATGAAAGCCTTCCTGTATCCCTCAGGGAATGGCCAAAATGCCAGAAAATGGCAGGGATTAAAAAACACTGTGTCTTCATTGTTTCTCAGTTGGCCACAGCTCCGAGCAGCCACGGCGCTGTCTCTGACAGTGTGGGTTGCTGTGGATCCCAGTCCCGGCCGCTGCCCGAGGCTCCTGCTCCAGGTCCTGGCTTCCTCAGCAGGGATAAGGGGGGAATTTGCTTCAGGTAGCATTAGATTTCAGTGCCAAGATTATCTTCAGAGCAAAGCAGGCACTTCCAGGGAATAGTTTCCACTCTGCAACACTCTCTGCAAATGGTGCCCTGGAGCTACCTCTTTCCCTCAATGATGATGGTTTTGTCACCCATATTCTACTTGTATAAAGCCAATGAGACAAATCCAACCCACCTCATAAGAGGCAAACACTGTACTTTGTTAATGAGGTCTTCTAGGGGATCAAACTCTTAAAAATGTGGGTTATATTTGAATCCTGCATTTCTATCTGGCCATTTCCCTCGTCTTCCAATGTCTCATAATTGACTCTCATAAGCTTCCTTTAATAATAGTAATTATCCAGTTTCTCCTTCCTTAATCTACCTCTAAAGGTAACATTACCTAAACACCCAAGTTGACTTGCCCTGGTGATAAACAGAATTAGCCATTTCGGGGCTGTCATTAACTGCTTCTCTGGAGGTGGAAGATATAAAAGCATTACCTGCTGCAGCTGGTTACTCAGTAAGCCATTTCGTTTGCTCTGCATGTAGGCATTAGCACTCCCACTCTTTGCTGCACGAATTCGAGCAAGTCTGGCTTTCTGTTTAAACAGACAAAAGGAAGAATGTTACTTGTACTCGTATCCATTATTCTGTTCATCTAAAACTGCTAATTGGAATCAGCTGCTTAGGAATACCAGTATCACAACCACTGAAAGGCTGCATAGCATCTGTAATCCAGGTGGAGCAAATCATAAGCATCTTCCCATTTAAAATGCAGATGGCAGAAGTTTTTATTTGTTCGCGTGCATCAGCTAATAAGAACAATGATTGTGGAGAAGGGATTAGACAGATCAGCAGAAGTGTCTCATTTTTTTTTTTTTTTTGCATTGCTGCAACTGTGTCAGTCCTTATGACTTATGGGGCAGGAACATGGGCATCCATCTCAACTGCTCCTGCAATGAAAATCTATTTAAGGGGGAATAAATGGTTCAGAAAAAATGTCATAGTGCAACTGCTGTAAGCTGGTTTCTCGGAGCCTTCTGGTTTATTAGAGTAGCAGAATGTGAGAGTGTTCTTTATGCTGTGTCCCAGGTAAGTTCCTGAATGCTTGCCAGGCCTTTTAAAAGACATTTTACCTCTTCATGTCTATTGGAATAATCAGACTTAATAATTGTCATCATTGGTCAAAATCTGTTTATAATCTGATTTTTCAGAGACGACAGGTGCCAAATTGCTGAGAGAGGTCTGACATTTCTCAGGTGAGCTTCATTGCATGTGAAGGTGACTTTCATCCCAGAGTGGGATGAATGGTGGATCATGAGTGAAGGACACACTGATATTTGTACAGCAGTTAGAAGCCAACATTAGGGGAAAGCATGAAGAAAAGACCCTCTCAGCCAATAATACAGAAAACAGAAGATTTTATGGGATTCATAGGGTGGCATCCTTGTTCCTTAATTTTTGTGGTTGTTTACATGTGTAAGAGGGAGGCTGAGGTTATCTTCATGCATAGGTTTCTGATTCTGAAAGCCAAGTGCCAAGCAGCATCTGGAGCTGAATGCCTGCTGAAGCAGAGAAGGAGACACAGTAAAGAATTTGAAAAACTGACTGATAGATTATTAGGGTTTTCTAATCTGATAATTAGCCAGTTGATATTTTCAGAAAATAGAGGGAACATTTTCCTCTCCTTCTCCCCAATTTTTGTGGCAGCAAAAGTCAGCATGAAATAATTGAGAATCTCTGAACACTTAGGGAAGCAGCCTGGTCACTTCAGCCGCCAGATCTCTCTGGCATGATTAATAATTAATTGACTATAAAGTATGACTCAACAGCACATTGCTTTGCTCTCACAGCCTGAAACTCACAGAAGATCTTCTCAAGAGTGAGCCAAGAAATTCATGACAGCTAACAGCAAACATGGCTGGGATCTGGCTGAGGTTCTCTATCATGTATTTATTATCTTTCAATTGTTCTGAAATAAAATAAAGAAATGCTGTTCATGTGTGTGTCACTGAGTCAAAAAGCTCATATGAGAGTCTTTTTCCTGATTTTGTGATATATTGGCCATTTTAGAATAACACATGGGTTAGGCACCTTCCTCGGAGGGCGCAGCCTTTCCAGCAGTGCTGTTAATGCACTTCATTGTAGCAGTAAGGAGTGAAGTGCCCGGATCACCCCCACAGTGCTTCTGAACAGGTGAATTCCTACCTCCCCTTTTCTCCTGCTAACATTGAAAGGACACCTGCAGCCCCACACTAGGTCACCCTGAGCAGGTCCCCAGAGGCTGGACTGGGCATGTCCAGTCAGGGCTTTTTCACAAAGCACCATGGCTGAGCAGCCCCGGGCAGCCCAGCATGCTGCAGTGAGCCACGCAAAGGGGCAACGTGCCAGGCTGGCCTGGGGTCCTCAGGAGCCCACCAGTGGGGCAAACCATCAACAACTCCAACCCTCCGGGCTCACACAGGTTACTTGGTGGCACATCCCAGGCCAAGGATGTGGTGAGGGCTGAATACTCAGGGCTGGCAATTAAAAATCTCTTGGGCAGGCAGAAAGCCTGCAGCTGTTGAGATGCAACACCAGCACGATGGGCTGAAGGCTGGGGGAAGAGATTTACCTGCAGCACTGAGGAGTCATGGGCTGGGACATGTGCACTGGGTTATGTTCATAAATATATTAAAGGTCTCTCAGCTCTGCTGTTCAGCCTTTGGAGTTTGAAATGCTTTAGAGATGCCTTTGCAGAGTGCAACATGGAGCCCCATAAATAAGTTATTTCAGTCACAAGTGTTTTAGCTGTGGTACTTTTCAGAGTGCTCCTTATACAGGAAAATTAATTAGATTTAATGAAGAAACATTTTGCATACCTTATTTAGGCTTTACCTTTTAGCATGCATATTCATTTTCTCTTTCAGTGATTGAAGCAATAATTATGGTGCAGCACCATTTAATAAAGAAATATAAAAAATATAGCAGTTCATCAGAGTATCTTAATATGTCAATATGCTACAACACATACAGTCCTAAGGTTGTACTTGCAATGTGAAGATTTCAAATTGCTTTGCTAATATGAATTTATTGTGTCTTAGAAAGCTTTTGTGACGTGGACAGGAATAGCTTACATCTTTCTAGCTGAGACTCATTCCGATCACTTGAATTTACACCATTTAACAAAGAGAAGACAATAAATCTCTTACTAAGACAGGAACCAGATATTGTGGCTTTCATGCTTATACTTCAGCTTACAAAAACACTCCTGAAACTGGAGGTGTTTACAAATCTGTTAAAGTGATAGGATTTCTTTTCAGTGCTTCTGCCTGATTTATATCAGAGCCTGTAGCATGAGTAGTCTAGTGACTCCTCACATGTCCTACCAAGAAATCATTAAAAGCTCATGTCTGTTACAGGATTTTAAGGGTTGTGCTGGGGGTTGAATTCCCATGAAGGACAGCAAAATTATGTGCTGACATCAGGAAAACTGTGATTACAGAAGGATTGTATTTTCTTTTAGCCTCTGAACTGCATTCTCTGTCACGTACAACAGAAGAGGAGTGATAAATGCCCCTCTGGCTACTGCAAAGCCCTTCCTAGCTCCCCTTTCATGGAATACCTAGGGAAAAAAAAAAAAAAAAGGATTAAGTTCTCCTGCAGTAGGTTGTCTTCTTTACTGTGAGGTTTTCCCTGTTAGCCATTGAATGTGGAGCTCTGATTCTGGTAATTTTTATACTGTCTAGAACAAAACTAATGTAGCTGAAGTAATAAATTTATTTCATTTATTCTGATCATACTCCACCCTAATCATCTTGTCTGAAGCTTCCTAAAGAAGCTGATGATCAGCTTTAATTCTTAGCTCATCCCTTGTATTTGCACTGAACTTCTCTTTTGAATGCATCAAGCTTTATTTTAGCTTCAAATTATAGAACTTAGAGGTGGATCCTCATCTATGGCTGCATTTATAGAAGCCTTACAAAGTTATTCAACAACAGCTAGCTCTGTCAGTTTTAGAAATATAAACATCTATTTTCACAAGGCTTTAAATACTGCTAAATGTAGCACTGTGGGGTATTTACAGTATCCAGCTTTTAACACTCAGGATGTCCTCAGCTATTCAGCTGTGTTAAGAGAGAGATTTTATCAGGAACACTTTAGGGTTGGTCTTACTGCAGTACTGGCAATAATTTTTGGCAAAAGCCTCTTGTCATTTTCCTACACAAGAAGCCTAGGTAGCCTAGGTTATGTAGTACTTGTACAGCTCCTATTGCACCTCTTCTGCTGCTTTCCAGACTATGCAATTATCTTACTATCAAAGCTCAAAATATACTAATTAATTACCTAGTATTTATCAATTTTTAATGATCTTATATGACTAAAATATAAGGACTCCTTCACCATCATTCTGTGTGCTGATTTTGGTTTGGATACTGTTAAATTTCTTCATAGTAGCTGGTATGGGGCTTTGTGATGAAAACAGTGTTGACAATATGAGGATGTTTGAGCTACTGCTGAGCAGTGCTTACACAGCATCGAGGCCTTTTCTGCTTCTCACTCCACCAGCGAGCAGGCTGGGGATGCACAAGAAGTTGGGGAGGACACAGCCAAGACAGCTGATCCCAACTGACCAAGGGGATATTCCACACCATATTGTGTCATGCTCAGCAATAAAACTAGATTGGGGTGGAGACTGGCCAGAGCTGCCCTCGCTATAGGACAGAGCAAGGGAATAATTTTGTTGGTTGTGAGCAATTATTTTGCTTTATTTTTTTTCTTGGTTTTGGTTCCTTTTCGCACTTTTACCCTTCTGACTCTCCTCTACATCCTGCTGGGGAGAAGTGAGGAAGCAGTTGGGTGGTGCTTAGCTGCCCCCTGGGGTTAAACCTCAACACTGTGGCTTCTAGAGTAATAGCCAAAATAGCCCAAAAAATAGTAACATTCTTGTCTACATCATTTTTTATTTGGTCTTTCATAATACATCCTGTATGTTTGCTTTCAAGTGAAAAATCAGACCCACATTTCATGCTCTGATTTTCTAATTTTCAGTAATTGCAAATAACTGACTTCAGATTAGCTGACAATAATTTATAGGATGTCAGCGTGCAGCAGAAAAGAAAATGCTGCTTACTTTGTACATTAATGGATATGGAATGAAATAAGGTTCAAGTATTTGCTGTCATGCCTTGCTTTCACAATCTATTCTTATTATTGTTCAGTAAACACAAGTTTTAGATGCTTTTGTGCTAAACTGAAAAATCTTGGGTAGATTATTCTAGTTATGTTTCTGCAACCCACTGAGATTAATAGCTTACTTAATTTAAAGAAGTAATAATGGCTAGCAGGCTTCCTACTGCAAATGCTCAGCTCTAGACTGCCAGGTGCTGTTAAGCAGTTGTTGCTTTTTATCCTAGAGCTATTTATATTTATCTAGTAACTAATTATTCATAACTTGACAGATACATACATCATGTATAATCAATAAATAATAAACCCAAGCCAATCTTCAGGATGTATTTTTCTCTGTAAAGCTAGAAGACCATATTCACATGAAAGTTGCAGGTTGATTTTTATGCATGAAGTAGGTTTTGGAGATTATAGGTGCTTGGGTGTTTTGTTGAAGCACCATGCACAGTCACTCTAGAGAGAAAGTGCTTGAACAATCAAAATTAAGGCTCAATTAATGAACAATAACGGGCAGATGGACCCACAGTTAGGGCTTAGGTTAAGAGGATACAAGGCTCTTGCCTTCAAAAGATGCAGAAAAATAGATATATGGAAAACAGGGAAAGCATCCAGCAAGTAATGCTTCATTTGAGCTAGGGAGGATTTTTGCTTTGTAAGAGCTGCCTCAGTATGTTGGGATGCAGTAGACACCTGTTCCAAGGGGGTAGCTATGCTTTCCACTTTCCCTTCCCTGTGCTGGTAGTCATCCAGTAAATATGACACTGTGAGGGTCTAAATGTGTCTTAAGCCTTGATACCTATCCCATATGGAATAAGAAATTATATCCAATCTTATCTAAACTTTTTTTTTTTTTTTTTCCCCCCATTCTTTCCTTTCCCTTTCCCTTCCTTTTCTCTTCTTTATACATGGACTAGTTACAACACATCTGTCATTAACATTGCCACCTGAAGGTACTGATGGGCAAAATACCTTGGTCTTTATAAGTTGTCACTAGATGAGAAAAGCTCCACAAATAGGATTCTTCAAAACTGTCTCAGTAGTGATAAATCTACTTCAGGAAAAGGCATGGCAAGACTACAGGGCATAATTAGTTTTGCCTTAAATTCCAATATATATTTTGGATTATTTACTTATGTACAAGATAGGTCAGATCCTTGGACCTTATTATGTGATAGAAGAAAATGTTCTGATAAGCAAAGATGATGCTCCTTTATGCTTCATTTTCCTCTCTTTGTTTTGTTTTGTTTTGTTTAGATTGAGGTCTCTTTTGCAACAATGTATTTCCATGATTGGAAGCAAGAGTTTTCTTTAAAATGCATTTAAAATGAGATGGTATACAAATAAATTTCACTCTTCCATCTTCTCCTGAGTATTAATGTGTAACATCTTTTTGGCAAAAAGAAACTAATGGAATTGTCTAATCTTGAATGACTGTGCAAAACACAGTAAACACATATAATTATGGTCACATGGCTCATGAACAAACTTAATATAAATGACAACATTTTTCTGTTTAAAATTGCCAGTGCTCCTGGGACTAGATTTCAGCTCCTCAATGGAGAACTTTCTCTTAAGTTTCTTTCCAGGCCAAATGTTTTGCCATTTCTGAAGACTACCTTGATTCAGCTTCTGTATAAGATATTGATAAGGCAATTTGCTCAACTGAAATATACAACTCTCTATCAGATGGAAGCTGTTGTTGCCAGCAGGAGGTACCATCGCCTGCAGGATTTCATGCTGTGCTCCATGAAACAGCATCTTCTTTCAAGCTTATGCTCTTCAGCCTTAGAGAATAGATTGGTGCCTTGGGAAACACATTTTAGAAAATGTGTAAAACTTCTGTTGTGTTGAATGAAGAAGGAATTTCAGACTTCAATAATGTGACCTTTTTGTTTGAATATTCTTATAAAATGCAGTAGAACCCTTCTGTGAAATGCAAGGCTGTACTTCATAGCTCAATATGGACTATACCATATCAAAGAAATGCTTTTAGTTGATTTATTTTTTTTTTTCAGTTTGTAAGAACAATATTCAATTCAACATCTCAGTCATTTTAGATTGAGAGATATTAGCTTTGCAATAGGAGACATCGATGAAACACCCATCTAGTGCTAAGTTAATCAGACCTCAAAACCATTTTCTCCAAAGCAAGAAAGGCATAAACATTGTCAAAGGCAATCTCTCATCCTTACTGTTGGCATTGTTCTGGGGAGCAGAGGAAAAGACACTTGGCAGGACTGCCATTCATCACTTCATATTCCTGTTTGGAACATACAATGAACTCACTGTTTTGCAAAGAGAAAAAGGCAGTTTTTATCTCAAGCAGTTTCTATTAATGAAGAGATTCTGAGGAACAGCAGCCAGTCTGCCAATCTAATTTTTGCAAGGTGTTTTCTAGTGCCCATTTCTTTTTTACTGACAAGGGTAAAGCAGGCACAGAAAATTCTGTTTCATGACATGCAGTAGGACACAGTTTCTATCTGAACTAAGGCTGGTTGTGTCTGCAGTTATTATGAAAGCTCCGAACAGGCACACTGATTGCTGGGATCAAGCAGATCTGTTACCCATGACTGGTGCAATGTTCAGAGGCCCTGTAATGAAGCCATAGGTTCAGGCTGATACTGTTCTTTCTCGGTCTGCTGCTGTTACACAAACAGAAGTGAAAAAGTTCATAACAAAAACAACACAGTGTAGATGTGGTGTGTTCTCTGTATATTACAGCTGTGGGAGAGGCGAATGCACAGCTGGAACTAGCACATGGGACAAAATGGCATGCAAAGAGGTGAGTGGAATTAGTAGACAGGTAAAAGGTGTGGAATTTCGATCACTGAAGGAGCCTGTATTTGGAATCAGGTTTCTAAAAAGATCAGACATTTCTGTGATATGCCTGGTTTCTCTTACGTCCATTTTCCTCATCTGAAATAATTCTCAAAGATGTGGCCGTTAAAGGATTTTCAGCCTGGGCCTATGACTGGCTTTCTTGGCCATGAACCTCTTCATACTTGGTCATGTTTCTTCTGATTTTAAGATATTCTGGGAATGGTATCACTGCATACATTTACTTCCTTTTTATGAAGAAATCAGCCAAAAAGGTGGCCAGAGACAAACACACAAACATTTTGTATCTTTAAACCTGGTGCTGTTGTCTACATGAGGGAGATGCAGCCTGAAGCTGCCTGTGTTCCCTGATCTGTGTATGTAGGTCCTAGCCATGGCCTGCCTGCACACCTCTGTGGGCAGGGATCCTGCTCTCCCTGGATCACTGGAGACCTAGAACCTGATGAGAGGCCATAGGGCGATAAAAAACCCAAGTGGTGACACCTCAGCCTTGACAATATTGTATCCAGAGCTTCTGACTGCCATCAGCTGAGGAGCAGAAGGTAATACAGCTCAGCTTCCTTGTCAGGGCTTCAGGTACTCATAGATGCCATCTGAGCTGCTTAGCATCACAGCCTTGGGTGAAGTGGATTGGGCCTGGTACATTGGCAGTAATGTGTAGATGATGGTGACTGTCCAGGCTTGGCTGCATGTGACCTGGTAAATAGTTCCTCTTGGCTCCCGACCTTGCCTATATGGGTCAGGGAGGGAAACTGTCTTGTTGTAGAGCTAGTTGCTGTTCTAGTGAGAGAATCAGCAAATCAAGGAAGCTGGAAAAACAAACTTTTGCTTTCAGCTTTTCCAATTAAAGCTGTTTCTGAAGCCTTTTAAGCAAAGTAAAGCTGAGAAGTCAAGTTCCCCAATAATAAGATTCTGCAGAGAATGAACCTGGGAATTAAATACATGGATCAGTGAAGCAAGCTCTTAGGATAGATGTTAGAAATAATGATTAGGTTTCTTTGGTTGTGTTTTCTTCTCAGAGGACTGTGGTGGAAAGAAAGTCTACCTGAGAAACACAGAAAAATCTTCAGTGGGTAGGACTGCAGATAATTCCTGAAAATACCAGGTCTAGTCTAACAAGCAGGATGAATTACCACAATAGGATATCTGTAAATTTTGACAGAAAAGATGAATGAACTGGTTTTGGTTGTGGTTTTCTTTTGTTCCTTTGCCCCAACCCCTAAAAATAAAACCGTTTTTACTTATAGGACATGGGGTAGGCATGTAGCACATACAAATAGTACTTCTATTGCTAAGAAATACTCACTTTGAGGATGCACAGCCTATAGAAAGTTGTATTTTATCTATTGGTTAACAACAAAAGGAGAAAAAAAACAGGAGCTCACCTTTTGTGCTCTGCGCTTGTCTGCTCGTTGATTCTGGTGGTAGATACGGCTGAAGTTGGAGACAATTACAGGAACTGGAAGAGCAATGACCAAGACCCCACTCAGGGAGCATATTGAACCAAAAATCTTGCCAGCTATTGTCTTTGGCACCATGTCACCGTATCTGGGTTAAAGAAAACAAAACGCTTAGTAAAGACAAAATCTCTTCTATGTATTGAACTTCAAGACTAATTAATTGCACAATAGATTTTATTTCTCTTGCAAATAACACTCACTGCATACAAATAATACCTCACCCACATATGCATACATATACAGCATGCCCAGTGTTGTGCACATGTGGTTTTAATTTGAAGCCATTTTGGGTATCCTGTCCATCAATCTGTCGGCATCTATGTTTTGCCTGCTGTAGTCTTCCCAGGCTGCCTCCATTGCAATGGAGAGAGAATGACTTTGCTAAAGAAAAGAAAAATCAGTCTTGAAATAAAGCCCTTTCTCTGTTTGCTTATTAGAAAAACTCATCACTTTCCATCATCAAGATCCTAGGGAGGCCACTTGGTAAGTTAGATGGCAGCCTAAAGAATCTGTTGTCTCACTTAAGTTGATACAGTACTTTCATTTTGGAAGGCAGCACATTTTGGAACAGATTGCCCAGGAGATTGTGGACTTTCTATCCCTGGAGATTTTCAGCAATAGCATGGCTGACCTAACCTACTGCTGTTGAAAGGCCTCCTTTGAGTGGGAGGCTGGACTAGCTGACCTCCAAACCTCCTTATATGGTCTAACTGAAAGCAAGCAGGAGAAACTCAAGCCAAGAGCAAGAAATCAAACAAATTCTGACTGCAAATCCTGGCAGTGCTCAGAATTATTTGGGCTACCACCTTTCTTTATTTTGTCCCACAACTAAGAACACAGTGCTCCTGAAGTATGTAGAGGCACTCCAGTGACAGCTTATTAAGACATACCAGTTCTTTGCACTCTCTGGACTACCATACTCTGTAGGACAACTATGTAATTACATGCTACAGAGTTTAATAGAGATAAATTACTTTCAAATACCATTCCGTTTTTAACTTTACTGGATTTCAAGATATTATTAGACATTGATTGTAGCATGTGAGTTTAGCATGCTTGTGAGCTGGGAGATAGCACATTCCCTGATACAAGAAAAGGTAAGAAATAAAACTGCAAGGAGGGGCATTGTAAAATGCTATCTGGAAACCAAAACCTGTCTGTTCATCAGGAATTGGAAAAAAAAAATAGGGAAGATGGGAGGAATCTTCAAGTGATATGGTCCCAATAGTGCACCTAATCATGAGAAGAGGATAAAAGGTTGAGGATAACAGATGAAGGAGAATCTGTATGGGGTTAGAGAACACTTTCTAGCAATGAGAGCTCAGCGTATGTCAAAGGGAGAATATGTATTGCTTTGTAGGTGAAGATGGATGGTTTGCATTTTGTAAGTGTAGAAAGTGTTTCATTTAAATATTCACATAAGTTGTCATCCAGGCAGCTGTAGTATAGATGACCAAGTCTTAAACTATGACAACGATTACGTTGTGTAAAACAAATGTTTAGCTGCTTTGCAAAGCATGCCCAAGTGTAAAATATTCACAGGAAAAAAAAATATAAAAAATGAATATTTCTACTAATAAACCCCCCACCTGCTCAGAACTTGGATGCTATTAGTTTCTGGTTTTGTGACATGCAAGATTGGATAAGAATACATTATGTAATGGAATCCATCTTCTAAATTATTAATATAGTTGGTCTTAATTACGAGATACATAAAACTGGAAAAATACTAGAAATAGAGTCATGATTTTCTTCACATCAACATTCACACCTCACTACATATGCATTTTTGGTACTTATCTTCCTAAAGCCAGAGCCCACGATTGGCTGTCAGGAATGATGCATGCCCAGCTGTTCTTTCCTTTGAGCAGGGAAGTGGATAAAAGACCTTTCAAGGTCCCTTTGACAAATGGGATCCCCGACACCTAACTAACCCCAGCTTTTTTCAGGCAGGGCGATGAAGAGAGCATTGGGCATGGGGCCAGGGTTGTCAGCTTAGGGCAGAAGTCCTAGGATCAAATCCCTGATAGTCATTGCTGGTTTACAGTATTTGCCACTATTTTACTTCATCCTTTTAGATACAATCCAAGTATTTTCTTAAATTGAATAAAAGTGTATTGACAGAAAGTTATTTAAAAGACAATATATATTTACACATATATCTGACACAACCAGTTCTTGAAGTACAAAATTTTACACATTCTCAGTAGTACTGGAACAGATCCCTTATATTAGATTCCTAAGCCTGTATTTAGATGCCTATCACTTGAAATGTTAAATTGCTGAACCTTCATAAGCTCACATTGCCACCAGTGGCTGCTGTGGGCAGAAGGCATTGCTGGCTGTAATTAATTTGGTTTGAAGTTGCTCAGGGATATAGTTCATCCTGTTGATAATGTGACATTATAATTATGTGAATCAAGTACAGACCAATGCTTTAGGAGCGATGACAGGAACTATTAGCTGATCCATCTCTAACATTTCAGTATTTATGTGTGGACTTTCCCACTGACATAAGGAGATGCCTTTTCACAGTATTTCAGTGTTATGCAGTGAAATAGAAAAACTAGGATTTTTTTGATACATGAAGGTATTTTACAATTTTTTTCTACCGTCTGGGCCAAATGACAGATAGATGGATATACTGCTTATTTAAAAATAGCATTAAAAATTATTTTTCTATTTCAGCTTGAATAAATTGTAATATAGTGATATTTTCCAAATGTAATGTTGTTTGTCCCTTGTTTAGTGCTGATAATATCTTACATATCATTAATAACTCTTACATAATTAGTTTTTCTCCTGTTGATAAACACTGTGTTGGAGATGTTGAAATAAAATTACAGTCAGAAGAAATGATTTCCAAGGAATTAGCCTTCCTGCACAGGGTGAAAAACATAATTGTTCATGTTTGTGACAAAAGAGTTTTTACTACATTTGCCCTGGTTAGCCTTGCTCTCCTTTGGGACAGTGACACAGATTTTAGTCTAGTGTAGGCATGACCAGAATTGTTAATCAAGTTCCTCCTGTTGGATTAAAAATTACCTTTATTTGTACCTCATAAATCACTGGATGCTACCAACAGAAGTGGGTGACACAAAACAAAGGGAATATTTCTTCCTTTGCCCCACCAGTAGTTGCTTTATTCCTTGGAAAGTCTAAACTAAGAGAGAATATAACTCAATTTTCAGATGGCAGGGTGGTTTTGTGGTGCTTATATTTCAAAGTGGAAATTTATACTTGATCTCTAAAACAAACTCTAAATTTTGCAGAAAATCTGATCTCTTCAGTCATGGAGGCAACAAATAAGGAATATTATTAAGCAATTTTCACAGAGTCACTTTTCAAAAGGAAACTATTTTAAGGTTTTATCTAGTGCTACCCTGCTTGTCTCACTGCTTTTCAGACTATAACTGCAGGCATATTCTCCTTTCTGTGCTTTTTCTCCTAGTTGCAGTCTTTTCATAACTTTGTACATAGACTGTTCCACATATGTCTATTATTGCGGCCAAAGCTCAAGTCAGTTTTTGGGCATTTCTGATTCGTACTGACAATCTAATTTTTGTCATGTCAAAAGTGTCATCTCAATATTGTATGCTTAGGATGAATGAAGAAAAATGTTATACTGATCCCTGTTATCAGGAGCATTCTACTTCATTAGACAAAGTGAGAAGGGAAAGGTCATGACAAACTAGTTGTGTCAATCAAGTTCTATCAAATCACAAGTCAGAAAACACATGATTGTTTCTTCTCTTTTACTTGGCTCTGATGAGACCCCACCTGGAGTACTGTGTCCAATTCTGAAGCCCTCAAGAAGGACATGGAGCTCCTGGGAAAAGTCCAGAGAAGGGCCATGAAGATGATCCGAGGGCTGGAGCACCTCTCCTGTGAGGACAGGCTGAGAAAGTTGGGGTTGTTCAGCCTGGAGAAGAGAAGGCTGTGGAGGGACTTGATAGTGGCCTTCCAGTATCTCAAGGGGTCCTACAAGAAAGCTGGGGAGGGGCTTTTTACAAGAGCATGTAGTGAGAGGACAAGGGGTAATGGATTAAAACTGGGAGAGGGGAGATTCAGGTTAGACATTAGGAAGAAATTCTTTAGTGTGAGGGTGGTGAGACACTGGAACAAGTTGGCCAGGGAAGCCTCATCCCCGGAAGTGCTCCAGGCTGGGTTGGATGGGGCTCTGAGCAACCTGATCTAGTGGAAGGTGTCCCTGCTCATGCAGGGGTGTTGGAACTGGATGACCTTTAAGATCCCTTCCAACTCAAATCATTCTATGATTCTACGATCAAACTAACTCCTGGGTTTCACTAGATGTAGTCCAGACAGGTCAGACACGTGCTATTGCTTGCGCTCCGTGGATGTCTGTTCACTAAGAGACATTGTACAGGATGGATGGATTTAAATGCACGTATCTTTGTCTGGGTTGTTTTTATTGGACAGGTGACAGACCACTTTTGTATATTTGACTCCTTACTGCAAGGGAAGACAGCAAGCCAGTGGATTCCTTTATTTTGCAAATACTGCAACTTTCACAGTACTGATCTGAGTAACAAGGACATGATTTCTTAGTGCTTTGCATAACAGATTTGGGGGTCTGAAATGCAGCTTGGATCACATACAAAAGGCTGAGCAGTTGTAGGAGCTCAGGAAACAGGAATGAATTTGGGTTTACATATGCCCAACCTCTAACCTAACTATTGCCACATCAGGTCTCACCTGCCAAAGCAATAATGCTTTTCTAACTGAGGAGAGGGATATCTCTGATGTTGCATACCCATAATTCAAGAAATCCCAGACAACAGAGGTTGTACTACTGCCACCATCAGCTATTTATCTTATTCCTGAATCTACTGGGTTGTGATGGCTCTAAGAAGGAATAATTTATAAGTGAAATGTCTGAATTATAATTGAAACGAGTCATAATCTTTGGCCATTTTTCCTGGAGGTGAGCAGAGAAGGTATTTTTTTTTAAATAAACTTAACAAATGAGGGACAACACTAGTTATTTAACTTCTGTTTGTTTGAACACAAAAGTATTCTTTTTCAAGCAAAAAGTAAGTGTGCATTGGAGGAGAAGTAATTACAGAAATTGTAATTTAGCAATATTTTTTTGTGTGTTTGACAGGTAAGCGATTCATGTGTGGAATAGACTACTTTCTATAGAAACATGCCCCTGGGTGACCTCTACATCAAAACTATGAAATTGTAGGACAGATATAGTAGGAATAAATCCAGGACTTATTTTCACAAAGATCAAATAATTTAGGCTGATAGTGAAGATACAGTTAATGAAAAAATTGTCAATATTTAAAAAAACCCCACAACCCAACTGCAGTAACATTTTCTGACACGAGAGGGCATAAACGGCATTAAAAATAAATGCATATTAAAAAAACCGTTTTGAAATGCGTGTTACAAAGGTATGTGCCCTCTTCCACCTCCTTCGAATTCATTTACATTCTTTAAAAAAAAAATGTTAAATTGATTGAAGTCTGTCGTCTGCTAAAAAGAAAAGCTGGTAACATTTGTGCTTTCAAGCATACAAAACATGTCAGGAAGCAACGGAGTGGTAAAACAAAGAGTAAGTCATTAAAATTAACTTGGTAATATGTATTTTAAAAGCAAGGGAATTTGTGACCAAAGAACAAAAAAAACCCCAGTATGAAATTCATGGAAACGGAACCATTTTTGTAGAAGCCAGCAAAGCACATTTTTTTCATATGTGGGAGACAAACCACGTTTCCCAGAGGATTTAGCATGTCATGAAGGTGAAGTTCAAGCTTTTTGTGCTGGAGTAGATTAGCAAAATAGTGTCCTGCCTTTCCAGGACAAGGTCTACCCTCCCATCCTCCAGCTTGCTTGCTTGCTCTGGGCAGGGTTGGTGCTCTTCCCACTGGGGTGGGGTGGCGATGGATCTGCCCTCTTCCTTCCCCTCTCAGTTAATGGCCATTGCCTGTTCCCCAGGAGCTGCAGACAGAGCCCCAGAGGCTGCTCTGGTGAGACTCATAGGGAAAAATATCCAGGTGCCTGTGTGCCCATGCCTTTAGGCAGCCAGCCCCCCATTCAGGCATGGACTGGAAGGCAAAGGAAGCAAATCCCAGCCTCCCTGACACCAACAGTAATCATGATGAATCTGCAGCCTTACCTAGGTCTTAAAATAGTCTAATGGTTTTGGAAAACTACTTTCTAATAATACAAAATATTGCTGTTAGTGTGAGATGTGGAAGATTGCATGGATTATTCCAAATTTTAGTCCAGCCTAAGGAGATTCTGTGTAGAATTGCAAGTAATCTTCCCTGCTGCTTTTGCTGCTGCAAAGGGCCTTCTGTTGCAACAGCCCTCTCTTCTGCTCAGCAGTGATGGACGTCGTCCCCTCTGGGGTCCACAAATGTTCCTCCAAGTGCTGGCCAGAATCATTGCTCATGAATGATGAAAACCACATCTGCTTCTCAAGAGTGGCAGAGCTCCCTGAGCTTTTCAGCTTGCAGTGCAAGAGATTCAAACAATTGCCCCTGCACCTGGCTGCGTTAGCAGTTTCTGAAATCAAAACTTTTAATAAAATTCATGGATATATATATATATATTTTTTTTTTTTTTTTTTTTTTAATGTGAACCAGGGCTTGCATACAAGAAGCTTGAATAGATTTGTAAAGGTGGGCTTTAGTATTCACAGGTCAAAAGCAAGGAACTTTTGCATTAAAAAGTTAGAAGACTTGCCCAAGAAAATATTCCTGTCTTCTTGCAATCAAGACAGAGATCCAGATAAATAAATTCCTTTTGTTTTTATTATCATAAAATATTAAATTCAAAAAGGTAAACTTTTTTTTTTTTTTTTTTTGGTCATCTCTCCCTCACTCCATAGGAAAAGCTAATATCCTAACTGTTCCTGAGCTGCTGCAAAGCATCACAGGTGTATGATGTCTGGTTCATGTTGTACGGGGGGTATTTAAAATACCAGAGCTACAGCTCAGCTGAGTTGTAACAGCTGCATTACAGTCACAAAGACATACTCCTGAAGTGGCATTTTTGTTGTTGTTTTTCCCCAGATTTCAGAGGCAAAAATAAGCACGTTTGTTTTTAGGTAAAAAGGAATATTTCTGAATGGATCAGACACCTTATGAATAAGAAAAGCAGCATAGCAGAAAAACCTGTTCTTGATGCAAAAATGGCAGGCTGCCTTTCCTAGTATTACCTAAATCATGGTGGTTCTCACAATGCACTGGCCATCACTCACACTCATAGGGGAAAATGAGCCTTTTTCAGGGTTTGCAGGCAAATGAAGCTTTGCACAGCTTTTCACCTGGTAGCAGGTCCGGCAGCAAGTACAGATGCCCTTACCTTGCGTGGTCCCCACCAGTGCCTGAGCCCTCTCCTGCTGAAAGGTAACACTGAGGCTGTGATCATCACCGCTAAGGGTCTCTGCACACTGTGGCAGGAACTGTCTTATGCTTCCAAAACTCTTTTTGGCCATTTTTGGTGTTGGTTTTTTTTTTTTTTTTTAATGCTGTAACGTCACGGCCCATTATGGAATACCTCAGAACTGAGGCTTCCAGCACTGACATCTGTGATGGAGATGGTTACCTGGTGAGAGGTTTGCCATGTATTTGGCAGGATTTTATGCTTAGTACAGTGGATGAAGGGCTGCCACACACTCACATAAGCACATAAAATTCACAGTACATCAGCAATAAAATTCATCAGCTGGACTGCCACACATCACAAAGAGTGACTGGTTAAACTCTGCCTTCGTGGTACCATGGATGTGTGAATAAACTGATCTCCTGATCTCAATTAACTCCCTTCACAAATATGCTACCTCTAGGACAAAGCAGATAAGCTGCAAAGGAGCAAATATCAATTAACTGCTTTAGCTTTAAGACCACTTTAAAAAAAAAACAACCATCAGAGAACAACAGAAACTCTCCATTTTGAGAGTAGCAAAAGAAGTGCTATGCATAAAGCAGTATTATAGAGATGTCAAATTATATCTGACAATTGCAAAATGGTGTCCTTGTCTAAGGAGGGTGCTGTAAATTGTTATAAAGCTGTTCCATAGAGCTTCCAAGATCTTTGGTGACTAAATGCTGGCAAGTTGTCACTAGTTAGTAATTTATTTCATTATTACATCCAACAACAGATACTCTGAATAGCAATAATAAGTTTAAGTGGGATTTCTTAATAAGCATTTCAACTGTGTTGCCTAAAGCATTTAACCTGTACACTTAAAATAAGAAAAGTATCTAAGTTGATATGTTGGAGCTAATTCTATTTGTTAAACACCACTATATGCGAATGTGAAATGATCCTGGGTTAGATTTGGAAGAATGAAACAGAGGTAAGTAAAAATACCTTCACTTCCTAAAGTAATCCATAGTCTTGAGAATACTATATCTAATTAACATAGTATTCATTTATTACTTTGTTGTATTACTTCAGGATTTCAAGTCTTTAAGATACCATGGTAATAGGCAGAGAATAAATGCTTGGCTGGATAATAATTCACAAGATGGTATAAATGACTACAGGAAGAATATACTTCTCTGACACTCAGATATTTTGCATTTTCTGGAGCTTGATGTAGATTCCATTTTTTTAAATTCTATTTTATGTGAATCATAAAGTAACTTAAAGAGGGAAGGAGGTGGAAGGTGGGAAAGACAATTTGATCTTTGCTCCTGTAACTCTAACTTAGTTCCCTAAGAGAAAATGTTCCAAGGTCTTTCTTCCTAAAAATCAGTGAATTGTATTACTCATCTAGTCAGGACTTAAATTTTTCAACAGGTCTTTTGTCAAGAGCATGTGCCCTCACACCTATAGGATGAACTGACCAGCTCTTTCAAGGCTTAGAAGTGAACAACAGAATGCTAGTAATAGGTCAGACTAAAACTTCACCTAGACTAGTGTCTCCAAAATTTAACCTTAAGCAAACAAACATTTAGGGAAAAAGAACAAGCTAAATATACATGATAACGTCCTTGAATGCTCTCTCATCTTCCAGCCACTTACAAATAAATGAAGAAGTACCAGAACTGTAATTTCTTTGTAGTCAGTAAGTATTAGTGGATTGCACTTCTATGGGCTTTTTTTTTGTCCCTGTGAATCCATGCATATTTTTTGGCATTCACAACACTGTTTGTTGTGAGGCAGTTTCTTGGTCAGTATCCTTTTGACTGCTTTGGCTATGGTTCCTTGCTCCATATGATGCCTCCAACTAGGTCCTTTTATTCAAAAAAGCAGCTGGTGCATGATCTCTAACCAGCCTCCTTCTGTCATTTGTGTTCTCATACCTGTTTACCTGCTCTCTTTTCTGGCCTGACAAGTCCTACCTTGTTCATACAGAATCTATTCCCTGTATTTGATCAAACCTTTTGCCCTTTTCTGAATCTTCTCTAATTCTTTTACACTTTTTACAAGAAAACAAGAGCAGAACCACACACAGCTGTCAAAAAAGAGGTATGGACAAGTTCAGAATAGCTTATTTTTCTGATGCCAGCTTGGACAGTGATTCATTATTATTCACAATGTTAATATGTGATTTCTCACCCTTGTTACTTCTCTGTCCAAATCTTTACTGGGGGGAGCTGGTAAAATTTACCTTACTTCCCACATCTCTATTACTGGCAGAGCAAAAGGAGCTGTTAGGCTTCCAGCACAGCGTGGGGGTTTTGATGACTGTCATGACATACAGCTTACAAAATAATAATTGAAATGACATATCTTGCCCAGCACCTGTGTTAACCAGAGAAAGCAAATGCACCCCTAGATTTCTACCAACATTTTGGTTAAAAAGAAATGTAGCTTTGTTTGCTCTGTTTTGTTTTGTTTTTCTTTCAGAAAATCCTTTCTTGGAAGAACTGGATGAAACAGCAATACAAAGGTAAGAGACAGCATTTTATATATCATGGAGAAATGAAGAAATAGGAACCAGGATTAATGTACATCAATCCCAAACAGTCAGCATTTTAAATAAATCGATACAAATACAATTGAGGATAAAGAATTTCCAGCAGTTCCTACTCGAGACATTAAATGGAAGCAACAGGAACATCAGAACATAAAAAGGGGTATGTTTTGATGTACTACCTTTCTTCAGGGGAGGGGAAAATTTTTCTATTAATTCTCTGATTAGGTACAGTCTGGATTCAGTGTTCTTGTTTTATCCCAGAAATGTTGCTGAAAAGTTTATGCAATTCATTTCTCTTACACGATTTCTTCCAGCTGCAACACTTGTGCTAAAAAGCAGC
This sequence comes from Apus apus, assembly GCF_020740795.1. Classification (NCBI taxonomy): domain Eukaryota; kingdom Metazoa; phylum Chordata; class Aves; order Apodiformes; family Apodidae; genus Apus; species Apus apus. The sequence goes on along the minus strand of NC_067282.1, from coordinate 181,762,942 downwards.
AAAGTCAAAACAAAACATCGAAGTGCCTATCCATTCCTAAATTCCTCTTGAGTATATATTAGCCATCAGGCAAAACTGCTCCAAGTATAAATCACATTAACACTAGAAAAGCACCGTGGAAGTTTGCAAGGACAGCCGGGCCTTTTTTGTGACAGCTACTGCGCACAGCACTGAGATCAGTGAGCTGATTACACTTGGGAATCAAATCTAGCTGCTCCCATGTTCAGGTAAAACTCTGACTGACAGTGGCTTTAGCCACTGCTAGATTTTATGCTGTTCAGTGCTCTAATGGTCAGATCAAGATCTAGAGATGATTCCCAGCAAATTTGGAACTCTTTGTTCTGCTTTTTTCAGCAAAAACATTCTAGTTTTTCTTCCACATATTTAGTCCCGTTAAATAACACTGGAGTTGAATATGTTAAAATACTGATAATGGAAATATTTCAGAATTGTTCTTGAACTATTAAAGCAAACTATTTTCTTCTCTTTGAAAATAATCAGATTTCCTCATCCTCCCAACTTGCTCCTTAGTACTAGTTTTACTTCAAATATTTTCACCTAATTTGAGGTGCTGTAATGAAGTATTTACTATTTTTCCCCTTCTTCTAATTGTCTTTCTTACTCTTTTTCAATTTCCAGGGATTTCTGAGCTTGCTCAGCTAAGTCCAGGAAAATGAAATAATTCCCATACAGAAGTCTAGCAAAACAAAAGCCTCCTCTGAGTTCACTCAAGGCTCTTCACAACTCAGCTTTCCATCAGTGCTAAATCACCCCAAACCTTGAAAGAAGGTAGGGAAGCTATAGCATTCAATCCTCTGAAAGTTTCCTGGCAGAGTAATTCATTTCAGCTGAGCATAGTTATATCCCATTCTTGCAAAGAAACCAAAAGCCTGTGTGAGCTCCTCTGCCCATGGATAGCTCAAGCCCTCACCCTCCCAGCTGCCAGACACTGCCTCTACCAGCTGTACAAACCTGGAATTGCATAATTTATATAATTTAAATAGGAGAATTTGCATTTATGGCACAGGAGAATTATTGGATCAATGGCTAGGAAGACTAAAGTCCTCTCCTCATCAGATTGTCCAATGTAGACTTTAAGTGTTTCACCACTCCCTCTTTGAGTGTTGACATTTGAATGCGTAGCTTGGGATATGGAAAGGTAGCAGCATATTACAAAGAACAGAAATGGGTTTGCCTACTGCTGCCGGTTTTGATAGTGCATTTTGTAATGTGACCTCTTGTTTGCTAGCAATTGGACTCAAGCCACCACTGTATCTTTAAACATTAGTGAACTGCAATAACATGGTAATGACTTTCTGTCACTACTAACCCCGTTCCCACTTGAATTCATGTCCCATAACTGGAAGGTTCTGTATCTCTCTACCAAACCTTTCAGCCACTCAGGCATAATGCTTCATAATGCTGAGCACCACCATTCTTTTCACGATTGTAAAGAAATGAATTTTCCATGTGCTTTCTCCATTTAGAAAAAAAAAGTCTGCATCTCTGTTGTGTGCAACATTTTAAAACTTTGTGCCAGAGCCCTTTCAAAAGCTAACTTTTTAGACATCACTGATAACTCTTGAATTTTCTCATGGATCCCTCAGAAATGGAGCTTCTGGACCATTATGCATCTTTTCAGTCACATTTTAAAATGCAAACTCCATAAAGCTTCAGCGTTCATTAAATATTCGTGGAAAATTTGTCAGGTGCCCGATGATAAAATCAAGGATTTTGGAAGGTCTTGTGAGACTTCTCTGCACAGAGAGATATGATACATACTCTACATGTGTATTCAAGAAATCATGCTATAGGGAGTGTTGGAAAGGGATTTTTCTAAATCTCTTCCTGTGCAGCCTGTGTTTCATAAAATGTTTAGATGTTCAGCAAGCCGAGCCTGAAATTTGGTACTGTTATAAGTAAACAATCAAACCACAGCTACAAGAAATCTTGTAATTTTTTAAACAAATCAATTTTCATTTTTTAATTCTGATACAGATAATTTACTTTACCCACCAACAGTGAGTAAAGCTTTTGGACACTGTAGCTTTCACGGAGGGTCAAATTACTCATCCAGAAAGTCCTTTTGATCCTGGTTCCCTAACAGTTCTTTTGACTCCACCAAACATCAAGGCTGCAATTCAGAGGGAGCACCTGCACCTCTTTCCCTGCCTTTTGGAAGAGAAGCCTTATCCTATCCTCCCCTTCTTCAGATTTTCAAAGACAAATATTTTCACTTAAGATGATGGCTCAGTACGTATTCCCAGAGAATGTAGCCCTCCTTGTAGCATGGGTCTGGATACTGTGAGGGAATAGGAATTCAGTACCACAGGACTGCTTTGGCTTTTTTCCCCGCCAATTGGCTTATACTGACCTTCCCCAGAGGGCAGACTCCATTTTTAGGTGTCTAATTCTCCCGTCATTATCTGGCACAGCCTGTGTGCAAATCGTTATGCCTAATGATTAGATACTGCAGTGCGCAGGGTTGTGACATGAGACTTTCTGAATCATTAATATTATGGCTCTGCGGTAATTCTTTCCCCTTCCAAAGGTTGTGTCATGCTCAGAGAAGTGCTGTGGTATGTCAGACAACAACATGGAAGCACTGTAGAAGTTGCCTTTTCAGTAATAATTTCTGTGCTGCAAAGAAGAGCTCCTTCTGCTTATCCACTGAGTAGTGAATTGCCCAAACCAGTGTTTCCTGAACATTTTGAACCACACACCAGCTTTTTTTGAACTACTGTTAACCTTTAGAATCACATTGTTAATTGAAAACACTATAAAAGCAATATACTGCAGATCATTTATCTTGGCCTTGCAGGCTGTGTTTTTGGACCCTTTGATGTAAACAATAACTAAGCTAGTAAAGCTCCACTTGGTCAGCTCTCTGACCATAGCTGAGAGATTATTTCCTGAACCACTCTCTCCAGCTTGACCTCAAGGTCCTCAACAGAATCAAATAATAATCTAACTGTCTCTACCTGTCTGCACTTCAAGCATAACTACATTTGATGTTTTTATCTTTCTGTTTGTCAAAATCAATCAGGAACTCTAATCAATGTCTGACAATCCTTCTGCTTAATTTTGTCTGTGCCATTCAAATTTTGTCCTTGGATTTTAAATTTCTACTCAATCTTTTGGTTCAAACTATGTTTCTTTTATCTATACAACAACAGACACAATTTAATGAGGACTGCCAAACCCTCTCCTTTTTATGCATTTTCAATTCGTTATTCTTCTCACTGAGTATAAATGTCTTTTTAAAGACCTTTATATAATAAGACCTCTGTCCTTTTCTGCTATCAGGTTTGTTGCTTTCAGTGTGCTGAACACTGATTTCCTTCCTTTTCTCCTTGACTTTCTTGTTACAGCCATTTTCTTGTTTATGCCCACATTATGTCTGCAAAGCTTTGGGGGTGGAGCAGGCATCCTGGGAGAAAAGAGTCAAGGCTGCAAAGCTGGTGCAAAAAGATTATATACCTCGGGGCACTGCTTCTCTATGAACTATTCTGGGGCTGCCTGACAATTGACCCCTGAGTCCTCACTGATTTTCAGCTCTATACAGCAGTTGTGAGTCAAGGGAATGGGTGAATAAATGACTTGCAGGCCTTCAGCTGTGACATGGTATGAGAGGTAGCATAGTGACAGGTATAGCTGAATGTCAGCACTGTGAATGTTGTGTCGTGTTGCACAAACTTGTCTTCAGAAGGTACTTCTGCTCTCCTGTGGGAGGTAAGAGTTGGTGTCTCATGACTGTAAGGACTCTTAAACTGGCTTTTAGCCTGGAGATTTAATACCCTGGGTCATTGTAGCCTGAAAATAAGACATGTCCAATCTTTTTAAAAGTAATACTTTCAGGTGAAATATAACTGTCCATGAGGATCAGATTCTGGCCTCTCCACTTGCAACAATAGTTTCACTTAGTCCAGTAGGGCTTTCAGCTCTAAGTACCTGATGTTGCAATTTGGCTCACAACCTAGAAATAATTGCAGAGGAGGCCCCATCAGTGCTGGTGTTAATGCTATTGTTTGTGATGACAAGGTATAGTAATTAATGACATAATCTGCATAATTCATATTGATTTATTATCTGTGAGAGACCTCTCAATTTTCTCCCATCTCTTTTCAGAATATGCTCTGCTCTCACATTTTTACTCGCCCCCTGCTTGGCTTCACCTGGTACCACACCAGAGGTTCTCCTTGATGCTGTGCCTCTCTGTTTAGTCCCCTGCTTTCCCCCATAGCTGTGTTTACAGCACTCCTCTTACAGAAGGCCAACTGGGAAGAAGGGGAAGAGGTACACAGGACTCCACTACCACAGCCAAACTGCACAGAAGTGGGAAGAACCATTTCCATCTCTTTTATTCCCATACTTAAGATTCCTTCTAGAACTACAAAAACTAAATGAACAGTTTTCATAGAAAGAGTAAAAATATTTCAAGCCTCTGAGATTGAACAATCCTGTGGTTTTATTACTGTGACCCTGTTGCATCTGCTGGCTTTTCCTTCAGAACATTTTAGGTTGTTCTTCACCCTGCTGGTCAGCTTAGACTGTGAGATCTCAGAGTTACTTGTGTTGGAGAGCATAAATCATCAGTTTTGGATGTCGAGACAGCTAAAAAGCCACTAAACCATTTTTCATTGCTTTCAACATAGGGGAAATTTTGGTTGTAAATATTAGGAGAGTTTTCCTTTATTTTTACTCAAAATGATGTTATTACAAGTTCATACATCAGATAGCAATTCAAGTCCTCTCTCCAGGCCTCTTTCTTTAAGTGTGCTTATCAGTATTAATGACTAAATGCATTTGCCTCAAGAGCTAGAAGATCTCTATTATCTATCACCCACATTATGTTTTTGATAAGTAGGCATGCAGGTATACCACTGGCCTCTGCTCCTCTTCAGAACGAGTGGGAAGGGATGGAGAAAAAATCCACAGGAGGTCAACTCTCTCTCACACACAAAAAAAAAGAAAAAAAGAAAAAAAAAGAAAGAAAATATTATAAAATTAATGGAAGCTTATTAGGCAAAAAAGCAGCAATTCCCATTTGTGCCAATAATCAGAACATAGCTGAGAAGTAATTTTTAATTCTGATTTTATATCACTCCACTTTGCTTTTCCCCTCCTCTCCTCAGCCTAAAAGTGCTCCATCTGGTAATTTCTGATCCTCTTGGTCATAAGAACTACTGTCCAATCATTCAATATCAAATTTCAGTTTGTAGGGTCATGGCCTACAGACTTTGAGATCCTTCCTTCATATAAACCTGAGTCACCATACACATAATATGAGGGTAGCCTCACAGGGAGACTGAAGAACAAAGGGCATAAAGGAAGAGAAGAAAGAGGTGCCCATGGGCATGGTTCCTCAGGAATTACTATAGATTATTATATGTCTATGTGGACAACCACACATGTGGGCATCCTGCTCAATGACTCTGTTCTGTGAAGGCTAGGTGAGAGATCCAAGCAAATGCATTTGTTTCCTTTTCAAGAGATTTATCAGCTTCATTTCAATGCCGTGCTGGCATTTAGATTTCATCTCATCAACTCAGAGGGCGGGCAGAAGTGACATGTAACCCAATGGCTTTACTTCCAGTTTCTTTGCTACTCAATGCTGCTGGTATCCCACAAGGACAGGGGCATGCTTATGCTCTGAGGTGGTGGTCTGTCACCCTCTGTGGACAATATGGACCACATTTTAGGGTGCGCTTGCTGGTGACTGGAAGACAGTGACTCAGCTCATCTGCATCCATTCTGTGCTATTTTTAATTATTATTAAAAATGAGCAATCAAACAAAAACAGTCAATGTGGTTAGTTTTCCTGAAATACAGAGTTCAACTAAGCGCAGGAATGAAACAGTGGTGCCAAATTCCTGTTAGTACAAGTGTTTGCTGCAGTAAGAAGACTAAGCCCTAAGCAGTGCTGGGGAAACACTGAAGACAATCAAAACTTAATGACAGTCCAAGTAATTGATGCATTTTAGCTTGTAGCTAAGAGATTGAGCAGATTTACTTAATCCTTAAAAAAACCCCACCTTACGTAGTTTATAAACCGATATAACATATTATTTGAACAATAAATCAGAATGTGACATAAAGCAACGAGTATAATAAACACTGTTGTTCCTCCAGAAATCTTTTGGACATGTCAGATGTAATTACATTGATACTTATTGTATTCTATTCCCATAAAAGGGATGAATTTGTGGAGGTCATGTACTGCATTATATCTAGCCCTTTTTTATTCAGCTGAGCTGTTACACAAAAAATGCTTTAGGGCTACAGGGTTAGCTCTTGCCAAAGGCCGAGTGGCACCATAAAAAAAGAACACTTAGCGGTGGAGACTTCATTAAAATATTTCTCTCTTCCTTATACAGACAAATAATTTTGCTTTGTTGGAATAAAAATCCTGTCGTTACACAGTCATGAATGCTGTTTTTGGTATGCTAGCCTCTTGAGATCTCAGGGTAGCACTCATGGAAACCTAACACAGTATTTTTTGTCCTTCTTGTATGCAAAATGCCCTTAGGTCCCATTTCAGTTCCTATCTTCAGTATTTCAGAAGGGCAAGAGCATCTTATGAAGAAAGAGAGGGGTATTTTCCCAGCCAAAGTCAATGTAAAGGCAAGTATGTACCCTTATGCGTCTTGTCTTCACTGAATTAGCAAGAGCAGGATTAGACCCATAATAGCCTTTATAGTTGGCAGGAGCTGGATTAGGGCCAAAACTACTGATAACAACCTGTTGTGTTTGTGGTTTTTTTTTCCAAAAACAACCTGCACATGAGTTTTCTGGATTTAAATGCAATTTAAATGGATTTATAAGCACTGTAAGAAACTACTCATGAGTTAAAATTTACTGGGAGGGTAATTCCATAATGACCAACAATTACAAGTCTGTGTAATGAGAGTTCTTTAAGCTCTGGAGATACAATCTTCTTTGACTTCTAATATAAAAATATGTCATTTATTAAGTAGAGTTCTGAAATCAGTGTGACAGAGGACTTAAAATAGGGCTTTTTAATGAAGACAACTTTTAAGGTAATGAAACAAAAAAATTTGCATGGCACTGCATGAACACTGTAGACTAAACTCTAACCTCATTTACAGCAATGGATTTCCACTGGAAACAATGGGCTAGTACCATAGAAAAAAAGGATAGTTAATTTAATTTAGTCTTGGCTCTTGAGAGACCCCACCTGGAGTACTGTGTCCAATGCTGGAGTCCCCAACATAAGAAGAACATGGAGAAAAGTAGAAGAGGTGAATCATGGCCCATATATTTATGTTCTCAGAAAAAACTTTCAAGAGGCTCAGAGACAAAGATGGTGCTCTTTGGATGTTCCTCAGACTTCCTTTCCAGTTGTCAAGATCAAAAATCTTTCTTCTCAGTAGATCAGTAAATATTCAGGGAAATAAACCCTGACTTTCCCCCTGAGATTAACAGAATATTTCAATTGTTCTTTTTTCCTCCTTATTTGACTATGCTTACCTGTCAGTACATGTTTACTTGAGCATGTGTAAGTGCATATATATTAACCACTTTTGGCTAGACTTTTAGAGAGTCTAATAAATTATATATTTGCTTTATATTTAAAAGTCGGATACTTGTGGTTGGAGTATCTAATGCCTGGTGTTAGAAATCATACTTCTGACTTTGTTTGTGGTTTACAGTTGAGGTTGACAGGTCATTTCTAGTCTAAAGATATTCTACTTCTTTTTTATTGCAATTTTTATTATTACTCTGCCTTAAGCAATGGAATATGTACTTCAATATTTCATGTACTCGGTCTATTAAGATACACATGCTCTTCTCCCTTTCCTATTCATTTTATATGCTCATACATTTTTATGATACTACTCTAAAGGATTATCTGTAAATCAGATCATGCTCAAGTTTTATATTAGTATGTGCTAAATATTATAGAGAAACTGTTCAAACCTATTTAACACACCAGACCGGAATCTCTTTACTGTGAGATATCTTACTGGACATTTCATAGGTCCCTAATCTCCACTAGCCTTAATAAACAACCACAACTGACACAAAGCAGCTAAATCCAGGACTGGATTTCTTACTGAGGCAGAAAAAACAATAACATTTCTGAAAGTTTGTGTTAGCAAAGTCAACAGAAAATTACAGATGTCAGTAACATGTAGTCTGGAGACTGATGTACTTTCTTCTTATTCCCCTACTTGCCAAAATCCCATTGAAAAGAGAATAAAATATAAAGCACTGCTTCATTTACAAAAGCAGCCTGTATGCTCCTCAGTGCTCAGCTTAAATAATTTCCCCCAGCAAATAAAAATTTAGTGAAATGTAATGCCACTTCTTAAGCATTTGGAACAACTATTCTAGGCTGAAAATATTATGCAATGGGATTTCTTTAATGATCTGAGATGCTAGTCTCTGTAACTGCTACTCATTTTATAAAAATGACCCACAGCCATCCTCTGAGAACTGGAAAACTGATGAGAGCTGAAAGACAACAAATGAGACTCCTGGAGCACTGTATGGGCTAATCATCGCATCCAGTAGGAACAGAGATGTGAGGCCCATGTTGATGTATGGAATGGCACAATGACTGCTGGGACCTGCAGGTTCTGCAAACCAGAACTCTCTGCAGAAGGTGAGGCTGCAAGTTACATTGGTTTGTATATCACTTGGATACAGACACATCGTTAACGCATCTTCAGTCTAGCAAACCCAGGCAGCACTTTGACCAAAAAGTCATATAAAATACCAAACTGGAGAGAAAGAAAGGGATAAGGGGTGTACAGAGTGCTATTCCAGCCTCTACTGGTGCCTTTCTGTGTGATATGGCTCATGCTTCTTTAGACCACATTCCTGCTGTCCCCTGTGGCATGAAAGGCAGTGGAAAAACCCACCCAACAGCATCCAGATGAGGCATTGTAACAGGCAATGGGAACGTGGTACCAAAATCCCTCTATTTTACTCTCTCAGTACTTTGGCAGAAGAAAGAATACTAAGGAAAGGGAAAGTCTGCTGCTGGGTATGCGACCGAGTGTCAAAGGACAAGGAAAAGGCCAAGATACTCCATGTCTCTTGTACCATGTTCTTTACTGCCAAATGCCTTTGCAGAGAAGAGCATCAGTGTGTTGACAAGCAAGCTGAACATGAGCCAGAAGAACATTCTTCCTAACCACATGTAGAAATCCATTACCTGGAGTTAAGCCATCAGGATAAGTAAAGTTGTTATGCACATCTATTCAGCAATTGTGAAATTCACCTAGTGTACTGTGTCTGGTTTCAAGAGGTACATTGGTAAACTGGCAGATGGCAACCAAGACGACTAGGTTGTGCAATCTCTGCCCTTAGATATATTTGGAATTTGACTTGAAAGGGCATGAGCACTGTAACCTAACTTTAAAGGTAGCAAGGTTTCAAGCATGCTGGACCAGACAACCTCTAGCGACATTCTTCTACAATTCTATGATTCCACAATGAGCTGGCAGCTCTTAACAGAAGATGAATGATCAGCACTCCCTGTGGGCTGAAGTACCCTCTTGTGCTCTGTGTTGCTGTGAGGTTTGAGGAACCTAACCTGCAGGGAAAGACTGTTTTGTATTTACAGAGTATCTAGTTATACTCACAGAAGATGTTGCACAAATACTAATAAGAACTCTAAGACTACAAAAAAAGTGAAATTTTGTCCTAAAAATTCTAGCCCTAACCAACCCAGGACAGGTAATGTGCCCTGTTAACATCAATATCGTATCTTCACTTTTGCTCTGTACCATTACCAATTTCCCCCTCCCCCTGCCAACACTTACTGTTTAGCAGTCAAAGAATACTGAAATAATGATTGGGCTCATAGCATTTGTGAATTGTTACCATTTTTCTCTCTCTCCAGACTAACTTTCCTAGTGATATTCTAAAATGAAATAGATGATGTGCCATGGTACTCAAATAATGACTGGCTTTATAAAATTAATTACTGAATTCTCCTTGATTTTGTTTCTCATTTAATTGTAAAACACCTTCTTCAGCTTAGCTTTAGCTCAACACATTTTTCATAGCTGTATTTATTTACATTGTATATGATAATGCTTTAATGTATTTTCTCTAAAGAATCTCTGGACTACTGGATTATCAGAATTACCAAGGCTGAAAAAGACCTTTAAGATCATCAAGTCCATGGATATTGCAGGTGTTTACAGCATGTCTGTTCAAAAGTGTAGCCAGGCCCTAATTTTTTGTAAATTACTTAGGATTTGAGCAAGGTATTAAAAGACAGCTAAGTTTGTGTCTGTAGACTACATAAGCTCCAATCAGACTTACTTTGGCCCAGTGCCTGTGAACACAGCTAAATTCTACTTCTACAGTCATATTTGTACAGCACTGGGTCAGTAACACCTAAACTGGCTTGCCTGGAACATGTCCAGACTTCACTTGGAACACAGAATATGGTGGGTTTACCTTAACTCACCACCAGGCACCCAGCAAGCTGCTTTCTCACTCCCCTTTCTAATAGAGTAGGAGGAGAAAGAAGCCTCCTGTGTGAGCTGTACATGGGCTACAGCTTCCTTGAGGGCTCCTCCATCTGCTGTGGTATGGGTTCTTCAATAGGCTGCAGTGTGAAAATCTGCTTCAGCATGGTCCTCCATCAGCTGCAGGGGGATAACCTGCTTCACCACAGTCTTCTCCAGGGGCTACAGGGAAATTTCTGCTCTGGTGCCTGGAACACCACCTCCCCCTCTCTCTTTGACCTTGTGTCTACAGGGCTGCTTCTCTCACATTCTTCTCAGTCTCTCTCACAGCTGCTGCACAGCATTTTTTAATGTTTCTGAAGTACATTATCAGAGAGGCACCATCAGCATTGCTGATGGGCTCAGCTCTAGGCAACAGTGGGTCTTTTTTGGAATTAGCTGAAACTGGCTCTTTCCTACATGGGGAGAACTTCCGGTTTCTTCTCACAGGAGCCACCCATGCAGCTCCCCCTTCACCCCATCCTGCTATCAAAAGCTTGCCACATAAACGCAACACAGGGGAAGAGGGTGATGAGCCCCTGAACTGGCTCAACTGGAAGCAATGTACCAGAACAGAGCTTACCAGGGTAGATGAATTGTCCCACCTGCACCCATGCCTTTCTGCTTACAGCAGATGATGGGAAAGAGACTATGTGACTGTTTGTTGATGCTTCTTACTGTGCTCTGTTCAGTCTTGCACTGAACTGGTACAACTGCGAGTGTTCACAGAGAGAGTTCAGATGAAGAAAAAATAGACCAGAAATTTGCTACAGAAGAATGGGCTAGATTCTTTTCAGACTCATTCAGAACGACTACAGCTGTTGGCTAAATAGCAGCTTGCCAAATACTTCTGAACTGCTTGTCTCTTTGCTGCTTCCATGCCCCTGAGAACAAAGCTCAGTGATCAACACCCACACACGGGGTGGCCTTACAGACAACCTCTGGCTTTTGAAAGAGAAAGCCTGAAAGAAGAACTGAAGCAGATTTTTTTTTTTTTTTCCCATTCAATTTGCACAAAAACTAGACCTGAAAGACAGCAGAACAGCCAGGGCCATCTTCACTGCCTCTGAAGCCTGCCTTAACTGGACGGCAGCAAAAGCTTTCAACATCTCATCTGATGATAAACACTCACTGCAATAAAAGGCCATTGCCTGCTCAGCTCTAAATTAACTCTTACTAAATAGCACAGATGCTATAAACTCTCACCTACTGATCAGACGATCACAAATAAACCAGCAGAAATGGTCTATAGTCCTGCCTATCAGTTCACACTTCCCATTTTGGCCTCAGGTCTGGATGCAGCATAGATTTTTTTTGTCCTCTAGTCCATAAACCTGCTGCCTTATTTCTCAGTTCTCTGTTCTGGCTTCCCATTAATTCTCATCAGGGGGGTTGACTAAATTCCTAAATGTTAAAGCCTGCCTGTTGAGAAGCTGCTTGCCTTGTGCTAACTGTTTCCTCTGATAGCATTTATGGTCTCTAAAACAATGGAACAAGACCAGCCTAGTGTATGCAGGGAACAAAACTTTCAGGGGATAATGGACATTATCATGCCCTCTTCTGCACGAGATAAGAATACCCACATTACTTTAAAAGCTTCCAGAACACAAGATAACGCTTAGCTTGTTTTCCCTCAATAGTTCATTTACACATGCATGACACATGCATCTGCCCCTTATCACATAAATACATACAAACACAAGCAAATAAGCCGAAACAAACAGTTTTATCTCTTGGGTTGGGAAGAAAAGAAGATATATAGTTATTGTTCTCCCTGTTTCAGAAAACCAGAGGGACACCCAAAGTCCGCAAAAAGAAGAATTATTTTAGACAGAAGCAAAAGAGAGAAAGAAAGGTATATGTATGTAATATGACTCAGAGATTTCACCTAGATTTTTAAATCCCAGAATGTATTTGCATGTCTGCCAGAAATAAATATTTTCTTTTGACTGATAAACTGAACTGACTTGACATGAAAGCAGATATGTCTTTGAAAGAAAAACATGGACACTAAAGTGTCACTCTGAGAACTAGGCTCTCATGACACCCAGTCAAATGTGTAATGTGCTGATGAATAAACTCATTTGGCGGACCTCTTTTCTTTTTTTCTGATACTGTGCTTTTTTTTCCCCATGAGTAGGCCTTTCTTATTCTTTTTTGCACTCCAAACCTTAGACATGTGAAAGGCTGCCCAAAATGTCCGTACAGATGCTTTCATAATTTTTTTCAACAGGGATGGCTGCTCAGGGAAAATTCAGCCTCTCTACTATTTTATGACATGGAGGGTTCATGCCACTCCTTCTTCCCTCCAAAAGCCGTCACTAGTCAGGGATCTTTAAGTCCCAGGAGGTATAAAAGTACTTGCAGGTCAAGGCTGAGCAGACCCCAGGCTGGCACTGCAGCAGTCCCTTTCTCTGCTGTTTCTTTCCTCTGGGCCATCCTAGTCTTCTCCATACAGGTGCTCCCATCATCCCCTGCCTGCTCTGTATTAATAGATGAATGTCTTATTGTTCCTTTTTCATGAATCTTCAGATGACAAAGGTTCATTCAGCTGCCTTTGTGAGACATTTCAGTTCTGATTCAGGTTGACACCCACTGCTACTCCAGTCTGCAGTGGCAAAATTTACAGCCCACCCGTGTGCATCCACATTTGAGGAGCAAGGGTCACAGGCTGTACGGAGTTATACAACAAGGCTGTAACTCCTTCCCCTGGCAATGGCAAGTGTTGGTGCTGGGGTAGCTCAATTATATTCCTGCTTTTACTTAAAAAATTTTGTGAATATATATATAAAAAATAGTAGGAGCCGATCTGAGGCCTGATCGATGCCCCTCAACCTCTTTATCTTTTTTATTGTTTGGTTGTTTTTCCAGTTACTCCAGGCTGCATTTGCCTGCAATTGTTTTGTCTGTGCCTGAGTGGTTTCAGTTTCATGCCTGGTTGCCTGCCTACCTGAGCACTGCTGAGAGCATGTTTCTCTCTGTGAAAGCAATGCATATGTTTGCCTGCCTGCTTGAACCAGGAACTATTTCTACAGGGAAAAAGAACAATTGCTGTTGAATTACAGGCAGGTACTTCTTTCTGAAAATTGTACTTCTTGTAGACAACATCTGCAGTGAGGTGCAGCCAAGGATGTGTAATGTCTTTTTACCTGCCCCATCCTGTCCATTTTTTTGTTTTTCAGGTAAGGAGAGAGTGCAATTTCTTACATAGAGAAAAGGGATCATTCGTCCATCCTTATGGTTATAAGGCATGAAATTGTGAATGCAGGATTCTAGATCCCTCCATAATTTCAGCTGCAAATTATTCCTTTTTATGCTGCATAAAATGGCCTCACCAAGAAAGGTGAGGTTACAGCTGCTTTCCAAGGCTGCAGCTCCCCATGTCTGACTTTCATCCTCACACGCCTTGATTATGAACTGCGTCAAGGGTAATTTAAAGACACCTTTTAAAAATTTGGAGTAAAAGTGAGTTTGTGATTCTATCATCAGAGCTGCAGCAAGAAGCATGTGTATTCATTCTAGCTTTATGTTATGCTTTTGCCGTGTGTGGAGATATGAAATCAAAAGTTCCAGCACTCCTTCCTAGAAGCAGATACTGAACAGCATGTTATTTTTCATCTGCAAAGCACTGCCAAGAAAGTGGAAAACAACAGGGAGAAACAACATGACCTATGTTACTGCAGAACCTTAAATCATGGCTGAAAATAAAACCTTCTCAATCACATATGTGCTTAAAACACACTGTTCTGAGAAAAGAAAATAGGCAAATATGTGGAACTTGGAGTCATATCACAATATGTAAAAAAAATCTAATCCACTGCCCAGCCTTTCTTGTAAATCAACACCAAATATACAGTTGGTCTTATTAAAGTCTGAACATTTCTGTTATTAGAATTGTATGGTTAAGGAAAGCAAATTGAACTGAAAGTTCTCAGTTTTTTACCAGAATTTCACTTAGATGAACTTTTTTTACTCCTTTTCATTCATTTATTTTTCTGGCATTATCTTATCTTTCCTTGGTCAATGAAAAATCTGATAATTTCAGTTTACTTCCAAGTCTATGCCCTGGAACAGCTGGCCTTTTCTCATTTTTGTTATTTTCTCTTGTTCCCTAACATACCACTACCACTGATATTGCAACACATTCCCTAAACCTGTCCTCTATTCCTCTTACCCTGCTTTGTGTCGCTGTGGAATCAAAGTGGTGAAATGTAGATTTACACGATGCACTGACTTTTTTCTGACTGACTTTCTGGCTGTTTTTTGTTGGAGAATGCCAGCTTTGGGTAAGTATTTTGAACAGGAGGTGGTAGGCCAAGTCTTGGTACTAACAAGAAATTTGGGCTGCTGCCATGTAGGATTCTCTACTGTTATTTACACATCTGCCCAAATGGCTCTGTTAACTCATTCAAAGCTGAACATTTACTTCATTCTGCTAGGAGAATGTCTGAAGTTTGTCCAAGTAAATCGCAGAAGTTTCTCTGAAATGACATTTATAAGAATAAAACACCTCTCAAAACATTTTTCAGGTGTTAATAGAAAAGGCTGTTATCACAGCCCTCAAATTCTGGGCGCTGAGAGACTGTGTCTACTTTGCCTGGCCAGATTTACATGGCGTTTCCTTGAAGAATCAGTGTTCAGCAATTTGGTTGCAACCACAGGTGACACAATGCCAGTTGTTAATACTGTCACACTTGTTCCTTGCCTTTTCTATATATTGATTTCCATGTCTGCCTCCTAAATGAACTTCTTCCTTATTTTTTATTTGCCGTTTCAATCTATTTTGCTTAGTTCTGGTAGATATTTTGGTATTATCACATTTAGTTTTCAGCCAGCATTTTCCATGCTTAACTCAATCTCCTGAATTAGAAATTTTCCCTTTTGCTATGTGATGAAGTTAGTCAGAGTATGTGAAAGTAATTTTCTTAACTGGTATAGGAGCTTTTCATATTTATAGAGCAATGTTTTTTACTGTAATAAAGAGGTCAGTGAAGCATTTCTTTGTTTATGAATATTTTCCTTGAACAAATGGCAGCTGGGACAGGAACTCCAGATTAGCATACATCTCTGACAGTCTTTAAAATTATCTGGTAAGATCCAAACTCTTCACTGTCACCAGCTAGGGAATGTACATCTTTGAAGTATTTTTACCAACTCTTTGTGCTTTTTACTGTGAGCTGAAAAAAGCTTTATCTGTGTGGAATTTAATAATCCCTAGTCTGAGTTCTTCTTTAGTAATTTCTCCCAGTTTTTGCCAGTATTGTGGAAAGAAATGTAACATGTTTTCAAGCCCAGATTTATAGATGTCGGAAGGTGCAACTCAGTTCCTGGAAGGGAGGTATTACACATTATTGTTTTGGATACCATCATTTTGGTGTAAATTAAACTATTAGTTTTCTTTTTTGCTTGCTAAAAAACCATTATTTTCTTCTGTTCACAGCCATTTCACTTTTTTTCTTTGTGAGAATAGATACCAAACCAAATGAATATTTCATAGTCCTATCTAAGCTGCAGAATAAACTGAGACATACCTTGGATATAGAATCATATCACAGAATCATAGAATGGGTTGGGCTGGAAGGGACCTTAAAGATCATATAGTTCCAACCCCTTTCCACTAGACCAGGTTGCTTCAAGCCACATCCAGCCTGGCCTTGAACACTTCCGGGGAGAGGGCATCCACAACTTCCCTGGCCACCTGTTTCAGTGTCCCACCACCCTCACACAAAAGAATTTCATCCTAATATCTAATCCAAATCTACCCTCTCCCAGTTTAAAACTGTTGCCCCTTGTCCTAGCACTACATGTCCCTATAAAAAGTGCATCTAACATCTGAAGCAGTCCTCATGTAGCAAAAATGAATAAATCACATTTTAAAAAATAAAATCCCACAAGGCATTCTACAGTGTACAACATTTTGCCAATCTAACAGACTCTTCCCTCTATTCTTCCACAGATTCCTACATCTAGTTCCGATTATGGCCCTAATGCTCAACCCTGGAGAATTCTTAAAGGCCCTGTTTACATTCTATGTACACACGATTTTAACTTTTGGAAGATATGTAGCCTTAATTTTCAACCCATATGCTACTTATCTGGCTTGGGGGTGTGGGGAGAGGAAAAATCCAACAAATATAAGCACACTAATCTTTGTTAGCTTTAGAATCACATCTTTGCAATTTCTTTCAAGCCTCCTCTAGGTTTTATAAATGTTCATGCGAAATCTTCCCAGTTATGAGCATGTCATCCAGATAACAGACAACACCATTTTACCCCCTGCCTTCCTTTGCTCGTTATTCTTTGAAACACAGCAGGTGTTTTTTTCTGTTCATACCTAAATAGTCCCTTATGTGTGTTTGTCGTCAGAATTTTTTTTTAAATACTAGCTGCAAAGCCACCTGCTGGCACTCCTGGGACAAGCCTTGCTTGGTTATCTCCCCTCGGCTCTGCGCTTCTGCTCTAGAAATCCAGCATTGTCCGGTCTGAGCCAACAAATGCTGGTGATTTTGTATTTCTGACAAGCTTTTCTCTGCTGTCCCTGCTGAAATACAGTTTGCTCAGCCCATTCCCTGACATCCAAAGGAAGACACAGACTCTGGTTTCCAGTGCACCAGCTGTTTTTCCACAAACATTTGTAGTGCTTATGGCACAGGCTGCTCCTCCTGAACAACACAGAAATGATTTTGTCACTACCAGATGACATTGCAGTTACGCCTGTCACTAAACCATGGCTGTAATGAACACAATTTTAGTTGGACTTTTCCTACTCTGTAACACAGCTGATTAGCTACTATCCACTGTAATTTAAGTTTAGGGAAACAATTTCTGCCCACCACTTTCGGTTGATTGCCTTCAGTGCTAACAAAGTATATTTATAAATTACAGTGACAGGAAGACCTACCTGGTAATCTTTACTTGTCCTTACCCTACCACAATACAATGTTCTATGTATGTTCATTTTCTACTGTACACAGCCAGTGCTCAGTTATCCACAGACAGTTCATTTAGTTGACAGATTAATTGTGCCACAGATGCAGAGACACTGGAGGAGGCCAGCTCAGTTGTGGCAGGATTATTCATGCAAGTGCCATTCTGTGCAGTTGCTGATACATCTACTGGGTGCCTGGTTACCCAGCCAGGGACCATGCAAAGGGCCACAGGCATCTCCTGCCTACTCCATCACAGGAGTAGATCTTCTAAGGAAACTATTAAAAGCTTAACAGTTTTATCTTGGAAATCAACTAGAAGGCTTAACTATTCGGGTACTTGGCAAGCCTTAACTTGTTTTCCTACTACTGATTGTCTCAATTACATTTTACAAAAGACTCAAACATCAGTTTGATTTCTAGAAGTACCTTTATCATTCTGCAACCACTTTTAATTTGCATAGAACAAAGCTACACCCAAAAGAGACAGCCCTTCTCTCCCACCTGCCCTTCTTTTCCACTTCCATACCAATGCCTCCATTAGACTGGCAGAAGTATTTGGGTAATCTTGGACCAAATTGCTAAATAATCTGGTATAAACTGACTCAGGAAATTAAATATATGAACCCCAATCCATTCTTACTATGTCTCCATCAAACTGCCTGGGGAATTACAGCAGGAGTATCACCCATTTAAGAGGTTCAGTACCAGAAGGGTAGGTGCTTGCTGGGAATGCAACACAACGGGTATCAAAGAGACCTGGGCAATAGACTTAATAAAGGAGTGTCCCAGAAAATTGGTGGTGGTTACAAGGTTGGTATGGCTGGTCCTCAGTTTGAGCTAATGTTTCTTGTTCATCCTAAACTGATTGTTTAAAAAACTATTCGAGTTCCTATGCATTGAGCTCCACGGCACTCTGAGGGTTTATCAGCTTTTGCCAAGAACTGGACCGAAGCAGACTGGCAAGGCCATGCCACACTACTCAGTCTGGTAAGAGGACCCTAAACACAGCACTGGAGCCATTTCCCTTGCACATCCAAGTGGATCTGCTTGAACCACATTGTGCCTGGCTACACCTGCAAGATAAAACTGTTAAGCTTTTAATGGTTTCCTTAGAAGATCTACTATGTCTTTATCTCAATAACTTTCAGTGTAAAGCATAATTCTTTAAGGACCATTTCTGCCTCATTTCTGGCAATTTTAGGAAAATAAATTTTGTGTAGTGGAGCCTTACATACTGTTTGTATAAAAATCCTATCAAAGCCTGCATCTTTTTCAATATTTTTCATATTTGCATATATATAGTCTCTTTTACACAAACAGATTATTATTTTTTAATTTTATTTTTTATTTTTAAGCTTGAGTTCAAATCCTTTGCCAGTTTTTTTGGTGTCTGTTTTGCTGTGTGCAGAGGGGTTAAAAAAGTATACGATTAACTGATTTTTCATAAAAATATGTTCAGAATATGGCTTTATTTCCGTAGGATACGAAACAGTAACTCCCAACATCCAAAAATGAAAGGCAACAAACAGAGAGGAATAATTTATCCTCCCCTGCTGCAGCAATTGTAAATCATAACTGAAATTAAAGGCTAAGTCTTGATCACACACTTTTTATATCCTTGTTCTACAAGAGAAGGGCAAATCCTTGACATTTAAAGCAGACCTGAAATTGTTTAATACTTTTTGGAAGTGCATTTCTATGCAGTTACTCTCTTTGGTCCAGTGGAATCACTTATGGAGAATTTTATAGATGTACTCCCTAAACTTGCCATCCTTTCTAACTCCCATATGAAGATTTTAAATACTATTTAGAATAAAAATCTGCTTCTAAATTTAGAGAAAAAATCTACTGAAGGGATGCTGCAAATGTGGGAATTATAAATTTGAACTAGATCTCATTTACAGTGGTGAAAATCAAGAAGTGTTCTCATTTCTGTCGTGTACAGCTGATAAGGAGCTAGCAGTGGAGAGAGGAGTGGAACTGCCTGACTTAATGATTCTTTTTCTCTGGGCTACACTACATAATCCCAAACAAGAACAAAGCCATGAGCTATATTTATTAATGATGAATCTGAGTCAGTACTTTTTTACACCACTGTAAAAGAGATATGATTCCAGAGGTGTTGCAATGATCTAAGTCCACAGCAAAATAAGATTCAGGTCTCACTTTATCGTTTGAAACAATACTCAGTTTGGTTCAGAGCCTTCTTAGCTACTTTCAGCATAATGATTAAAGGATGCCAAAGGATACTGATGCCTGTTGCAGACTGACCTAGGCAGCTGTGATTTGGAAATGAAAAACTGGAAGAATGGAGAGCAAAGAGTTAGTAATGGTGCCAGGGGTGCGGAGAGGAAAAGGACAGAAAATGAAGCAGACAAGCAATGAAGACCAGTCAGTCACTATTCAGAGATGGAATGTGTTTCATCAAATAGAAAAATGTGTGTGGATATGGAACAGGATAGTAGAAGTTAGAAGCTTGCACCATTTACAAAGTGTTTTCTGAACCTATGTGGTCAGTATATATTTGAAGGGATATAATAACATTGTTTGTATTGTCATACAGTCTCCTTTTGGCTAGATCAAAGGAGTCTGCTCTATGCCCTTGAGTTTTTAACTAAAATCTTGTCTTGGGGCAGACCATTTGTTAAGGAAAAGGTCACAGCTGAAGAGTCAGGGAAGTGTTACTCTCTCTGCCATTTGTGACCTCATGTCTATGCAGCATGAATAAAACAAGTTACGGGAGAAAACATCTAGCTACATATCCCTGATTTCTCTTTCAAAAGGAAATTACTTGGAAGACTCTGAAATCCACAACAGGTTGCCTGAAGTATAAGAGGTATAACTTGTCATTATTGGATAGAATGCATAGAAAATAAAGATGATTAATATCTATATTTGCCTGAGCATAATCCCAGGCCTATTATCTTTACCAGAAAAATCATGCACAATTTCAGGTATTTGTAGACTTTAAAACCCCAATAGCAAATGGCTGAAACCACTGTTTCTCTCATTGTTGTTTTTTTGTTTGTTTGTTTTTTAATATTTTCTCTAATTGCTGAACCTCTCATATGTTTAGACATTTTCAAATGACAGTTCATTGACAGAGTTCACTTAACAGTCAAGGCTTATTTTTAGAAAATGGAGCTGTGGGGATGCTCAGCTTTCATTCAAAAAAGCCATTTACTGTACTGATAGTTCAATTAAAAAATGCTAATAAATTAGTGATTATGCTCCCACTACAAGATATACACAAAAATCTCTTTTTAAGTTTACAGACTGCTGATTTTTTTTTTCATGCACCCCCCAAAAATACTTCTCAATACTTCTGTATTACATGGTAAAATTGCAATTTTCAATTTTTATTTTTTCTAAGAGATACAAGTTACATTAAAGGTGATGGGATATATTTCATATCGTATTATCTTTCTAAAAATACATTTGGAAGAACTGGCCAACTTCTTTTACATCTTAAGGACTTTTCAGGCAATTTGCTCCACACAGAATGAGAACTACCACATGCCATTTAAATGTACAGTGTTACAACACCATCTCTGCCTGCTCTTCGCCAGTTACACCTGCACAAGACTAATGCCATTATGAGCAGAGATGAAATGCTTATTTGAATACTGACTTTTTACTGCATTCAGACTTTCTCATTTGAAATCCAAAGAATTATTTCAGACTAATTGCTTCTAGAAATTAGTCTGAATTGAGAAGTTTCAGGTTGTGACAGTTCAAAACTGCAGGAACCATTTTTACAAGCCCTTCATCATCAAACTTCAGCATCTGTGAATACAGTCGTTCATTATATTTTCAAACATTCAGAAACAAAGAGAATAAAAGCCTGTATGTGAAATTTTAAATGACTGGTAACCATGGCAAACATATATATGCCTTAGCACTTCTAGGATAAAAAAGCAATCCCTTGATCACATCACAGCATGTTATTTTTTTATTTCTTAACTTATCTGTGATTTTTTTGGAATGTATCTTCCTTCCAGCAAAATAAATTGCATTTGTAAACACTTAAAGAATTAGAAAGTAACCACATTTTCTGGCAAAATATTAAAAAAAATAAATCTCCTTTGTGAAATATGTGCAGTTCATTCCATTATCTCCTCACTAAAAAAAAGGTGAAGTATTCCCTATGAAATCCACAGAATCTATAGAGTTCATTTAGTTGTGTGGTCACACTATAAATTATGAAGTACTGTGGTCTGTAAAAACACAGTACAACTGCAATTAAAACCTATGGAGAAAGCTCTTAGATAAATAAAAGAGATATTATTAGAAGTATGGCACAGAAAAGGTCAAATGGTTCCTATTTACCTGATAAAATTAAAAGCCAATGCATCTGATCCATGCTGGCATAGGTTCACACTTGTCATGGAGTTGATAATAAAGATCAGGAACCATTACTTACTACACACCACGTTTTTGAAAATCCAAGAGTATAAAAAATGCTGAATGGCAACAAATACCATATTTTTGAAAATATATATTTTTTTATTAGGAAATGAAAGCTCACCCAGGAACAGTGAACTGAAGAGTGTTACAGACCTGTTGGATGCTTATCTCATTACTGATATAAATTGCTGCATGAATTGAAATAGTATCAATTGTAGGAAAAATGCAGAGAAAAGGGACAACTTGAAGAAGAAAGGAGGCCATTGTTATTTTGTGTACTATGTACTGTTGAGAACAGTACTGCCAAAACACTCCTTGACACCTGTGATACACCTTTTCAGAAACAATCTCTGCTCCTTCCCTAAGAAGTACTTATACAAAGGAAGAACTCTCAGGAACAGTCAATCTGTTGCTTAGCTAGCATGAGAAATTGTGCTGTCATCAGACTCATGCACTTCTAATTTGCTGAAGCCAACATGGATTGCAGAGTTGAAAATGGGAGCAGAATATGGCTCCTCCATAAGTGCTTTTTAAGGCTCTCTTCTTAATTGCCCACCCTATCGTATAGTTCATTAGTTCATAAGCACATTTTGGTTTTCACGCAGTTTAGTATTGAAGCTTAAGAGACCCTAACACTGAAAAGTGTATTTGTTATTGAACTCCAAGAGGTGCATCAAGTCACTTCCCATAGAATGTATTCAGAATTATTCAGAGTATCTTGGTAATGAAGAAGGGCATGGCTTATTGCAGTGGAGTTATTTTCTTGGTTTATTTCCTTTGCAAGTGAGTTTATAAATTGTTAAAGGATCTCTGAATGACAGCCTTGCTTTCTGTTGTTATTTACAGAACAGATACACACGTGTACATCTTTGCTGCAGCTTTATGCAGAAATGTCTTACCCAAAAATGGGATCAAGTGGGGTGCTAACTGGAGACACTTGCATATTTTACATACCTTTTCAAACATGGTAAAACTGGGGAAGAATTGGTACTTATTAATACCTGCTACGAACATCACAAGATCATTGCCTCTAACCAGTACCGAACTCAGAGTATCTGATAATTTAGCAAATAATGATCATATGACATTGATACTTAAAAAATATAATTACTAGTTTTATTTAAAAAAATTAATTATTTAAGATGATAATTTATGATACTTATATGTTTGGGATATTGTAAGTAATGTTGCCCCATGCTAAGGTTCTCTGTCATTCCCCAGACCTATGAGCCATATGGTGCTCACGCTGAAATGATACTTAATTTAGTTTTCAAAGTCCATGTATCCTACTACTTGTTTTTAAAACCTATTCAGGTTGCAGCTTAATTTTAACATGTCTTTTTTCTTCATTCTCATCAGGTATCTGAAAGGAATTATTTAGGCCACCTTTAAGATTTGTTTGGATTCCTTTTCTTTTGTGTCCTGTCTCAACCTTTACACATATTGGTTATTTTCTTTCCTCCTTTCTTTCAGGGGTGGGAAGAGGGTCGGGCAGGGTGAAGAGCTGCCAATGCATCGTTAACCTCTAGCAGCTGCTACCTTAGTGACCTATAGCAAAATAAAGGAGGTATCCTGAAAATCGTCACATTCCTTTATGCCCTTTTCAATTTGCTGAGACAAGAATGATGTTGGCATGCAGCACAGTCCTGTCCTAAGGTTCTTGCTAAATGGTACAGTCTTCAGTTACTGGGACAGTTTTATCTGCTGCCTCTGCTTACAGTGCTTCCCTCATGAAAAACATCCTTTCTTCATCTGCTTCCACAGAAAGAAACCTGAAACTACCTGGAAAAAAAAAAAAAAAAAAAATCCACTTTGTTAAGTCTTTTATCCTCTGCCTCTGTATTATACAGCCTTTTTCATCAGAGAGGGAACTGTCACTGGCAAGTTGGAGGAGCTCTGCCTGGGGGCCATGCTTGCTTCAGACAGAGGGTACACTGAAGGTCTAGAAAACAAGCTTCTCACATGTTCGGTCGGCTCACTTTTGCAGAACCTTTGCTAGTGGATCTAAGGAACAAGAAGATGTCAAATGATGAAAGCAGCTCAGCAGATACTTCAAATGATATACCAGTGTTGGAGTTTTGTCCTAGTGTGAGAATGCTCCAAATCTGAGAACGCACTTTATTGCTCACTTACTTGCTCCTGGCTTTAAATACCTTAGTCAGTATGAAACTTGGACACCTACGCTTACTATATTGTCCTGCAAGTGGAAATTAATCTTTATTCTACACAGTGAAAAAGTTACAGCTACGTACACTTGTCTTTGCCAACCAGGTGTTATAGGGTCCTTGGTACTGTCAAGGCCCTGAGGACACTAATGGCCCCTCGTACCTCCCCCAGTCCTGCCAAGGTCCAGGACTCCCCTGAAGTAGCCAATCCTTGTCCCATCAGTGCCACAGCAGGGCTTGTCTCCAGCTCCCCACAGCCCTGCCCAACCATGGGCCCCACCAAAGTAGGTACACATTCTGTCCTGGCCTTGGTACATCACCAGCACGCTGGAGGTGCTCACTGCCCAGGGCTGGGGCTACTTCTTGTGCCCCTGTGGTCTGCCCTACTCACTGAGGGCAGGAACCTCCAGCCAGAGCCCGTCTCATTGCCTGAGGGATGGACAGGCCTTGGTTGGGGGACCCTGCCCAGCCAACTGTGGGAGCCCCTGGTGCTCCCAATGGGAACTATAAGTTATCTGTGTATGTAACATTTAAGTTGGGCAGGCAAAATTCTGAAAAAGGGAATAAGTGATGTAGCAAACATGAAACATGAAGCTGGCCCAGAAGACCAATTCTGGTCTTGCTCACCTCCGGCAGCTTGGTTTTGCAATGGCTCTGCAGCCTCACAGAACAGGTTTGCAGGTAGGCCTGCATGTCATCTGTGAAGAATGGGTAGTAAAAGTTAAATATCTTCTATTCAACAGTTTCTGTGAAATGTTGGGCTGCTTATAAAATATTTCTCCAAGAAGCTGATCATGCTTTACAGGGAAATAATAGAGAAATTACTATACATGGAAGATAAAATTAAATGATGTGGTATTCATATCATCATATATTTCTGAAAAGACCATAATTTTAGAGGTGATGAAATTGGCACTATATTTTCATTGATTTGCTGTACCTGCTCCAGTTCTAAGTGGCACGTAGAAAATATATTTTACCAAAAATTATTAACTGCCTGTCTGTCATCGCTGATGCTGTTTTACATTGACTTTGCAGACCTAGACTAGCCAACAAGAGCATCAAAATCATTAGAGGCATTTTGATTATGAATTACTGATAACTTAATTTCTTAGTAATTGCTTGGAATTTATTGTCTAAATTTTCAGAACGGTGAATTCTGTATTTTTTCTGCGAACCCACTGAACCCAAAGTATTTAGTTTGAAAAAGAATCAGAACAATTCTGAAATAATTAATTTTGTTGCTTATTGTTCTTCTCAAAATAATGATTAATAATAGTAATATTTATGACCTCCCTCTTCCCTCCCATGCCTAAGAAAGCATTACTTTGATTAAAACTCACTCCTATGTATTCTAAGAATTCTGGGAATAAACAGTTACATGTAAAATTTATTTGAAGTCTTTTAAATTCTTGCCCTGTTTCTAATGATGAAAACCTGCAGCATTACACCTTGTGACAAAGACATAGGATGAAGGATAATTACAGAATGTGTTACTACCATTCATGTGTGAAATCTCCTAGGCTGGAAAAATGCATGGTCTTAGATAGTAAAGGAGACACCAGTTAAATGGATAACCTTGATGCACAGAGAAATTCTGAACACGTCTAGTTCTTCACCAGGCATTCATCTGAGGATGCCCCTATGTACTGAACTATCTTTTATTCTGGTTGAGTTTTCGCTTTTTCAGCACAACTATACTCTTCTAAGAAGAACTAGTCTAATGGTGACACTAGTGTTGAAAAATAAATCTTAGCTAATATATTAGATATATGTATATAGATAAAGTAGGTGGGGTTTCAGCAAAATTTATTATACAAATCCTGAATTATTTTACCTTGTTGAGGAAACATTTTATTTTATTTTCTTGACTAACACTCACGTATGAATACTTACATGATTTAAAATATGTTTGTGTGAAATTTATGCAGCTACGATAATTTGCTTTAAATTGCACTTTTTTTCCTCACAGTTCATCACATAATCTACAAATAGATAACTTATGAAAGAATATTCACTTAAGGTCCACAAATCTTTTAAGCAAATATAGACCCACTCTTTCCCAGCAAAAAATAAAACCAAAAAATCCCACTTACTCATTCAAAGAAACAAATCAATTTTCAGGTAAACATTGTGTTTGCATAAGAAGCTGTGGCACCCTCAAAGACAGAGAGAACAGTAGGAAGCATCCCCACAATATTTGGAATTATAACAAAGGAACTCTATATTTCATTTAAATTTTTAAAATATTTGGTGTTTCTTTCACTCCACTCTGTGTGCAGAGCCAAAGTGAATTCTTACTCCCTGCGGCAAAGGCAGGGGCAACTGCATGACTTAATATGATAAATGTAGTACTGCTGAAGTCCCTGAGAACACTCAGTAGTTAAAATTAATATGAATACGTTTTTGAGGAATCAAAGCACTTGATAGTAACCTATTCTGAGCAAGGATGTTCTTTTCTACTCAAATGACCTCTTCTAATTTCCTACTTTAACATCAGACAGACAAGTAACTCCTTATAATACAGTTCTCAGGGAGAGAGAGTATTATCCCTGTCTTGGTGAGACTCAGAAGCCAAAAGATTCAGAATAGGAACTTTGGTCTTTGAAGTCAGTCCTTGGAAAGAGTCTCTTTTCCCATCTACTGCAGAGTGAACAGAGGGAGACCAGATTTTGCAAAAAACACCTCTATTGTGTAGAACCACCAGGCTCAATATCTGAGTGTTTTCACAGGCTGCTTGGTGAATTTGGAGCAAGTTACTGAATCACAAATACTGCTGAGTCCACTGTGACCTTTTCTTACAGTTAGAGAGCAGCAGTTCAGTGGCACCTCTGCAAATTTGGAGGTTGTGTTACTCCTACCAGGTTTCTGTCAACAAAATGTTTTTAAACTACAGAGCAGCATGCAATTATAGCTTATTCCATCTGCCTTCTTCTTTGCTTTGGAAGATTTTTTGATAAATAAATCTTTTAAAAATCCCGTATGAAACAATCTGTTAGTCAATTAATATAAACAGGAACAGAAATTATATTACTGTAGCATTTTTTTGAATAGTAAAAGCTGTCAATAAAACCTCTGAATTCCCTAGGTTTTTAACTAATTTTATTTCAGCTTTATTGGCAGCAAAGTTGCATGCATATGTAACACCTTTTCCTCAGGCCCTCAAGGAACAAAAGCTGTTAAAAGCAGTATGAAGAGAGCTTTATGACTTAAATCTGTTGTGTTTCTCCTAGTGTTACACTGGAAAAATACTCAATAATAATAAAATTAGTTAATGGGGAGTTTCATCAATTTAGAATAGTAAAAATGCCCTGGTATATCATATAAGCAGAGTTCTGCATTGTTGCAGCAAACAAAGCAAATAATTCAAAGTACATACTTGATCAAATGTATTTGAAAATACAAAGAAAAGTGAAATAATCATAGTCTGCATCTATCTACCACTTTCTTGAAGTATGCATCATACTCAGTTTACGTAAAACCACTGGCAAACTCTTATTTGATCTGCAGGAGAAGGATAAAAAATGGATAGGTCTATGTTATTTAAGAGTAAAAGCTATATTCGAAGAAGAAGGGAGGTGGGGGACAACAACTTCAGCATAGCTGATCAGGAAATAATGGAATTTGACAAAAGGTTCCAAGCAGTACTTAGGGCAAGTTGAAATCTTGTCACTGCTGTCAGTGGGTGACTTTGGTTTCCATGTGGTCAAATATTCTCCCCTAGTATCAGATTTGAGACCCTTTGCTTCTTACTTCAGTCTCACAGTAAAGTCTATGTGAAAGTGAAAATGTTGCATTCCTTAAGTTATGACATATTATGATGGAACTCCTACTTTTTGTGCAGAAAAAGAATGCACTTATATTTAAAATGTTTACAGATGTGTTTAATTTTTAAGGCCAAGTACTTTAGAGAAGAACTGTCTATTTCTTTAAGGGGAACAGAAACCTCTTCCACATCCACTTGGTTTCTGCCTCCTAAAATTATATTCAGAATTGCAGTTTCTTTGGTCAAATGAGATTTTAGTCTGACCTGCAACAGGGACAGAGATTAGAAAATGCTATGAGTTAAACTCCGTCCTAGGATTTGGGGTTGGCCTGTAGTCAGGGTTTTCCATAAAGGAGTGGCAGAAATAAAATACATAGTTTCTACCATTTAGGAATTTCCAAGCAATTGACAGGTACTGCCTTTGATGCTGTACCTCTTCAAAGAATTCTTCACCCCACCTCTTTACAATAAGGTAGAGTCTGATATCATCTGGCTCTTTGAGACTTGTACAACAAAAGAAAGGAGAACAGGATAAAACAAGAGTCCTTTCTTAACCTCCCCAGTAGGATCCTATGTTCGGACCCAAAAAATTGAAATTGGTTTGTTTGTTTGTTTTAGAAATGAAACATTTGCCATAGTCTGATGTGTTCATTACTGGGAGAGGAATTCTGTTACCTCATTGAGTTGATTTCAGTTTACAAAATTAAGAGAATAGCATTGCTTTGTACTGAAAGTGTTGTGGCAGCCATGTAGGAGAAACTTCAAAGTTCTCCTTAAAAAGCTAATGGTGTTTGTTTAGTTACAAATGTTATAATAACCATTACAGACACAGTACATCAATGCCTATGGTTCTGACCTCTTAAGTCACTTCATGAGAACCCAGAGCATCTGGCTCATCTTCAATTTATATACAACTCTGCAAGGCTCACCACTGCTTAAGGGAGAATTTTCCTTTGTCCCTGCTGTCAGAAGAGTATTTGCCTTCTGACTAGATGCCCAGAGACAAATAGTTTTGAGCTGAGGAAAGCTGTATTACTTATTCCCAGGAAACACGAATGTTTCAGATGTTCCCTTCTATGAATGATCTCTGCAGGCTGTTCTTCAGCAGAACTAACCCTGATGCCATTTGGTTTTGTCATGCATTCAAATTATCTGTGCAATGGTATAAGTGATCTATTCATTTATTTATTTATTTTTAAAAGGCTGCAGTAGAATCACGGACTTGAACTAGATTAGACACCGAGGTGAATATAGTAATGGCAGCAAAAGGATCCCATAGCCTAATTGCCATTGATTCTTGGTGTTAAAATATCACCTAGAAAACCAAGTTTTGTTTTAGACTGGTGACTGTCAATAAATGGAAAATGCCACTCTCTGTCTGCTTGTTTCAGTTTTTGAAGGTATAGCACAAACATGAAATCTGAGTATCTCAAAAGACTTGAAGTCACCACAACATACTTCCAGAAAGAAAATCAGTTCTTTGAAGGATTTG
Organism: Apus apus; assembly: GCF_020740795.1. Taxonomy (NCBI): domain Eukaryota; kingdom Metazoa; phylum Chordata; class Aves; order Apodiformes; family Apodidae; genus Apus; species Apus apus. The sequence continues at coordinate 181,733,693 of NC_067282.1, read as the reverse complement.
AAGAGTAAAAGGCTGGGAACAAGAGGAACATTTGGGAAAGTGATAAGAGGAAATGAGACATATTAGGAAAGAAGGAAAACATCAGTGACAATTTGGGTAAATAGGAAATACTCATATTAGGAGAATAGTGAGCAGAGGCATGGGAAACAGGAGGAGTAATGTGAGCATGTCTATCAGCTTCATATCATCTTTTCTTTTTCAAGCTGTGATTTCCTACCACCCTTGGGACTTCCCAGCTCAGTTCCTCTCTCTCTGATAAAGGTGTAAAGATGCAAGGCCCTGGCATCATCTAAGAGAGCTGAGCTGTTCTCCTTGCATTCCTCACGGCAACTGGGATTTGTCAATTACCTGTTTTGTGTTTCTCTTCCCACTAATCAGGGCCTCAGTCATCTGCCATTTGCTCTCATGACAAGATAGAGAGGAGTAGGATGAAAGAATACACATGCTCAGTATTACTCTTCCTTCCATGTGAGAATTAAGGTGATTTGGGAATTTCAACCCAGCTGTTTCTACTTTTCACAGCTTGGAATACAAAATACAAACCAACTCTTCACTGACTGGTATTTAGAAGTCAAATTTTTCTGACCACACCAGAAAGTACTAAGCAAAGTCAATTACGAGATACTGAATTTTTTTTTGGTCAAAGTAACAGTCTTCTAATTTGTAGAGGTGCTGCAAAGTGATTACCAAGTGTTGTAAGCTCTTCTGAGAAAACTGAAAACCAAGAGTGTTTATAGGTATATGGTTCACAAAACTGTAATGACTGAAGTGATACAATTACTATATTTAGACAAAGAAACAAGCAAGCAAACAGTACTGCTCTCCCCTCCTGTATTCTGTGACTAATGCATACAGTTTTTTTAACTAAGATGGATACTTGTGATATAAATTTGTAAATGAGGAGCAAGCTTGGTTTACAAAGGAATTATTTAGTGTTCTGTATTTGCAGTCTATTTATTCTCTGTTAGTTCTGGAGTGAAGCACACCCCATAACTTTTATATTATTGTTGTTCAGCCTTGTTGTTGGACAGTTAATTTGCTATAAAATCCCCACTATATCATTGTTATTAATTAGGGTAGCCATTAACTTGCCTTTCAAAAGCTATTAAATGCACATGTTTAGCCACATGAAAATATAAATATGCACTGAAGTTCTTCAGCAGAATAATGCCGTGAAAGAATTAATACAAAATAATTAAATCTTTGTCTCTTCATTGAAAGGAATTCACTTTATTACGTGAAGAATCTAACTCACAAGATAAAAGCATAAAAAAAGAAAAATACTATGACAATTGACAGTAAAAACAACTTTTGTGGCTTGTAAGTCAGAACTGTACCCTTAAAACTTTATCCATCCAGAGGCTGAACAAAAAGGTTAGTGTAAGTGCAGTGATCTGTACTTTATAGTCTGCATTGTGAATTGTCAGGGTTTTTCTTAGCATTAACAAACATGGCAGGCATGGTATCACTAACCCCTCACATGAGATTTTCCCAAATGCCTGCACCTTTTACAGATAGACACAGAGAGCACTGTATAACATTAATAGAATTATTTCAATGGTGCAAACAAAATTAACAACTTATCTAAAGCTTATAATTTCAGGGTTTTGATCCAGAAAATGTTTGCTAATGGGAACATACTTATACATGTGCTTAGCTGAAATGATCTGCCTAAGTGGTTTTCTGAGGAGAGAAAATTGTAATAGACACTTAAATGCATTTCTGATTTAAAACCTTAGACATGAAGAGGCAAGTTTTATCTTTTGCTCCCACTTTGTACATCAGCTCATTGAACACTAGCCTAGGTTTAGGTGCTCCTAGAGTACCAGTAGACAAAGAATATTAAGTGTATATGAAAGTAAGTGATTTTGTTAATCAAAGAATGTGTGTTTGTCATCTGCATACCCTTGGAACCAGAAATACCAGTGTCAGTTTGAGGAACACATCTGAATTATGTTTTGTCAGGAATCTGATAGAAGATTATAATTTTTTAAGTAGCTACAGAGAATTCCTGTAATAAGAGCTGGAATAGCAAGTGAACTTTTAATTCGTTGTGGTTGTAAAAACTTACAGGAAAATGTACTACTGATAAAGATGTCATGCCATTTAAATGAGAATTACATTTGTTCTAGTTGTACCATATTGCAGCTTATATGAAATAAAATTAAGAATGACCTATGTATCAGATAAATATGTTTAAAACAAGAGGTTTAAGTACAATAGCAACAGAATGAAAAAGAGCTCCCAACTACAAAAAAAGAAAATCTATTCATACTCGAACAAGGCTTGGGAATGCAAGCTGTCTCTGAGAAAGCTGCATGAATTAGGCACAACCATTTATGGGATTAAAATACAGCTAAGGTCATTTAACATTAGTCCTTTGCCAGGGACCCAGTAAGAACTTGTGGACTACACTATGTACTCCTGGCACAGATACTATACAGTTAACATATATTGAACTATTACAGATTAATATCTCCCCTTCTTCCCTTGACATGACCTCTTGAATTTGGTGTTCATCTGATTAGAATACAACACATTTTTCATCAATCTTATGCTAAGAGAAAGGTCACCTCTCAGTGTGGCCAGGGCTCTGCAGGGAAGGCACTTCGGTGCATATTCTGATGTTGTACTCTGTGTGGAGTCTTCTAGTGGCACTGTGTCCAATCTTTCAAGCCAAGCTGGCTTTTTTCAAACCCTTACTGGAAAAGGAAACAACAGGCAGTTTACGTTGCTGTAAACTCCACTCCAGCAGATTTTCAGACCACACACCTACGCCTGGATATCTGCCAGTAGAACCTAACAACCATTTTGACTAAAGGCAGGCTGGAGACTCGTAGAGATAAGAAAATCTTGAGAAGCTCTTTAGGAGAGTCTTAACTCTGTTACTTTAAATCAGGGAAGGAAACAGTTTTTATGAACTGTTCTTTCCCTTCATGATTAGTGTGTGATGATGGCCAACTCATGGAAAATATTTTTCATGATCATACTGGAGGTTCATGCCCAACATATCCCACCCACCTTGTTAAGAAAAATCAAACCACTGGAGCCAATGTTGTGTTTTTTGGTTTTTTTTTTTACAGATGGCTGCTCTGGTTGCTGCAGTTATAATACTGTTTAAATCTTGGAGCAGTGTGAATTATATTTGAGTCAATGAATTGTACACATAAACATTTAACTAATCTCCCATAGATGCTGGTATGCTATTTTAACTACATACAGTAATTACACAGTAGTGAGATTACTTTCTTGAACAGAATTTAAATGCAGTGTATCTTAGATAAATATTAATAGCAATAATAAAAAAATTAGACACCCTACCTCCTTTTTCCTGTTACTTGCAACTATTCCTTTCAGGATTTGGAAAATACTAAGTATTTCTCCCAAAAGCAAGTGCTTCTTTAGAAAATACCTTAATATCAGTACTACTTCTACCACTTTATCAGGGAAGAAGTAATTGCACTGGCATAATAATCATCTTTTTCTAAGGCATAGTTAGGAATACAATCCTGCATAAGAGTTAGTGTATAGATGAGTGTCCAATAGATCCAGCAGCTTACACAGATTCTTTTTACTGGCATCTTCCCTTTGATTATGACGACTTATTCATGTTATCATAAATAGGAGTAATTCCTTTTGTTATTTTCTGTTTTAAACAGCTGACTATGCCATTTTGGAGTAAGTACCTGCAGTTCAATGACATGCTGCAGGAAAAAGAGTAGACTGAATTCTTATGGTACAAATGAAACCACTGGTAGTTTTCCCCACAGATGTATAGAAATGTTGCTGGTACATTTTTTTGGTCAGTCATGCTTAAAATGAAAGAAAATATATCTGCAGGGACAGTTGCTAAAGTTACAGCTGGAAATAGGACTGGTAGTAGGGGAAGATGGTTTTTTTGCATGGTAGATAAAAACTAGCTTGTGCTTTCAGGGAAATGAGATATTATATTTGGAAATGCTGGATAAGATGAAACAGAAGAAATATATAATTTGAAATGAACCTGAAAAATGTTATTGAAGTATTTAATTAATTTTGTGTTTTCTTTATAAAAAGATCTTAGAAACCTTTATTCTTTTAAATAATAAGTCAATTAAAATTCTCATTTTGTAATTTAACAGATGAAAACCAATACTTGCTGTTTTGGAATTTTCCACTCCATACTTTTGGCCCATATTTTTTGCTAGATTCAACTTAACTGAGAGAATAGCTCTAGGCTCTTCATAGATATATTTTGGAGTAAATCTGTTGTTCATCAAAAAGCAATCATTTAACTTAATTTAGAAAAAAAATATTGCTGATAAGTGCTCATTATTCCTCATGAAGAAAGTAAGCATTCATTTGAAGTAGTCGCACAAAATGTAGCTTACAAAACTTCAATCATTGCTGGTTATTTTAGCTGCAAAACTACTTATTTTAAGCCATTCTAGAGTATGCAGCTGGTCTGACCAATAAAGCAGGCTCAAAAGAGAATTATACTTTAAGGGATTGTGAAACACATGGAAAATTACATGCCAATTGTCTGCTTATCTTGGTTACAAATAATTTAATTCAAAATGCACTTAAAACCAGGGAAAATCAAGAAGCATGTCTATCCAGTTGTCATTTAACAACTGGAAGACACCTTCTGGCACAATATGATGAGAATTTGGAGCCAGAAAATAGAAAAAGGTTTTCACTGAGCTGAAGTACTGAGCTCCAGTATTGAACTGAAGCCATAAAAGTACCTTTCTTCTGTATCAGTGTGACAAAATACTGAAGCACCTAACTAACTAGCTGGCTAACTAGATAGCTAACTGTTCTTAGTCTTAGCATATAGCTGAGACATCTTTCAGCCATTACTCAAAATAGAAGATTTATAAGATGACAAAAGGGTAATATTTCTTATAGTAGACACAAATCCACAATGTTACACTCTTAAAAAATACAGACTTCCAGTGCATAAACACACAATTCCACTCTCTTTTTCCAGTTTCAGGTGGAGCCAGATGTTCTTTGTCAATTAGTTTTTCTAAGGTAACAGTGTTTTTGGGACTTTTTTTTCAATGGTAGAAATGGGAGAGGGAATTGACAAATCTAACTGCTAGCAGCAGCTGTCATACTTTTGACTATCCTATTTCAGAACAAATAGTAAATAGTGAACTGCCTCTATGGAAGTTTGTGTTAATAATATTATCAGAAACATTTTAGTCACAAAGCTCTTATTTGGCTTTAGCAGGACCAGTCAAATCAGAAAGTTACTAGGCTGTAACCTGTAGCAGAGTGTTCCCACAGAGCATAGAGGTGTCTCATTCAGTTTGCATAGTATCTTGTTTGAAGAATCTGGATCCCCAGAAAGCCTTCTCTACAGGACCTTCCCCTTTGTGTTATTTCTTAAATTCAAATCTGAATTGGAGGCTTTCAAACCAGCATAGGCTGATCTAACAAGAGATTAATCTATTTCTTCCATGGAGGAGAACTTTCTGAAGATCTTTTGCTTAATAAATTCAGAAGCAGAGGGTGAAAACATTTTATTTTTCAGCCAAGAACAAAGGGAAAACTGATTTCCTTTCCATCTGTATTTGCTTGAGCACCCTAGTCTGTAGAGAGGGAGGTGTTGCACATACCCAAGCTTATCTTCAGCTTTTAATCCTAGCTCTTTCAGCAGTCATTTCTTGAAACACTCATATTGCCCTTTCACTCATTGTTTCTCTCAGAGTTACTGACTGTTTGTGTAGTTGGCTGAAGTGAGCCCAGCCAACAATTGTAAGCTGCGTTAGTTTGCTCTAGTTTCTCTCAGAACTTCTAGCCTGCTTTGGCACTTCATGCAGGCACTAGTAGGAAATGATGTCAACTGAATTTTTTCCCTGCATCAAAAACTTCATGATTTTTTCCCACATCATTTTATTTGAAAATTCACCATTCAGAAAATACAGAAAAAAAGAGCAATTAGCGTGTCAGGCCATAGACAGTCATGCACTGCTGAAATAACTCTGAGAGTTGCTGCTATTTCCCCTGTGGTTCCTTGCTCCCTCTCTGCTGCTAGAGGTTACTGTCTCTGAAGCCAAGTGGCCAGGATACAGCATGTAAATGCTCCTCAGTGCACTCCCTGGCAGCTTACCCAGGCATCTGCCACTGCAGTTTGAATTAGCCTGCTCTGCCCAGAGCTAGCTGAGCACAGATGTAAATTCTGTCCAGGACTCAGGGTAATCATTCCGTTGTTGGTCCCGAGGTGACACCTAGGGACAGTGACGTCATCCGCAGCAACAGCCTTTTCGCAAACCCCACCTTTGTGAGACCTCCACCCTCCTGGGCATACTTTGGTAACATCCAACAGCACCTTCCTCAGGTGAAACGCCTTCAGTATCTTCTGAGGAATAATTTAAAGAGCATTTTGCTTCATGATTTGCATTTAACACAGACTTAGCAATCATACTGACAATTTCCTTTGCCTATCTTATCTGAGCTTAGATTAGGTATCTACCCAACACCTGCTGAGAAACCGTGAGGATACTGCCCATTTCCCTGCTGGATTCAAACTCTAACTACTGATGAGGAAATTCTGCTCATCTCCCAGATGAAAGGTAATCATCTGCATGGGAGAGAGACATGATATGTTTTATCTAATGTGACTGACTTATGTAAAAAAAATTAAACACTTTTGGCTCAGAATATTCCCCTAGGTCTTTGTGGAAGAAATTTGCCTCTTTAATAGAATTTAACAGAAGCAAACACAGTATGACATGAGCAAGGATGAATTCCTGGGTTTTAACTTCAGAACGGTATATATAGTGTTATCACTTCTATGGTTAAACTATCAGTTCTGGTTTAGAGGGTATTATCTCCCATAAAACAGAAAAGTGCATTAGCATGAAAGAGCAGATAAGGAGGCATTTCTGTTAAAATGAACATAAAGCAACATAAAAGGATACACCAACCAAAGTATCGAGAACATATCAAGAGAGTAACATTTTATCATTTTTTTACTCCTTTTTGATTCTGAGCTTTTACTCAAAAGACCAAACATGAATTCTATTAATTAGATCAAATATTCTATGTTAATTATTCTGCCATTTGCTAGTAACAAAAGAATGCTAATATAAATGTACTTCTGAAATCTAAAAATTTAAATTAGTGTATAATGAATATGACAAAGCACTCTAGCTAATAAAAGATCAAGCTTACTTTCTAGTAGCCAGTAGCAGGCTTCAAGGCAATCTGCTAAATTAGAAAAACACTCAGTTTAAAGTTAACAGAAAGTAGCAGGTAAACAGTCTAAATTGCAAACAGACAACTTTCCAGAGAAAAAAAATTGGTTAAATGACTTCTCTATTTATATTTTGGGGCTATGTAGACTGATCTCCCTGATTCCATCTCACTTGTCAGTTTTCACTTGTTTTCCCTAATTAGTTTTCTTCATTTTGAAGTTCAGTATCAGAATAAAATTAAACTTCAGTATATATTACTGGAGCAGAAAGTCTGAGAATGTTGGATAGGCACCTGCCATTTTCTGACTTTTCCATCTTATTTTTATAGGTTTTGTATGCTCATTACAAAGATTTATACAACAATTTGAAATCAATGGCAGAGCTGCTGCTGACTTTGGAAAGTCTGGAAGTTCACCTGTGCCACACAAGCTCAAAAAATGGAAAAGCAGAGATATAGTAGGAAAATGAGAGATCTGCTTCTCAGAAAATGCTAAGAACTTGGCTTCTGACAAACAGGCTTCAGTGCTATGCTTCAAGTCAACCACTAGAATAATCAATCAATGATTCAGTCTTTCGGTTCCTGCTGTGGAAGCTGTGTAGGACTTGCTGTTCTACAGAGGAGACTACAGGAAGCACAGCTGCTCAGGAGACCTGAGGCAGGAGTTCACCTAAGACCTGGAGTTTCTACTCTAGACCCAAGGGTTATTGACATGCTTTCTGCTAGTCACATGCCATCTATGGAGATGGGACTAGTCAAAAAGATGTCTTCACCCTAGAACCCACTCAAAAGTAAGGCCTAACACTATCCCGCCATTGCTTACACATCTGTTCCAGGAGATGGGAGTGAATCCCTAAGCCCAAAGGTAAGAACCAATGCTTCATCCCTTACGAAGCTATGTGTTACCCATTAGGCTGTGGGTTGGTGTTGAGGACTGAAAGAGTGTAACTGGGCCATGTTTTAAAAGAAAGTGATTGCCAAAGTGGAGTCTGAGAAGCTCGACTCTCCCAGTTCCTGGAAAGCCCTCCTTGAAAAGGGCAGCAGGGTATCTGGCTTCTTTGACAGAAGAGATGTGAGAAGAGCATCAAGCTGCTCAGACCTGTTGGGACTGAGGTACTGCTGGGGAGTGGCAGAGGGAGCTCTGCAGTGGGCTGAGCTCTGCAGCATCTGAGACAGAAACCTGGTTCAAGGTGTGGGCAGTTTTCAGGGCTCAGGCAATTGGGAGTTTTCAGGATTGCAGCTGTATGAAAGCTAAAGTTCACCTGAAGTCAGCTTGAAGTTTCATATCCGATAAAATTGATGGGGATTAAAATCTAATTATTGTATTGTTGCTAATTCTGAATTTAAAATGCTCTCTCTGGCAGTAAAAAAGAACAGCTAATCATGTCAATCCACTTGTGCATAAATTAATGGAGGTTAGCAGAACTGTTTTGGGACCTAGTCATGTGCATCTGGAAGTGTAAGAGGCATCTTTTAATGCTCTACTTTGATTTGAAGGATTAGAATTGTAATAGCCGAGGGGTAAAGCCATGAATTTAACTTTCAAACAAATGACTGAGAGGGAAACCTGAGAATGTGTAAATCGCTCAGGTGCTAGCTAGCCATGATAATTGCTGTTTGCCCAGAGGTGCCCCCTAGTAAAGCCAAAGTAATTTAGCTGTTCATGAAATAGGGAACCATATCTGAGGGCTTCATACTTTGGCTTTGCTGCAGGGAATGACTATACACAGAGAAATTTTTATATAGAAGGATGTGACACAGATTTATATGTGACATTTTAAAGTTATATTTTTCTCCAATTTTAGACCTCAGAGAAATTCTATTCAAGATTTGTTCTCCAGCTGTGAGGAGGAAATGGTCTTACAAGAGAAAAAAAAAAGTAAGATTATTTAGTTTGGAGAAGATGGCTCCTAGATTACCAGCACTGATTTTGCAAGTACTGGAAATAAATGAGTAATGCAAAGTAGGATGAGGGAAATGGGGAAGAGGGCTCAATTTAGCAACCCAGTACTTCCAGAAATTACTGGCCAAGTCACAAAGCAAAGCCTAAGTGCAGAAGTGGAAACTATACATACAATTCCAAAGTTACAACCACATTGCTAGGTGTACCTGGTGTACATCATCAAGGGAACCTTCTCCAGCATGCTTGCTGAAGCAGCCTGGCAACTGCTTGTGATTTCAAACACACCTTGGGCTAGCTTCACCAAGGCTGATGGAGTCCATTGTGACATTAAAGTGACTAGCACTGAAGGAGTGCAGGTGAATGTGTCTGCCTGATGGTTCTTAGAGTAACTCTTATCTTTATTGACAAGGCGAAACTTATGTTCACCCAGGATTTCACAGCAGCTAGTGAGAGTCACTGTTACTATTTATAGTGCTTTCCAAAGTCTGAAATAAACCATTTCTAGTCGTTGTGATCACAGATCAGCTTTAAAGCAGAGCTACCTGACATTTGGAGGAGCTGGATGCTGTGAACAGGGTAGCTCATTCCCTGCAGATGCTACACTGTTAAATGACTTGAATATGAATCATGTAGGGAAGGATGTGTAATGATGCAGAATATAGTCCCAGAAATCGTCTTCCTAGTGATATCAATTTCACTTACAGAGGTTGATGGCATAATCCATGTCTGCTGCACAAGTTTCTCCTAGAAGAGAGACTGCTGGAAAACTGAATACTAGTCCTACGAAGAGTCTTTGCATGCAGATTAGTTTCCTTTCATACAGATCGTGTAGATAAAAACATTCTTAAAACACAGTTTATGCACATAGCTTTAGCACAGAGAAATAATGTCATTTCATTGCTAGAGCCCATAGACTTTAACTGAAATTATTAAGAACAAGTAGAAAATGTTTTAATTATTTCATTTTAGGATTTAACAAAATAGTAAAAGTAAAACATCCTTTCTTTTGGGGTAGTATTATTCATTGTGCACACACTGCATGTACAATTTAAGGCTGGCAGAAGCAGATAGCTGAAGAGAGCCTGCAGTGATAAGGGCAATATGAATACGCTAATGCTTTTTAATATATCAGAATAACTTATTTAATATATTCTATAGAGGATTATAGATCTTTTTGTAACTTACAGAACTCTATAATGGTGGCATAGAGAATTTACTGCATCTCTTAACTTTAAGATGTATTTTTACACAACACAAGCGTTTAATAAAAGTGTTCAACGAAGCTTATTGACATTTACTTTTCCCTTTGCCATACATTTATTAAGTTTGAATATCACATTCAGATTAACATCAAACACATAAAATATGGAATAGCTGGAGAGAACAGATGTATTTTATTGCTTTGATGTTGATGCCAAAGTTTTATTCAATATATTTATATGTAGCCTAAAAAGGATAATAAATTTCATTGAAAGCTCACTATATTACTAGACTATTCAAAGTCCACAGGGTACACTGAAAGTACAGAGAGGGAAAAACAGAAATACTGCTGAACAACAAATCTTCAAAAGCAACAAATGTTATTAGGAAAGCACATTTAAGATATCTGTAATTTAAATTTGATTTCTGAAAAGTGGAATAACATATAGAATCATAGAATCATAGAATCCTAGGGGTTGGAAGGGACCTCGAAAGATCATCTAGTCCAACCCCCCTGCCAGAGCAGGGTCACCCAGAGCACATCACACAGGAAGGCGTCCAGGTGGGTTTTGAATGTCTCCAGTGAAGAAGACTCCACAACCTCTCTGGGCAGCCTGTTCCAGTGCTCTGTCACGCTCACGGTAAAAAAAAATTTTCTGATATTCACCTTAAACCTCCTATGATCCAATATACACAAGAGTCTCAGATTAGACAAAAGTCTGGGTTCCACTAGCTTTTTGTTTTCTTAGGCGGGGATCACTTGCTTCAGAGGCATTCCATAAAAGGCTACCGTGTACCAAGTAAAATCATAGAATCACAGAATGGTTTGGATTAGAAGGCACCTTTAAAGGTCATCTATTCCAGCCCCCCTGCAGTGAGCAGGGACCTCTTTAACTAGATTGTTGCTCAGAGCACCATCAAATCTGACCTTAAATGTGTCCAGGAATGGGGACTCTGAGCAACCTGTTCCAGTGTTTCACCACCCTAATTGTAAAACTTTCTTCCTTATGTCTGGTCAAAATCTGCTTTATTTTTTAAAGTTTAAAACTATTGTCCCTTGTCCTATCACTACAGAACCTGCTAAAAAGTTTATATCCATCTTTCTTATAAGTACTGAAAGGCCACTGTAAAGTCTCCCCAGAGCCTTCTCTTCTCCAGGCTGGACAACCCCATCTCTCTCACAGGAGATTTGTTCCAAACCCCTGATAATTGTTGTGGCCCTGCACTGGACCCACTTGAATGGGTCCATGTCTTTCCCATGTACTTGCTGTGAAGTATAGTATGATTAAGTAATGTAAAGTATGATGGAAGGCTGACAAAAGCAAAGACAATTCACTTGACTGAAGTGTTTGCCACTTTTTATCTACAGCTTCCTAGTTGAAATTAAATTAATCCATAGATTTATAGCAAGAACATGAGTAAGTGACCAAGAAGGAACATGTACTTTGTAGATTAAATTCATCTCTGGTGTATTTCTTCATTCACATTCTGTGCAGGGATGAATTATATCAGGTATGAGCAAACTGGATCAGATTAAAAGAATGGTGAGCTATCCATCTCAAAGAAAGCTGCAATAAAAGATTTCACAAAGAGTAAAATTGTTTTGGCAACTTCTTGCATAATAGTTACCATTTTTTTGTTAAAAATAACCAATTATGTAAATTGGAGGTTATCACGTGAACACAAAATTCCATTGCCAAAATATAGACATATGCTTCACTGTGAACTCAGGTTTAATTTGGTTTTGATGGCATTCAATTCAGGGGAAAGCAGGAATGAGAGATTCAGTCAGTATTTCCTAGATATTAAAAAAATATGCAGACTTACTTTGGATGAAATGTCATGCTTTGGTATCTCTTTTTCAATTTTGTAAAACCTCACAGATAGAACTAACTCTTTCATTCATTTTAGCTGGGAAACTTTTTCTGTAAGCATCTGTTTAGATGCTTGAACTTACATTGATATATTTCAGTTGACATTTAGACTCTTAAATACCTTTGTGTATTTACTCTTTCTTATCACTTGTTGAACATTTCTAGATGAAAAGTCAATGGAAGCTGTTGGATGCTGAGTACCTGCAAAGAAATCAGTCCTGTGACTGATAGGTATTATAGTACCAAAGAAACTCCAAGTCAAGTCAATTACTGGATCAGGACTTAAACATGCGTCAGAAAGCCAACTGTAAGCTCTAGTTTAAAAAAGGACAAAAGAAGAAACTTGCTCTCTGGCTTTATATTGTATTACGTCCTCAAATCATTGAGGATTTGGGAGACTAGTCCCTGAGCCATTTTGTGCCAAGTTCAGCAGGTTTGCTCAGTTAGTGTAAGAAACTGCAGCTGTAACACTAGGAGTCACAAATTCATGGCTTGACCTACTCCTGAAGAGCACAAGGAAAGAAAGAGACAAAGATGATAAAGTTATCAAGATACTGGATGATGCAGATGTACTACAGCAATTATGGCATCCAACTTATTTCCATGGTCATAACATTTTCCTGGATCTGCCCCATTGCATATCAACTAATCAGGGAACAGCCCAGCCTTCTGTGCTCGAACAAGTCTCCCTTGGGTAGGCTGAGATCTCACCTCAAAGGGTAGATTATTAGGTACATACCATGTTACTTTTGTTTCAGTCTTTTTTTTTTTTTTATTATGACTCTGGTTCACATTTCCTGGTTTAGGCCACACCCCCCTCAAAGCAGTTAGAAACCTTTGTTCTTGAGATCCTATGAGAAAAAATTACAATAAAGTCTGAACAAATGCTTTCTTATGTTTATATACTTATTTAATATTATTTTAGAATAATAGAATTGTAGAATCACCTAGGTTGGAAAAAACCTTCAAGATCATCAAGTCCAACCATTAGTCCTGCTCTATCAAGTCCAGCACTAAGCCATATTCCCAAGTGCCACATCTAGATGATTTTTAAACACATCCAGCGATAGTGACTCCTCTCTGGGCAGCAGGTTCCAATGTTTGACAACCCTTTCAATGAAAAAGTTCTCCCTAATGTCTAGTCTAAACCTCCCCTGGCGCACCTTGAGGCCATTTCCTCTTGTTCTATCACCAGTTACTTGTAAGAAGAGACCAGCGCCTACCTCTTTACAGCATCCTTTCAGGTAGTTGCAGAGGGTGATGAGGTCTCCCCTCATCCTTCAGCCTCCTTTTCTTCAGAATAAACAGCCCCAGTTCTCTCAGCCGTTCCTTATAAGACTCGTTCTCAAGGCCCTTCACCAGCTTTGTTTCCCTTCTTTGGACACGTTCCAGCACCTCAATGTCTTTCTTGTATTGAGGTGCTCAAAAATGGACACAGCATTCAAGGTGCCAAGTACAGAGGGACGATCACCTCCCTGGTCCTGCTTGCCACACTATTTCTAGTACAGGCCAGGATGCCATTGGCCTCCTTGGCCACCTGGGCACACTGCTGGCTCATATTCAGCTGCCTATCAATCCGAAGCCCCATGTCCCTTTCTGTTGGACAACTTTCCAGCCATCCTTCCCCAAGTCTGTAGCATTGCATGGTGTTGCTGTGACCCAAGTTCAGGACATAGTCCTGACCTAAGAACTTGGGCATAAGACTGGCTAAAAAAGCCACCTTCGAGCATCTCTGAAGTCCCTCAACTGTAAGAGCCCTCCGAGTGCACTGCCGGAGCTGGGCATTTCCAAACTGCAATAGCAGCCTTAGATCACTTATTCTTCCTTCTCCCCATTTCTACTTTTGGTGTGTACTCCTGGGGGAATTCTGACAAGAAGAATCCTAAGACCTTGTTAGATTGGCTATGGAGATCCCTTAGTGTCAAACACTGTTAGCCTGCTCCAGACCCTCCTCCAATACCTCTTAGCATTAAAATCTGAAAAATTCTGACTTAGTGGAGATGTGTAACCTCTCACTAGAAGATAAATTCAAGGAGAATTTCCTGTTATCACTATGAGAGCAGAACTAGTTATGAAATCCAACTCACCAGAAAATCCTAGTTAGTATAAATTTATCTGCTTTGTATGTAGGAAGAAAAACATACTTTAAGGTGTTTCTCCAGTGTTCTGTATAAATATTACTAAAAGGTATAAGCAGATATTAAAATCTACCCTGTGTAGGTCTACATTATAGCAGATTTTGTGTCTTACCTTCCAGATAATAATTTTATCAAGTAACATGCAATTTATTTTGTTTCAAGTGTCATTGAGCTTCCTACTCAAATTCTACTGCTATCTACTTAAAAGCTGGATGAGCCCTGCTGTTTGGAAACAGGTAATATTCTTAACTATGAAGAGAAAATATTATCATCACTGTAAGCAGCCTTGAATTGGGCTCAGTAGATCAAGTTTTTAAAATCATCATTTAAGCTTGCATAAACAGCATTTTGTGATCACCTGCATTTATGGTAACACTACATGGGTTGGAAATGTCACCTTGATCACATTTTGAGATGAATCCTGAGATATTAGACCATGCATTATCTTTCTGTCAACAGCATCAGAAATAGTTATTAGTAATATATATAATTTCTTTTAAGTGGTAGCTCCTTCAGGCCGGTGTGATCACTAAGCCAAAAGATTTTATAATTTACAGATTTAGTTAGCAGATGTAGTTAGTAGCTCCTATAACATTAACAGTCATACACATCTAATTTCAAATTCTGCCTTATGAGATTACATCAGATGTCTGCTTCTGGCAAGTATAATTTGCATATTAATATACTTAAAAAAAAAAACCCAAACAAATAAAACACCAAGCAAACAAACAAAAAAAAATGGAAAAGGAGATATAAAATTACTTTTAAATTTTTCCAGAGCTACTGAGTTTATTTTGGAGAGACAATCGACATAATTAGCACAATTCAGATGGTTTGGGTTCACTTACAAAGTCCATCTACGCTTTGCATCTCCCCCACTTTGCCCACTGTCTTTGTCTTTCATGTCTAGACTCATAGATGTAATACTCAAGATGAAACCCTCTTGAAAATGTTTTGAAGTGGCCGACAGGACCAGTGTGACTCTGCAAGAAAACATATAAAGGAGTGCCCTGTTGATGCATTTGATTCATAGAATAGATTAATTGAATCATTAAGGTTGGAAGGGACCTTAGAGATCATCTTGTTCCAACCCTCCTGCCAAGAGCAGGGAACCCTACCACTAGACCAGGTTGCACAAAACCTTATCCAACCTGGTCTTAAAAAACTCCAGGGATGGGGCATCAACAACCTCCCTGGGCAACCCATTCCAGTTCCTCACCACCATTATAGTGAAGAATTTCTTCCTAATATCTAACCTAAATCTTCCCTCTCTCATTTTAAAACCATTACCCCTAGGTCATTATCAGTGACCTACAATTTTGAGGAGGAAATTACAGAGGCCTTCAGAGGATGGATACTTGACTGGATTTCTGGATTTTTTTAGCAAGTCATTTTCATTGGCAAGTGGATTACGACAATATTAACAGTTGCCTGTCACACAATGTGCAACCTCTGAACAGCAGCTTATTTAATGAGATTTTTCTATGGACATGAATTCACTCAGACATGGTTTTCTGCAGGTCTAAATGTTTATTTTTTCATATTATTCAAGTGTGTCTGTTCCTACAAAACTTTTATAAATGAACCATACATATCTAAATACATAAATACAGAAAGGTAAATCAACATGCATGTGCGTGTGTGCACATGCACACACACATACATGCATAGAGCAGAATTAGTGCTGCCTTTTAGTTACTTTGCAACTGAATTGATAATTACTTACCATGAGGATAGGGACAATGAGATTTATTCCTCCATATTCCTTTGCTCTTTTTCTCCAGGTTTTATCAGTTGAATTAACTAATGTTTTGTTTGGGTTTTTTTGCCAGCCAAAAGGATGCAAAGCCTAAAGCAAACAGAATGCAACCTCTTGGTAGTTGAGATGGTTGTGGAGTCTCCATTATTTGCAAAAACTCAAAACTGGAGTGGACAATATCCTGAGTAACCTGCTCTAGCTGGCTTGAACATGGCAGCATGGGGTGTGGGTGGGCTGAACTAGATAATATCAAGAAATGTACTTTAAACTCAACTGTTCTATGATTCTGTGAAGCTTTCTTTCCAATACAGCCAATAAACTGTCTGAGCTATTTTTGATTATTCAGGGAAGGAGATACTTGAAAAGCTGCATGTTGAATAATCATATTTCCAGAGAAGTCAGTAAACTAAAAAAAGGGAAGAACAAAAAATAGAGGGATTATTCTAATAACTTAAACTCTACTGAAGATTTCAGAGATTTAAAGCATCGTTTGGTAAAGTCCCTGCAACCTGAACAACTGTTTTACCAGAAGTCACATGGAGACTTTTTGCTCTTCCAGTCCAAATATGTGGTCCAGAGCTGCCAAATTAATTTGCTTTCTGCCAGTCACTGATAGATGTATTGTTATGAAATTATTTTTACATTGTGGAAAGTGAGCAAACAGCTGGTACCTTTCTAGTTCCTTCCTCAGAAAATATCACTGTGAAGATGATACTATTGACAAGCACATGTGAGAGTGTGGGAGAGTTCTGTGGAACAGAATGTTCCAGCAGTGTATTTTTTTTCCTTAAAAGCTGCATAAGATGTATTCAGCTTCCAATCAGAGAGCCTGCCAGAAGTTTTTTTGTCACTGAAAATCAATCTAAAGTCATTCTGGTTTTTGCTATATTTTGTGGT
The DNA here is from genome assembly GCF_020740795.1 of Apus apus. Taxonomy (NCBI): domain Eukaryota; kingdom Metazoa; phylum Chordata; class Aves; order Apodiformes; family Apodidae; genus Apus; species Apus apus. The sequence goes on along the minus strand of NC_067282.1, from coordinate 181,716,737 downwards.
TTTGCTAAATTAGAAGGTGTTTGGAAGCCCAGCGAAATCATGATGGATAACCTCAGAAGTGATAAAATGAATGTCAGTATCAGTATGTAGGTAGCCACTGTAGACTAACTAGGCATTCTCCTCTGTGTTTTTAACACCTCAGCATTCCTTACAACAATTTTTCTGAAGTGCACACTTAAAAGTCTTAAGTCTAGATTGAGAAGTGCACTGCAATTAGAGGTGCAAGTACATTTCCTGTTCTTCAAATTAATGCTAGAGCTCTGAAAAACTTTTCACAGGTGAATGTAAGAGCTTGAGTGACTCATGGGGCAATCTTCTTTCAGCATGGAGGTCAGGTATGCACCCATTTCCTGAGACTCAACCTGAATCGTGGGGAGAATAATTTTCTTACTTCTTGAAACTTAACATCTTTGATTATAGATATGAGAGAGGTTATCAAAATGTAAGACCCAGTTTCCTAAAATAAATAATGGAGGCATGTAAAATTAATGGACTTTTTTGGATACTTTGGCCTAAATATGCCAATGAGTAGGTAGATCAAAAGACTACAGACTTCATCATGCTTCTACTAGTTTAAGTAGATGAAAGTTAGATTGGAAGACAGCAAAGCAGACACTTGTCTATAGAAAACTGAGAAGAGAAACAGCAAAAGAAAATATCCAATAGCAAGAGTTGCAATTCTAGGTATTTCAGAGTGCCTAGGACCAACCATTTTATCATGCCTTTACCGAGGAGGGAGCACTAGCTCAGTTTTATGGTTGTGATTCCTATTACTCTGTTTTTCTTTTCGGGAAACATATGTACATTGTGCAGCTTCTACTAAGATGAAAAGAATGTGGATGAAGACAGAAGGTCTACATAGGAACTGAGTGTCAGATTGAGTAATTTTTGCTGGGAACATTTTAAAAGATCATTAAATTCTGCTATTAATATCTACTGCTTTGCTTTGCTGTTTTCCTAGTGTTTCTTCAGTTGCTTGATTTGCTTCATCAGTTCCAAGTCACAAGATGTGTTATATCATTTGACACTGTGCATGATCATAAGGTATTTATCACATACTGAGTTACATGTTATTGTTATATAATACCATGAAAAATGGTATAAGTGCTTTACTCTACTTTTTTTTTTTTTTTTTTTCCAACTAATAAGGCTTAATGAGAGACGCTGTGGTTCTTAAACCTGAGTAATCCTGAGTAATTACTCTCCTCTGTGAATGAGATATTTAAATGCCTTATTTGCAATTGATTGCTGAAGTTTTATTTAAAACATGTTGAGCCTTTGCTTTGCAGTCAATACTGACTAAACATATTAAAAATAAAGAAGTACAGCAAGAGAACTTATATATATCTCAGCTTGCCACTTTCTCCCCCCTGTTTAGGGCCACCATGTGATGACTTAATACTGTCTCAGTGAAGATTTGAAAATAACAAACCAGAAGGAAAACAGATAACTATGTCTGTAAGAATTATATTCTTAAATGATTATGTGACTTGGCATTTTAAAAAGAAGGCATTAATATTTCCTATCAAAACAGTACCAACACCTTCCTATTGAGCTGATTTTAAAGACTCAACTTACAAAGTTTCTAATGGGAGTTTTCACACGTCATACTAAACATAGCCATTATTATTTTAGAATGGTATTTTATTGTATTGTCTTATTTTTATGTACCTATGCCCACAGAAAACACTAAATAATACCCCCTGGAATAATTCAAGACTGACTTTTCTGTTAATCTATATAAGAGATAATAAAATAATTGTTACTAAAAAGGACTGAGAGCATACTGAATTTCTTTTTTGATTGGAGAACAGTTAGAAAATGAGGTTATTTGTTTTACTGCTTTCATTAAATGAAAAATGAATGCAATATTTATATCTTCTTTTCTAAGAGTTAGAAGTCCTGCTACAGAACCAGAGATGCTGAGACATCCATATAAAAATCTTTGTTGGATGAATACCAAATTTTGAAAAAAAAAGAAGAAACTGTTAGTATTATTTATATTGAGATCTTCAATTCACTTTGAAAATATTAATGAACTCTTTAGCACAAGAAGGTAGATATGTGAATACCTTCTGTGATAAAATTTAATAAGAAACGACTCTTTCAAAAGTTATAAGGATAACATAAGACAACACCTTAAAATTCTCTCTGTGCTCATTGCAATAACAAATGCATCTTCTTCTTCTGAGAACTTAGGGTATTGCTAATTATGTCCTTAAATTGCTCACATCCACAAATGTACCTCTTAATCATCTTCCATCAGTATAAAATTTTTCTTGTGTTGTTTCCTCCATGAGGGTAGCAAATGCTGAAAATGACTGAAGTATGAAATGTGCTTTTCATTGGCTTCAGATGAGTGCCCACTATTTTAGTTTGCAACAGATACTTAGCTTCCATTCTTCGGTCTTTTTAAATCAATGGAAGACAAAGGTGATGGAAATATTTTCTAGCATTTATCCAGCATCTTAATTAACATTCAGGAGTTCCAGCAATGGCTGCCAAATAAATATTTTAAAGGACATAAATAGCATCCTTTTATGGAAAGTCAGAAGAGCATCTACTAAAAAAGAAAAATCAATCTTTTTAGTACAGTCAGCATAAGTTTTGTTAGTTCAAAGTCATTATGTTTGGTTTAAAAGATGTGTGGCTCCACTGAGTCCTTAGATGGACTTTCCAAATTTCTCTTCCTTGGTGTTTTAAAAATGCATATAAGAAACAGCTCATCAGATTGAATTTAAAACATGGACTTGGTAAGTTTTGTCTCTTTTTTCTCTCCCCAGTAGGGAATGGTGCCCTTCTTCCACTGAACTGGAATGTGAAGAGTCCCTGCTACTGAATCAATTTCCTTGTATGCTATCAGAGTTTCACTGCCACGTTTCCAACAGCAGCTTCATGTCTCAGCAGAGTTAGACAGTTCATATAATGTAATGACAGCTTGTGTTCCGTTTAGGATCCTACACCTTTTATTGCTACAAGACACCAGGATGTGTGCTCAGCACCTCTTCTGCCTCGTGCGGCAGCATCAGCACCGCGGACAGCGCCGCCGGGCGGGACGGGGCGGCTCGGGGGCTCCTCCCGTCCCTGCTGGGAAACTGCCGAAGGTGGAGGCTGAACTATCCCCCCGGGCGCCCTGTTCGGCCTAGTCCTCACTTGATTCCACTCATACCAATTGTCCCTTGTCCTGCCACCACACGCTACCGGGAAGTGTTTTATCCTATCTGTTTTGGGAACCTGCCTACACATATTGGCAAGCAGCTGTTAAGCCTTCCCATCCGAAGGCTGAAGAAGCCCTTTTCCCCCAGAAGCTTCTCACAAGGCAAGTGCTTCTACCCCTTTGAGCAGCCTGGTGGCCCTCTTCTGACTTTGCACCAGTTCATCAAAGTCCTTCCCCAATACTCTGGATGTAGTCTAACAACTGAGTGCGGAGGGGAAGGTCACTTCCCCCAGTCTCCTGTCTATGCTGCTTGTAATACAGTCTAGGATAATGTTGGATTCCTTGGCTTCCAGGGCACTTTTCTGGCCCATGTTCAGCTTGCTCTGTCATGACCCCCACAGCCTTTTCTGCAGAACTGCTCCACAGCCAGACCATAGCCTGAACATCAGACAGGGGTTCTTCTTTCCTAGCTGCTGGACTTCAATACTGATAATTCAGGAATTCTGCTGGCTTGTTAAGTAAACAATCCCCACAAGATTTCTTCTATAATTGCCTTAAAAAGGAAGTAACTTTAACACAACTATTTTAATGAATAGTATTAAATGTTACGAGACAGATGTTCAAGCTTTTTGTATTTCTTAAGCTGTAGACTCCATTCAGGAGTGTCTGAATCTTGCAAAATGTCTTGTTGGTGAGCTAAATGAACTCAAAGGAAGCCAATGCACAGTGAAGGAATATGCCATGTTTTTTAATAGCTAACAAGATCATTGTATTAGATGCAGATAAGGAAGATAAAAGAAAGAGAACCAACTTCCATCTGTTTTCATTTTATAATTTATAACTGAAGGAGAGAGCACAGCATCAGCAACCCAAAACCATTGATTTTTTTCTTTGTTTCCATCAAAAATACCTTATGTTTATGCCCCCTTGCCAAACATCTATATTACTTTCTTCAGTTAATTTGTTCTCAATACCACTTTCCTGTATAAAAAATTAATCATCACCAGCTGTTCTATCCATTATTTCTCTTGAGTATATCTCTCTTGTGTAAAAGTACAAAGTATCTCTAAACTAGTATTTAGTGAGTAGATATTTTGAAAACATATTCCAAGGACATCAGGTACTGTGCAGGAAGACTTATGAACAGATCCACACTCAAGTATGTAGTCACATGAAATAAATTTCTCATTAAACTATGATTATCTAGAGAAATTTAAAGGGAGGCAGCTGATAGCAGTAATCAACCTGAAATAAAGTGCCTCTGTACATAAATTCTGGGAATTAATACTTCAGACCACTTCTCATAAGTATATTTCTACTCAAAGGGTAGTATTATTAATATTTTAAAAATGCATAACTTACAAAGGCAAATTTTAATAATTCCTTATTCAACAGTGTCTATTTGTCATTAATTAAGAAGTTCATTAAGTGTGAGTTATGATATAGTTTTTAGGGATCTAAAGTACAAATTGTTTAGATGACAGTATTACCTGCCTTTTGAATGTGTAGGCCCTTATAACCGGGGACATGAAATATTCATTTCATTACTTGAAATCATCCCACTCAAATCATTCCACTGGAGAACTGCTATCATCAGATCTGCAGTTTACTACATATTCCTTCAGAGTATTTGTGTAAATTAAAAATATATTAATAATATTTATTTTATTTTCCTCTGGCATATGTATACACACATATATATATATATGCACAACTCCTTTTTCTGTCTGCTTCACTGTCACCTTCCTCTCCCTATAGTCCACTACAAACTGGCCTTTGTAATAAAAAAACTTACTGGTTGTCTGGAAGAGAACATGGAGAGGGCAAATGCATGTATGAATGAGTGTGTGTAAGTGAGGCAGGATCAAGGAAAAGCATCCTCTACACATTTGTGCTTGTGTGTGTGTATGTGTGTGGGTGTTGGCACATGCCTGTGTCCTCTTTCCTGTGTCCAGTTTGTTCAGCCATGGCAATTTTACAGACCCAGAGTTGCCCTGGTTAACAGGGACGGGGAAGCTCTCTGGGGACCCAAGCCCAATGGAGTCAGCCATTCCTTAACACTCACCACTGATTTATAGATCAGGAAGATCAGGACACATTCTCATGGCTTATCCACAACAATTTAAGGCCAGAAAAACAGAATTACTCAGGGCAGATCCATATTTTTTTTATGTAATGGGAACAGGACTTCTGTAGATGTGCAATGAAAAAAAACAGGATAAAACATGCAAAAAGGAAAAAAAAAAAAAAAAAGAGAGAGAAGAAAAATGAGAAGAAAACCGGGCTTCTTCCCTGGAAAGGGGGGGAAAGCTTCTCACTAATGGCCAGTATCACTCATTGGCAACAGTCTTCAGTGGGACCTGGGAAAAATGCAGTATTCCTTTGCATGCCACAAATTTTTTGGCTAAACTTTACTCAGGGAAAATACGTTCTTCAGACAGGGATTGTCACACATGCCAATAATTTTGCAGACAGTATTCTGCAGTCATACTCCTCCTTTTCTCCTCTTGTACCCAGTGTTTTTAACTGAGTATGAAGAAAAGTGGCATATTCTGTAGGGTTGGTGAAGGCCTTTCCCAGTTTTCCTGCTCTGGTGATTACTTAAGACAGTGGCTTCACCTCATGAGATTTTACCTTGCTCAGGGGTATTATTTCAGGACAGAGATGTGCTCTATTATTCCTTTACACATTTCCATTCCTAGCACAACACTGAGGAAAGGGAATCTATTGCTTGATGTATCAAGGAATTAGAGGAACTGGCTTTGAAAGCTGCCAGATATACTAACTATTCATATGGATGCACATTATTGTACCTATTATGTTACATATTGCATAGTCTTCATCTGGCCTCAAGATCTGTGCAGTATGAGCATGATAAAAAGTAATCTTGCATTTTCTCTCTTTCTTAATTCTGGCTGGATACATTAGTCAGAACAAGAGATTTGGACTGAATTTGCTTGTAAGAAAGTTTTCCAATGTGTGAATCTGCAAAGCAGTGTAACTACACACAGCAATTTCATCATTCAGAGGAACCTTTCACTCTTAGGATATAGAACTCTACTTCTTAAATATATACTGCATATCCCACTGCTATTTTTGTACTTGAACTTCAGGCCATTTTGTGAACAAGGTCTAACATGAAAGGAAATTTGAATTAAAAAATTATTCTTGCTTTGGGCAAGATACTACAGAGGAGGAAATATGTAGAAAATCAAAGAACTAGATAGGCAAAACCTTTAAGAAACAACGTGAATGTAGTTAATCTTCATTTTGCTTTTATGGCACAGGCAGATAGATTGGGTGATCTGAGATCTGTTTCAGCTTAGTGCTCTGTAAGGCACTAAAATTTTTGGAGTAGTGGTCCACAGAAATCACAAGGTCCATCAGCTGGGTAGTAACGGGAATCTTGTGTAGGGAAGATCAGCTTGTGAAATGGAGAGGACAGCTTCAAATGTCTGTAGCAAAAGCTCTAGGCTTGTTATTGCAGGTTGCATGCTTTTTTACACTCAGTGTAGAGCAAAGCTGAAGCTTGACAAATGAGTATCCTCTGCTTTCCTTTGTGTCAAGAGTTTAATGTTTTGCTGCAGGCAGAATCCCTTAATGTTTTCCCTCAAAGACTTTCATATTGCCTTGGCAGATATTGGTGTATTTCAACAAACCGTAAGTTATCCTAATGACAACTTTCTGTAGATCATTTCAGGGTAGTTGGGATTAATTTCTTAAACTCTTTTGAGGATTCTTTTGAAGCACACAGAAAAGTGATTTTCCTCCGATTTTTTGCCTCCGAGGCCTAACAGTACTCTTAGAGATTTATTTTCTCAAATTGGACACAAAGCAACAATGACATTACAAAATAAATGTTCTTCCCATTTAAACATATTTGACACGGGTCTGGTCTCTTAACAGTAATCTGTTTCCTGTGATCCAGCAATCCAATCAAGTATGAATCAGAGCCACACAATTCTGTACAGTGGGAACAATGAATAAATGAAGTGACCTAAACAGACAACTTGGTTCTCATTAAAAAATTGTTTCCAAAATGAATAATAAAAAATAAATAAATCATGATTGCTTTTAATGAATGTATTTCTTAATTTATTTAGGTAGACTATGCAGAAGTAACTCACTAAGAAGTATGCAAATTATAAGAAAATATATTTGCTTTTGCCTTCACTTTGTAATTAAATTAGCTTCTTCAGGTGCTACCTGCTTCTGTGTTAAAAAAATGCAAGGGCTCCTGTATTTTACTGCCAGTTGCAACAAACCATACGGCATCTACATTTTGTTAATATTCACTGGATCCCTTCTGCAAGCCAACTGCAACTCATTTCTAAGCATACACACGATATACTTTCATAGCCATGACTATACAAGGGCAACAGATAAAATTCTGGTCTGGATTCATAGCATTTGAGTTCAGGATCAACATGGAGAGAGAAAGCAAGTCCCCATTCACTTACTGAGGTGGGCCAAATTGCTCTCTAGAGGCATCTGCCTCCAGCCATTGATTGTAAAGGTAACCTACTACTACTAGCACCCTATTTAGGAGACTCAGTCAAGTCAGACAGAATGAGCCTAGACCTCCATCTCCACCAAACTCTTTATTCTCTCTGTTCTTGCCCTATTACATTGTTCTTCACTTGTTTGCAAACACATGGTAGTTAACACAGAGATACAAGGAGAAAATGTGAAGTTATCATGCTCCTGCCCTTGTATTAATCTGTGCAGAAATGAAACACAGTGTAGTCCTTACTCTTAAATGTTTTATCCCTGGTATAGATTGTGAGTCTTCAAAAGCTGGACTTCACTTTGCTTGCAAGGGGAATCACACTTCCACAGTTTAAAAGTGATTCTCACCAATACAGTTTCCAGTATTTGACAATACCCTTATTGTCATTACCATTCTTCTTACCACTAAAGAATCTCCCTGTACAATACATATCAATGCATGAAGAGTGTATGAATCTGTATATATGACTGTAAGTGATTTTTGAGTTATCGTAAGTTTTATGAAACTGGACAGATTATTTTCTTTTGGCAACTACTTTTTAAGGGGAGACACATTTTCAACTTTTTCACATTAACATCTCAATGAAATATTTAAAAAATATGTTCAAGTGAGCCATGTGTAAACTTGATATAAACAGAACATTACTTGATGGATTCAGCTGACATCAGCTTGGCAGGAAAGAAGTCTTCTTAAGAGTTCTAAAATCTATCAAATGAGGAAAACACCAATTAGTGGTTAAAAGAACAGTCTCTTGGCTCTATAAGAAATCAGCTTTCAGACAAATAACACAGTTTGCTCAGGACTGTATATTTTGGTTAAATTAAAGTGCTTTCATCTGTAAGGAACTAGGATGTGCATGATTATTTCAAGAATTACACCACAATGGCATGCCATTACTTGTGGTCTTGAGCCAAGCAAACACTTAAAATTGAATCCTATTATGAGTGTATTATCTCCCTGTCAGGAAACATCACTCAGCTCAGGACTGGTTTACCACCTTCTTTGTGTGCTGAGCAGCCCCCAGTTGCTAAGGGACATTGCTTTTTAAGAGCTTAATAAAGCACAGAATATTTTTTGCATAAAGATTATTAATATATGATGAAATGCACACTAAACTGAAGTGCCACAGAACTGCAACCTGCCCAAAAGGCAGATTTGTGGGGCTGGTGGAACTGGAGGAGGAGACTGGTAACAGAGCATGGAGCTTTCTGTTCCTTGCCAAAGTCAAATTTATTGACTTAAAGCAATTCTGACACAAGGGAAAGAGGAAGGATCATCTATTATGTTTATGGACAGAAGTAATGGCAGTGCAGGGTTTCTCAATTTTCTTAATCTCTCCTTCAACCCTTTGATTACATTAACTTCTTCTCCTGGCACTGGACATTGCAAACAGGGAAGGGGTGAGGAAAAGTGCAGTTATTTCTGTAGTGTAAGCGTTATGTATATTCATGTCCCAAGGGCTACATGTAGAATTCAGTCTTCTGTCTACCACAAGGTGTTGAAACAATCTGGCAAATGAGAATGATCTGTACTGATTTTACAAATAAACTAGACTCTACTACACTCCCTGAGTTTTGCTAAACTAATTAATATCACTTGAAGAATTTTGACATCAAGAGTGAGAGTAAGAAAAAAGAAGACTTAAAAATCTCCCTAAAAAGTAGGAAATATAAGTGACACAAATTATTTCCTGTTATTCTGCTTTCTTGCAAAATTGTTACTGTGTTTTCTTTGCATTTTCAGGGCGGGAGGAAGGGATCTGAGCTATTTACTGTTTTTAATGTAAGTAAATAAACTACTTAAAATATCTTACAAAACGTGTTTATCTTGACTGTAAAACCTTTTAAAATATCATTTTCATAGCCTCCTACATTGAGCATGTTTTTTTTTAAAAAATACAACTTCTGAATGATTTATTTTTCAGATATTGTTTGCACTTATGCAAATATATTGAGGTGCAGTTTCATTCTGTAAAGCAACCCTTTCTACACAGCACTATGCAGTTCTGTGTTCCCTTGTCCTGTAAGCAAACATGCTTTCTTGCTCTGTAAACAATGAGGAGGAAAAAAAGAATCACTAAATCAGAAAATAAATTCAGTTCTGTTCTCTTATTGGCTGACATATAAGCTGTAATAGAGAATATGCTATTTAGTTAATAATTCTGCAAGTGATTTGCCATCCAGAATAGAAGCAGATCACCATCTCATGGTTGTGTTGACTTGATGCTGGTAATTATTTTTGTCACTCAAAGAAGCAAATGTTAATGAAATGGTATGACTGAATGTGTAGAAGCAGTGCATCTGATGAATAAGATTTTACATAAGCAAGTTCCTGACCATAATGATCACTTTAAAGACATGACTGAAGAAATGTTAATTACTGCATGCTTGAGTTATAACTCAATTGAAGCCCTCCTCCTGAATAGGAAATTTACAGAAAGGAATGGAAAATTTAGATTGTCAATGTCATAAATTAATTCCCTAAAAGCTACACACAGCATAAACATTTTAAAATTAACTTACATGGCTTATGTGCATAGGTTCTAGTGCTCCTGAATCTAAGGGTGAAATCTTTTGTTTGAAATTTAAGTGACTTAGAAGCCTAACTTCCATGAACTTTCAGATGCTTGCAATGATAACATTTTTCTCAGCTATTTCTTTTTATATGACAATTAAATTTCCTGGATAATGATGCTCTGTTTGTAAATTTCTGAATACCTAAAAGCAAACTGGGCAGCTCACTGGAGATGTACCTTGCTGCCTTGGGATGCACTAGAAAAATCCAAAAGGGTGACACTGACACTTTGACAAAATCCCAGTAATGTTGTTTTAATGATTGCTCTGTACCAAGAAATAAGAAACCTAACTATATGGCTATATAAGAATGAAGTCACATGAGTAATTTTCAAACACAGATTTGTAAAATGAAATCGAAATCACAAAAAAACTCCCATAGAGATAAAATGCTTTCTTAAGCATGCCCTACAATAAGGACCTTTCCCCCTGTTCAGTTTAAGGGGCTGGATAACAAGTAGATTATCCTGAGCCAGGATGTTGTTTTTAAAGCGTCATGATTCCTCACATCCACTTATTGAAATTGAAATGCTCTCTTTTTGCTTATCTGTCCCTAGTTACCTGTGATTTGATACTGTGATGTTGTATGATAAAAGATTTAGTAATCCCATCCTCTTAGATATTTCTTATTAACGTCCTTGATGTATATTTTAAGTTTTAATGTTTCAGTTTTTTTCAGTTGCTTTTTCCTCTTGCAGACACTGTGATGCCCAAATCTCTTAATACTTCTGAGTCACATACATGTTTAGTAATGTAACTGCAATAGTTTAATCATAGGTAGCAGTACAACTAAAGCTTGATGGAGAGAAAAAACTGTAGCTTCAATGCACAGCCTTCAAAGGCTGCCTTCATGGCCTTCTGCATTGGGCAGGCATGTTGTTACTGTTGCTTAGGCCTACATTTGTTTCTGAGCTTGAGTGTGATTTAAGGTTTGAATCTTAAACTTTTGTCTGCAGTTTGGCACCCTTTAGAAAAATGCTGGAACTGGACTAGCTTTCCAAAGCTGAGAATGAACTTCTCCCTGTTAGCAGCCCTTACAATTTATTGGATGGAAAATGTTGATACCTAAAAACTGGTAGATGGAAAGGAACGGGTTTTGGCACTTCTCAGAAAGAACTCAGTGAAATCTGTTAGCTTCAATCACCTTGTTTGTTTGTTGGGGTGTTGTTAGGTGTTGTTTTTTTTTGGTTGGTTGGGTTTTTTACATGCTTTGTTACTTCTGCAGTTACTACTGTAGCTGATTGTGATGGAAGTTGAGAAATAGAGAAAGTTGGGAACTACTGTCAAGGGAAGAACTAGGTTATCATAGGGATACTATATCTACAAATATATTGTGATAAGTAAAAATCATTAATGTGACATTCAAAGACATGCACTTAAGGATAAGACCCAGAAATCTCTGCCAAGATCTAGCACTTTACCAGCTGGAGGTGACTAAAGAGGAAAAGGATCTACTGGATACACTGTTATCGAGAGACATTTCTGTGATGCTGTCAGGTGTGTGTCTGTGTTTTGAAGTATAGTCAGTGGCTCGTTAAATAAAAGCAGTAAAAGGTGGGATGTGCCACTGTCATAGATGATTCTGGCAGAGCTTTGTGTGCAGTTCTGGTCACCTGTGCAAAAAGAAAAAAATATTCACAGACAAAACCAGAGGCTGGGGTATTGTGGTGCTCAGTTGGGTGCAGAGCCTCCTATAGAACAGGAGACAGTGCCTTCTTGTTTGCTGCAGGGAAAAGCAGCTGAGGGGTCACTCAGTGCCACTAAAAACATGTAATAGGGTGAACACTGGAAAGGGTAAAGAATTATTTCAACAACAGGATAATAGGCAACAGACAATAGGCACACAACAATAGGCAAAAGAACAAGTGACTATAAACTGTGTACAAGTAAATCTAGTCTGAAAGTGACGTTTATAACCATATGAATTATCAGAATAAATAATCAGAAAAATATTAAACAAACCCAACCCCCAAACTTCCTGCTTTAAAATGTAGGTTAATTTGTTATGATGGTGGTTCAATCTGACATTAAAGTGCTGGGTCCTATAATCAATGCATCCAGCATTTCCTAATGAGCACTGCTGTGGAACCATCTGACCATCAAATAAACCAGCCAACATCACACCTGAGTGATCCTGAGCTTCATCAGCCCTTGGATTAAACTAACAGCAGCATCCTGCTGTAAGGATAAAGTAGGGCAGATCCACTCAAAGAATGATGTAAGACACTTGGATTCCCTACTGCAAGAGAACAGAAAACTGTGCCCTTTCAGTTAAACAACTGAAAAAACCTGGGAAGATTTACCAGTGCTATAGCCCTGTCTGTTGATAAAATCATACATATAATTGCAAGAAATGTCTGAAAGTGTGTATCAAATGAAAGTGCATTTATGTTCTAATACATATGGACAAACCAAATTCTTATATATTCAATGTTTTTTTTTCATAGCATTGCTAGCATAAAAATAAATCTTGAGCAATGTACACAATTTGGATACTGAAATAGCACCAATGTATAATTAGACACAGCTATTACACACTTTGTAGCTTATATGACTGCTTACCGTAATTATAAAGTGACTTAATGATTAAACATTAATCATTACTTTAAGGACCATGCTTCAACATTTCTACACTGTTCACAGAAATTCTCACTCTTACTAGAATTAAAATGTAAAATTATTTCATTTTCAGAAACAGGAATCAAACATTTAAACAACTTCCTGTGCTTTTGTTTCATATTCTTTTGACAGGAGATTTAAAGTGTGTATAGATGCATTGTAGATATTGCATCTAAAGTATGTATATATAAATGTATTACAAATTTATGGGCTATAAGATATAAAACACCTGTCTGATAATTCTAACCAGCTGCTGCACTATTTCCCAAGGTGAATTTTTAAATCTGTTTACATCCAAATAGATTTTTTTTTAAGTCATGAGAAAAATGTGCTGTACAGAAATAGGTATAAATAGCAGAGCTATATACTAGAAAATCCCATGTTTTTTCTTATCTTGTCTTTGTCATTTTCATAGACTTGATTAGTCATAGATACCTTTTTTTTTTGGTTTGTTTTTCCATCTGCTCTACATAGGTTAAAAATAAAGAATTTACATAAAGTCTGGGAAGATTGTAGAGTTTTTGCTGTTGGATAAATTAGTTTCCTTCTTTTTAAGTTTTCTGACTGGCTTCTGAATTTGCTTGGGCAAAGTTTCTAAAATTCTGTTCCATCTGTTTATTTATCAGCCCTGCTTTTTTTTTTTTTAACACTACAAAAAAGAAAACTACATTACAAAAGAAGAAAAATACATTGGCTTGTAAAAGGAAACTGAACAGGTTACTGCCTGAGCTTTCCATAGCTAGATAAATTTGATGCAATGTTGTTTACCATCCTTCCACAGGAGACAAGGCAGTCACACTGTGTGGTTTATTAAACAACATTGCTCTCACACATGGTGTCCCATTGTAGTGGGCTGACACAAGAAACTCTAATGAGAATGACCCATTGCAGACTGTAGGCACATACCTAAACATAGTCAATAAAATCACATTGTAAATAAAAAAAGAACCAGTATAAAAGAACAAAAACTCTAAGACAGTGTTGCCTGGTTGTTATTGGCTTGAGCTCTCTATTAGGATTTCTGGAGTGGTCTGATGGCTGAGCAAACTTTCTGCATCTCAATCTGTGTTAACATGTGTCAACATGTCATGCCACGTAAAACTTGCTTATCCCTATCTGTACAGAAGAAGATACTCTGAAAATGTGTGGGTAAAAGATGTCCCCCTTCTATACCCTTATTTTTCTGGTACAGTGAATACTGGGTTGCTTCCTGCTTCCTCTGTGAAGCACAAACTAGGGCAAAACTTATGCAATCCTGAGAGAAGATGCTGAATGCCACCAAGGTAGTGATGTATCCATATCTAGTATTGTGAAAGCCTCATGTGCAATGTTTCTTATTGTCCCATGCCAGGGATGAATGCTCTAGGGTCACCATCGGCTGCCTTTGCTTCCCACGTCTCTGTTTTAGTTGTGATTATCACAGTCAGCTGAGTCAAAAGTAGGACTTGGGTAGATCTGCCTGTCTTAAGGAACTATTCTGCATACATCTCTTTGTGCCTTCTGAGAATCCATATATGTGTCCCAGCACAAGTCAGACCAGACTCAGACTCCTTTGAGTCTGCTGTAATACAATTAAAGGAGGCATGTTCCCCCAGGAACATGAGATAGGGAGCAGTTCCCCTCCTAATTACAAATATATATATATACATATTCATATGTATACAGAGGCATGGAATACATTCGGAATAAATAAAGAAATAATATGCATAAATACAAATATACATATATCAGTACAACTTAAATATTCATTAGTGCTTTCCTTTTCCTCTGTAGAACTGCTTGTTTTGGCCTGCTGGCTTCATTTTCACTTGCTAACAGTAACTAAACCATAGTTTGGGACTCAAGTGTTATTTTTTATGCAGTGGTTTCTTTTCTGAGTAGAAAAGCTGAGTAAGAGCTCTGCTAAGCACCTCAGCACAGTGCAGATGAAATAGTTTCTGATGTGCTTATTCCTTCTGCAGCCTATTCAATATTGTTCCCTATTTCCTCATTGTATGCCTTGAGTTATAAGCAATACAGAATGAGGCACCACAGCCTCAGTGCCCTGAGGGGAGAACAGGTGGTTTTCTGCTTCCACAAATTCTTCACTACAGTATGTACAGGAGTGTCATTCTGTAACACAGAGACTTGTTTACAATGGGATTCCACTATTTATTTGAGAGACTTTTGCAACTCCCTACTCAGTTCTATGGGTGATAACTGAAGGCTAACACACTTGGTAAGCAGACATTTTAAAAAAAATAATAAAAAAACAAAGGCTCATCATGATATTTTTGTCATTGAGAAAAGTAATAAAGTCACAGACACACAGAATGAGAAAACAATGCCTGTAATAACAAGATGTTTGCTTTATGAGAAAATAAAGATGCCATGTATTAGACATTTAAAAAAGACATACAAGATCCTGAGAAAAAGAAAAAACAGAATTGACTTTCAGGCCACAGCACAAAATATGGTTAAAAAGGTGATAATTTCACACCAATGTTTCATATTCTAGACTCTATGGACCTTAGCTAAGGGTCTATATAGTTTAGAAACATGAACAAAGATCTCTGCAAGAGACACAGAGACACTCAGTGTATAGTCATTCTATACTGTTTAGGAAGGTGGAATCATTCACCAAGATCCTCACATTCTTGGGGTGTGTTTTTGTTTGCCTGTTTTTCTGTTTTCCTAAAGTGCATTCGTTGTACTCAAAAAATACATTGCTCTCAAATCAATGTGCGTTCAGTATATTAAAGGTTAGCACATAAAATGGTAAACAGACACTTCACACATCTACCCTTGCAAATCCCTGAACCTCCAAACCCCTGTGCAGCCCCTACAAATTAAAATGCTGCCGTAAATCTAATGGCAGCTCAAGGCACTGAGAAAACATATCTTTTAACAACAAAAAAAAAAAATTTATGTAGTTTAAGTTTTTTGCAATACAATTGTAAGAAACATGCATTTATTTGGACATTTTTTTAGTAATGTAAATTTGGGGAAACAAATAAGTAAAGAAATAGGATAGTTCCTTGTATGTTTTGGAAATGCTTGCCTCTTTGAGGCAACTTGAACCAAAGCAAAGGAAAACGGAGTACTATAACCAGGCAGACATTCAGCTTCTGTATTAAGATACTATCAGCTTTGTTTCTCCATGACACACATGCCTAAAGTATGGGATGGCTATATGCAACTCTGAGAGATTGAGATATTTTTCAGGGCTTAACTCAGTGGAAAGTCTCCTAGTCACACCAGTAAATTGAAAATCAGTACAGTTTGGGGTGTTAATGAATTCCACAAAACAATCCAAAAGGCCAAGCTTTCAGGCTTAGAAAGATCAGTACTGGCCTAAATGCAACAATAGGCACAAAGGGAATTTCAAAGCAGAGAGCTTCTCACTGAGGTCTAATAATTACTGATCTCCGTATTATATAAACCAAATTACTTGACAGAGAAGAACCTGAGCATTAAAAATTAACGTCTCAGAGTGTTTCAGCATCTGTTCACATCCAGGCACGTTCCAAATTATCTCCAGAAATTAAATAGAATAATTGGGTCAGATCCCAGCCACTCATTTGCCTAAACTAAAAGGGAGGAAAGAACAAGCAGTCTATCATCATCCAGATACGGATATTCAGTTAGACCTTTTCCATCAACTTCCTCTTAATTTAGTTATCAGATAAAGGTTTTTCTAGCGCAGACTGTTATTATGTTTAACACCTGCTGTGTTACTGCACAATTTTCTTTATGCTGACATTAAAACAGTGAGACAATAGTGAGTGATTCTGTTCTAAAATGCAAGCTATACTTTTGAAGATTTACTTTTCAGCAATTAAAAAAATGGGCATATCTGCTTTTCTCCATACCGAGGTGAGAAATACTCTACTCAATGCCTTCCTATTTCTTATGCTTATTATCTGCTTCCACAATCTGTGGAAGTTCTGTGCTGCAAAATACTTTGATGCAACAGAAAAACAATTTCGGCAGTGTTACAGCTGTAATGGCAAGACCTAATATCCATAGTTATGAATAACTACTTTAAATACCACCTAGACCTAAAGCTGGCAGGGTCTTCTAAAAAAGCAATGAAGCCCCAGCAGGAGAATAATCTGCTTGGCTGGCCTCTGAGAAGCCCTTCTGGGGAAACCATTTTCCACATCTGCTGTGAGACTGGTTTATGTAGTCCCTGCCTGGACTTCTGCCAGAATAGTATTTCACCTAATAAAGTTCACTCTTTCTTACAAGCTCCAAGTAGACTACATGTGACCTAAACCTTCCTCCAAAATATGCATTAGATATCAGTGTCTGTAAGTGTACCAACCAAAGGAGCAGTTCTGGCAGGAGGTGCTGAGTGGATGCATAAAACAAGAAGACGTTCAGTGTTGGACTGGCAGCTAAGAGGAACATGAATTATTGTTATTGTGGACACATAGGGATATGACTTCTCTCATTCACCTGCAGTAGACACCAAGGCAAGCACCAGTGCACATTAATGGAATCCTGGTGAGATGCTGTGTATGCTGCTAGGATAAACTACAGTCATGAGAAATTATACCATTAGGCCATAAAATGTAGACCAGCACAAAGTGTGGATGAGGACACAGTGAGGAGGAGAGAAAAGACTTTTCCTGTTATATCATGCTACAATGATGTTTTATATAAATACACAGGTGAAAGCTGTAGAGTTAAAACACAGCTTGTTTGCTCATCAGTGCAAGGGTTGTACATCTGATAGTTGCATCTGCCACTTTTGGCCTCAGTCAGCAGTTTGAAGGGTGAAAGATGTCTGATTGAATTAAAATGCTATTTATCTTTAAACCACAACTTTTGGAAGGCTTTTCTAGGGAGACAATTGATGAAGTGTCCTTGTTCAGCTTCTTGTTCAGCAACTGCTACCAGGTTAATGTTTCAAGTGTAGTCAACCATTTTTCAGTGTTTGACGTTGCAACCATTTATTACTGCTACATACAGAGAGGCTTTGCTTACAAGTCTGGATATAACTTGTGGGGAAAAAAAAAAAAAAAAAAAGATTGCAAGACCAGTGGGTGGTGGTGTGGAAAAACAAGGAAATAAAGTGAAACACTCAGGGAAGTTCTGTCACCCCATCAGAAAAATATGTGGTTTTAATGAGTTTGAAAAGCTGTTAAGCCTTTGCTTCTTTTTTTTTTTTTTCTTTTTCTTTTTAATATTCAAGCTATCAAATGAGCTTGCATTTTAATCTTCTATAGTCTATTTATAATCTATAATCTTCTACAGTGAATCTAGAAGGCTAATGCTTAGCTTTACTTAAAATTCAAGTGAATACTTTCAAACAGATGTAGGATGTAGTAGAGGGATTTATGAATGAAAGGATGATTGACGCTATAAGAAGCTCCTACTGACTTTACAAGACAACTAATTTTTCAGTTAATTTCATAGTTTATTATATCCAAGATAGGTTAATGGAACATTACATTCCATTTTCCTTTTTATTTAAGTAAAAGGGATACTGGCACTACAGAGTTCTTTAATGTTATGGTTAGATTACTGGGTTGATTAAATTGGATTAGTTAGATTACTGGCTCAGAAACATGTTATCATGCATCTTATGTTCCTTCTGCTTTGGAATATTTTAGAGTTCGCGGCATTAAGATTTTAGAAGCCACATTCGTAAATATATTGTAGGGTTAATATTGTAAGCTGGAATTTAAAATAAATTCCTTAAAGTTTGGCTGGAAGGATCCAAGACATAATGTTTGGTACAGCAAACATTTTTTCCCCTTTGACAGGAAGTATTTGTTACAAAGGTAATACGGTTCTATAAGGTAATGCAGGGAAAAACAAGACTGTATTTTGGTACTATTTCCCCCCCAGAGTAGTTAAGTAGTTTGCAATGGAGAACTATCAATAACTTCTGCAGTGTCAGCTCCACCACCTGAGGGAGACCTGCCAACAGTTCTTTTTCTGTGCTGCCAGCTGGTCTTTGCTGAGTGATGAACAGCCAGATGTTCTATACTCCTCTGCCTGTCCCTTCTCACACCACACAGAACTCGCATCATCACTAGGAATTAATCCCATGTTTCTGTGCAAGGTCTTCCTCATTTTTTGAGATATTAGGAATTCTAATCCTCTTTTCTGACCTTAAGAAAAGACACAGTATATTTGTCTTGACTCTGATTTATAAGGACCACTATCGAACAGTTATCTGAACTTTCACTGGGAGCTAGTTGTCTCAGCTGGATTCCCAGCCTGGTGGTGGTTCATTTTCCCATTTTCCCCATTTTTTCCTTCCTTCCTTCCTTCCTTCCTTCCTTCCTTCCTTCCTTCCTTCCTTCCTTCCTTCCTTCCTTCCTTCCTTCCTTCCTTCCTTCCTTCCTTCCTTCCTTCCTTCCTTCCTTCCTTCCTTCCTTCCTTCCTTCCTTCCTTCCTTCCTTCCTTCCTTCCCTCCTTCCCTCCTTCCCTCCTTCCCTCCTTCCTTCCTTCCTTCCTTCCTTCCTTCCTTCCTTCCTTCCTTCCTTCCTTCCTTCCTTCCTTCCTTCCTTCCTTCCTTCCTTCCTTCCTTCCTTCCTTCCTTCCTTCCTCCCTTCCTCCCTCCCTCCCTCCCTCCCTCCCTCCCTCCCTTCCTCCCTTCTTTCCTTCCTTCCTTCCTTCCTTCCTTCCTTCCTTCCTTCCTTCCTTCCTTCCTTCCTTCCTTCCTTCCTTCCTTCCTTCCTTCCTTCCTTCCTTCCTTCCTTCCTTCCTTCCTTCCTTCCTTCCTTCTTGCCTGCCTGCCTGCCTGCCTGCCTGCCTTGTCTCTGATACTGAACATGCAGTTTTATAATAAACAATAACCAACTTTCCTGCTTACATCAAAACTTCTGGCCACTTAACCCTTCAATACATGAAGGCCAGACGGGTTCCTTGGCCAACCCTGTGTTGCAAGGCCCTTAGGGGAACCTGTACTCCAAGGAATGGGTTCCAGCTCTGCCTCTGGCCTTTCTCCCTAGCATTTAACATTGTTCTTTTATTACCTCCAAGTTCTCCATTCATATTCAGATACATCACTGTTCAAATCACCGAAAAGGTAAAAGAAGAAGATGGTTTACCTTAGATACAGCCTTTCCATGCCAACTCAGAACTGCCCTCACCACTGAAGCCTAGCAATGAGCCTCAAGGAAGATCCTACCAGTTGTCAGTGAGCCACAAGTACAGTCTGTGCTAGTGCATGTGGCCAGTAATTTATTTCCCTGTTTGTTTGTTGTGTGTTTTTTTTTTCCTTCCGAATTAGGTTTGTACTTTTGCTTTACTAAGTGGCACTCCTGATGACTGTCTTCCATATCTTGCTTGAATTTTGTGTAACCCATAACCAGAACCCTTTATCACATCTGAAGCTCTGCTGGAGTAGAAAAAATTTTGAATTTAAAAAAATATTCCCCACTCCTCAAGAAAAAATTCAGCAATCCCAGTGCCATAAACTGAGTCTTGTTTTTCCAAGCTACCTTTCTTTATTGTGAAAGCTATCTTTTTCATGGGGGATGTGTGGAGAAGATTGCTTCCACACACAGCTGCTTTGTGCTGGCCACTTCCTCCTCTGCCCACATTTTTTACTGCACTCCTGCACTTTGCCATCTCATCCTTGTTGCTGGTTCTCTACAAGCCTGCCAAACCTCACAGCACCTGTACAAACTTATGCTTCTGAGACCTATTTCCCATTTGGTACAATCATTTGCTGAGCAGCTTCTCTCTTTTTCTTGCAATCCTGACCCCAGAGTAGCTGCATGAAACTTCACCACATTCAAACCCCCGCTGGAGAACATGTCCCATGAGTCCTGTCACAGGACTCAGTACAAGTGGTACTCTTATTTCATGAACCTTTGCCCACCTGTTAGTCATATGAACACCATACTACACAAGATGCACCTTCCCATCACCTGAACTGGCATGTAGAATCTCAGATATCTGATCTCAGATACCTGTATCACAGGTCCTCTTTGATATTTTTTCATAAATGAGGCTTCATTATTATGTGAAGGGAAACCTTTAAGGACTGTAAAGCTTTAGAATCACTCTACCAAATCTATGGCTTTTGTTTGAATCTTTTATCTTTGCACATTCTCCGCACACAGCAACACATGAAATCCAGAGTCAAAGTTTAGGGAAGCAGCTCAGTTGCTGGTAGGATGGAAAGCCAGGTTGAAGCTAACTCCCAAGGCTGCAGTTATCTCCCAAGGGTACAGGGACAAAGGCTGATCCCTCCAGCACCAAGTCAGAGAGCCTATCTTTGCATAAGACGATCTTAAGACTGTAGCCAGTCTTATGCTGGGAACAATGCCTGGGTAACCAGACCTTATGGCTGCTCTCTGTAAGTTCCATAAAAGAAAATGTCTAATGTCTTCACAGTTAGGAATTTCAGATACATTCTTTCTTTTCTTATTTAATCTCAGAGGGAAGGAGAAGAGAGACAATTGGGCAGGAAAGCCAACAACCAGTCCTTCTAACATCATGTCTCACATCCTCTAGTCCTGTACCCACCATCTCTGAGAAGGTGCTGAGGAAGATCAGCTGGGCATCTTCTCAGCACTCAGCCATCTTTTTTGATGCATCCCAACCTGCGTGGTCTGGGCCAGTTCCCTTTCAGTTGCAGCTGCTGCAGTTTTGGTTCACGTTGAGCTTTTGGGTTATAATGGAAACATGGCCTCTCTTCAACCTAACACAGCTCAGGAAAGGAGAAGGAGACAGGATCTCATACTGCTTCCCAAAGCTGATGCAACTCTTCCTACATATTAGGCATCCCCAGCAAGGTGCTCTTGTAGATTATAAAAATCAAATCAAAACAAAATAAAGTCTGAAAGATTAAATTGTTGTTTGTTTGTTTTTTTTTTTTTTCAAGATTTACTGTTTCTCTCCCTACCTTAAACAGGTGGAAAAGCTTGCACATATTTTTTTCTTGGACACATCAGATCCAGAAAACTTATTTGTGTTAAGCTTTTTCTGACTCATCATCTCCAGGGCCCTGTTTCCCACCAAATGCATTTTTGAGGATGAGATGGAGAGAAAGTTGTGTTAGTGGTGGAAATTAATTTCTAGCAATAACAATCTTCCCAGCATCTGCTGTGTATAATTCCTCCTTTTTCTTTTTGCTCACGTTAGGACACAGTGAATTTCTACTACGACCCATAATCTCATTAGTTAAACAAAAATGCATGTTCTGTCATATGACAGGGTTTTAACTCTGGTATATATTCTTAACAGCTTTAGCTGTGTAACCCCTATTAACATTAATGGCAGACACATGGCTGAAGCTCTGAATATGAACTTGAGAATAAATCATTAAAATGCAATTTTTTAACTTTTATTGCCCTGCATGTTAGCGATATCAACTGGAGAGAGGACTGGAGTCTTATGTGTAATTGAACAGGTGATTAAATCCACCTCTTGATATTTCCCATTAAGATGAACCTTTTTTTCAAGATTTGCTGCATCCTAAATAGTTTTGCCTTATAAAGGTACTGTTAAAGCTTTAACTAAATAAATGTGGAAAGATATATATGGATATATGTGTTCAGTATTTCCTCAGCCTTAAAACTGAGTTAGCATAATGACTTGTTTCTAGATTTCTAAATGGACTCATAATGAATAGATACATAACTTTATTTTTTATTTTTTTTTTTTTCCCCCAGAAAACACGTCTCTGCAAAGCCCAGGTTAGATTAGCACTTTGCTGAATACATTTTTGTACCACTGAGCAGTTAAACTGCATTTATGTATCAGAAAATCACATTTATTGTCGCTTTGAATTTAAATCATTCCGTAAATAATAAATTAACTCCATGGGTCTAAAACACTTCATATCAAAGAGCTGGTCAAACATAAAAGTTTACAGTTCATGATTTCTGCAAGTCCATACTAAAAGCAAAGAGATTAAAAATCTGCTCCAAAAGCCTACTGAAATCAGTGAAAAGGTGCCCACTGGCATTAGTAGGAGCTGGATAGACCCCTCCATGGGAAATAAAATCAATAGGCTTTGAATGTGCTGAGTTCATACCCAGGGCACATCCACATCTTGCAGAATGAGGCATTGACTTCCTCCAGCTTAAGTAGGAGACATTCTTTGGATTTTAATTTAATCCCTTGTTGATTATTCATTGGTGTGAGGCTGAGAAGTGAATAGAATACTAAAACACATGCTTTTAAAGCCATACAGAACATGTTAGCCAATTTTAAATGTGTATTCAAAATTAAATGAAACATAGTATACCTAGTATACCTATACACACTGCCCACACACTCCTGTTGTTTTTCTGTGTTTGTATAAATTCACATATATATGTACCCATACATAAGTACTAGGCACTCCATATATGTACTTGAGAGGAAATGAAAGATATTAAAATTGTCTATTGAAATTTTACATCAGAAATTTTTGTGTGATTTCCCCTCCCCCCCCCCAAATACTACAAGTATCTATAGGTCTGGATAGAAAAACAGAACTGATAACCTCTAGAAGTCTGTTGAGTCTGCAACAACTGATAAACTCAGAACACTGTGAGTCTGCCAAACCTGTGCAAAGCCATGAGCCTACACTGGTGTTAACAGCTCACAGCTGTGATCTGTGTCTGCCTCAACTCAGCCCATAAACAGGAAAAGGGAATTACAGAATATAATCAGGCTAAAACACCTTTTTAAAAAAAATAATTGAATACTAAGACATAATTTTTCAGTGTTCTGAAAACTCTACTTTTATGTTAAAATATTAAAATGTTTGAATTTTGCACCCTTTGTTTTTCATATAGGATTATCATTCCTGCTATGGTTAGGCTCAAGCTTTACTTCCTGTTAAATGCTTGCTAAGCAGCACTGAAATAAGCAGTTTTGGTGTTGATTTGCATTTGGTATTTATTTTATATTTGGTTCTGAAATAAGCAGATATGATATCCCCTTGCCACAGAAAGAAAGCATCATGAAGCATGTGGCATGCTCAGCAGGGATGCCCTTCACCTTTCCTCCACTATTTCTTTGGAAAAATCATCAGGGGAAGAGTAAAGAAGCGGCAACAGTTTTACAAAGGTGATAAACTTCATGTGAGTAGGTTGAATTACAGCCAAACTGTAGATAGCTTTTTGTGTTATATTTGATCTAAAATAAAATCTATGTTAGTAAAGTACTTGACTTACCCTGCAACCTAAGGTCTTGAGCACCAATGAGGGTAAAGGCTTGAATACACATCAAGCATTGTGTGTTATAGATTTGTGACACAAGTGTTGACTTTTGTGCTACTTGGTTTTCAGAGGATTAAATTTAGCTATTTGTTCACAATGTGGGGGCTTGAGGACTCACTGAGCGACCAAACAATCTGTTCATTAGCAAATATTTTTAACATTCAAAAATATGCACTGGCCGGGCAAAAAGGGAGAGATTAATAGTGCCACGGTAAAGTTATTTTTGGCATTTCCTACCTTCTGAGTATTTTATTTTGCATCATGATTGTTTTCCCAGTAGATGGAACACTGGGGAAGTGTTGCATAAAACTGAGAATAAATAAGAAGGAAGCAGACTCAGACAAAGCAGTCTGTCACCCTTGCCACAGATGGCACATGGTTTCTCTAAAACTTTAAAAACAATCTGAATCTTGTGAGCTTGAGAAGATGTAGTACAATGAAGACTTTTTACAGTATGTGATTTATAATGTTTTGTAATGGTTCTGAGAGCAGTGCGATCTCACAGGAAAGCCATTTAAGGCAGGAGGATTACACCAGTGAAAAGTGGTAAGTGAAAAACACAGCAGGAGCACTAACTAGGAGGCGAAATGCCCTGAGTAAGGAGTGGAGAAGAGCACTCACTTATTGCATTTGCATTGAACAGCAGTATGAATCCATTCAGGAATAGAAGCAGGAAGGAAAAAGAGATCCATGTTGATCAAAAGGACACAGGGAAGAAACAGCAGCTAAGAACTCCCTAGCTTGGCTATCCCAGGGGAGCAGGTTGCCAGTTCTTCGGGCAGATTGTAGAAGTCAGCTGAAAAAGGTCAGGAAAGGAAATTCTACTGTGTCAGCCCATCAGCTTTCAAAAGCAAATCTCAGAAATTCTACATGACAATTCAGAAAGAAACCTGATTCCTAGTACAATGCGAAGCCAGAGTTCAGGACTGGATAATTCTTTCTAATTTTATGTTTAGGTTGGACATTAGAAGGAAACTCTTTTTTTTGAGGGTGGTGAGACACTGGAACAGGCTGTCCAGGGAAGTTGTGGAAGCCTCATCCCTGGAAGCATTCAAGGTCAGGTTGGATGGGGCCCTGAGCAACCTGGTCTGGTGGGAGATGTCCCTGCCCATGCAGGGGGGTTGGAACTAGATGGTCTTTAGGGTCACTTCCAACTCAAGCCATTCTGTGATTCTATGATTCTATGTAAGCAGGAACCCATTGTTTTGGTGCTGACTGTAATATCTTTTTTCACATCTTTAAGTTAGTATATTAAACATAAATTTGGATGAATTTGACAAGTGTGAATGTGTACGTGGAGGGGACTCTATTCATTCAGGGCAACAAATCCCGTTATAAAATTGTGGGTAGGCAGATCCTGGAAAAGACTTGCAGTTCAAGATCTCAAAGAAGTTGCCTCCCTCTCAAGGTTAGTTTGCAGACTGTTGTGACCAGGGTTAGCCCTCAGGGAGAAGCTCCTGCCATGAGGCACAAACGAGGGCCCTTCTAGCAAGAGACAGATAGAAGTCCTATGCCCACCCTGATGCAGTGATGCTCCCTGTCTGCAGGGATGGAGAGTTGGAATATATGGTGCTTTGGGTGAAAATAAAAGTGGAAAACAGTGCAGGAGTGTAAAGTGTGCTATTGGCTGATGGAGGAGTTTACTGTGGAGAAAGAGGTTTTTTCCCATTCTTCCCAAACTTTAATACTCAACAAAGGGAAAAAAAAAAAAAAAAGAAAAAAAGAGGCAACATAGCAGACTACATAGAGTGGCGGGTGGGATAACAGGGCTGTAGGGGATAGTTCCCATTTTCTCTGCTTCTTCTCCTTCCCTTCCCATCCACCCTGAACTACTGTGTCTCCTCATAAACTTTCCTTACTCTTGCTTGTTTTCTTCTGTGGTTCCTACTCCTTGGTCTGCCTGACTCTGTTTCCTCCTGTAGCAGAGTGCAACACACCTCTATGGAGAGAAAGTCTTCCAGATGCCAGCACAAGCTCAGCATCATGGTGGCCGCCAGTGCCCATGTGGAGCCATGTGTAGAGGCCTTGTAGTTGCTGAATGGAGCTTGCTCACGCTTTGGTGGGGTGAAGCATGAGCAACCTTTTCAAAGAAGAGGAGCTCTGACTTAGATTGAGTTTTATTCACAACAGTCCTGGGAATGGGGGTTCATCTGCTAAACTAAAGCCTCCATCTAGCCTGTGTAAACAGAGAGGGTTGCACTTGGTGACCATAATTAGGCAGCTTGTCACAAGAGCAGTTTTATCTTCTCATTCCCTATTTACCAACTGAAGTTCCTATTTTCTGAAGATGACTGATTTTCTCTTACTTACATTATACTCAGTATTGAAAATATAATCTGAATGCAAATATAATCTGAATCTCAGGATTTAACAAAGAGACCTATTATTGCTAAATCTGAGACAAAGGAGAATATGCCTAGATTTTACATTAACATTTCTAAACAGTGCTGAAAACTCTTACTACACATACCATCAATCAGAAAAAAGATCTCCAACTTTTACCTGAGACTCGAAGAGTGGGTCAAAGAGGAGAGGAGCCCAGATATTCATGTAGTCATTGCAAAATGCCCCTGATCACTAAACAAACTGTCTTGAAAAGGCTACAATATCATGAAAAATAAAATATCTGGGGTAGTCTCTTATAACACAGTCAGGTAGCCAAATATACCTGACAGTATTTTGCATGATTCTATTTTTTATATGAGGGTTAACTTAACATGAAATATAAAATGTCAACCTAACAGTGAACAACTGTTGTGTGATTGCTGTTTGTTTGACAGTGAACATGTACGTGGGCCAGATGTTGCTTGACAAGCAATTTCTCTAGCCTGCAGCACCATGTGGCTGTAGGAAATTGTTTGGGCTGTTGCACCTTCCTGATGCCAGGACAGTGAGCTGTGGGCTCAAGAGCTGCCAGCAGGCAGCCGTGCAGGCGACTCCTCATGGGACAACCATCCATGAGGAGGGGGCAGGACAGGGTGGTTAACTGGGATATATGGTAGAGCTGGAGCAGCTCAATGTTGCCCATGAACGTAGGCAAAACTGGTTGTTGCTCCCCAAAAGGGCAGGTGTTCTTATCCTTGCAGGCAGCTTTGGGCAGGGGTGATCTGCTGAGCAAGGAGGGGGGGAGATGTGTTAGGTGTGATCTGGAAATGTTGGTGTGGTTTTCAAACACTGGGAAAGGGTGGGAGATGCTAGCCTAGGGAGGGAGAGGGCACAGAAGGAATATACAGGTACTGGAGGAGTCTTTTGTCAAATTTTGGAGATATTGAGCATGTATGAATCAGGTAGGGGACAGAAAGGAGGACTGCATATGGTCTGAAGAAATCAAGAGGTGGGAAGGATCTGCAGAATTTAGAAGAGTCCGAGGGTAGCTGTGTGTCTTTTACTTCCTGTGTTTCTTTTCTTTTCCTGGTTCTTCCATTTAGGAGCTTACTTTTCTTCTTCCCTCACATCCCTGTAGTAGAGTATTGCCTTTTGAGGCCACAGATCTCCTTTCACCATCCTCACACAGCTAGGTACTGCTTTCCAAAAAAGCACTGTTCTCCTCCTACCCAATCTCTATTCCTTCAACAACCCTTGCTCACCTACCTGCATTGCTGCACAGATGCAGCACAAGTGGTGAGAGGAGGCAAGTAAAGAAGCACCAGATCAGGTAGCCCTCGAGAACCTGGTTGGGATCATGGGGGACATGCATACATCCTTACTACTTGTTGAAGAAATGGCAAGCATTTCCATAGTTATCTGTACATATATAAAATGGTATTTATGCTTCTCAGGATGTCTTGCAGAATATTTTTGTAAGCAATGAAACCTGAACCTTAGGCTGTAAAAAATGTGTGTGTATCCTCCTGAGCTGGACAGCAAATCCACTAGCCTGGGGCAGTAGCTGTCCCACAAATCTCCACAAATCTCCACAAATGCTTCAGTCACCAGAGAGCAATGAAGAAGCAGTAAAGAGGCTCTTAGCTCTTTGTCTTAGTAAAGTGAAAGCAAAAAAACCCCAAACAACACGAAACCAAACCAAACAAAAAGAGCACTGATATTTTAGGTCAACTGTCAAAAAAGGAGTATTTCCTAAAAATAGAAGTACTTTTTAATTATTTTGTTTCTGAGGCCAATTTCAAAAGTGTAATTCTGACAGAAAGAGGAGCTATTTTATGTTTTTTTCCAATCTATTTCTGCCTTACAAGCCACAAAGTGAAATAACTGCAAAGTCACAGACACCAGGTCCTTTTTCCCCCTCATTGACAGCTGTTCTTTCCTTTGTTGACAAGCACTGCATGCAATGACATATAATTGCCTAGAGGCTCAATTCTTCGGATCAGGCTACCAAACCACAATAGGTAAGTTTTTTTCGCAGTCTCTAGCTGTTCAAGGAATTTTTTAAAGTATTCTATTTTGAAGCATGAATGTATCCAATCTAATCTTTCACTAGATGAAATCACCGTTTCCAACACTACAGTGGAGTTATGTAACTACACGGAGTGAAGCAGTTGTATCATCTATGGGCAAGTTATAGTTTTCAATATTTTAACTAATCCTGCTAGAAAGGATGTAAAACTGTAATTGTTTTGTGACAGACTTCTTTTAAGCCAGAACAGTGGGTTGCTTTTGCCTCCTAAATAGCATTATCTTTAAATCCAGGGGGGTACATTTGTATCTATGCCAGGAACTTGCAGTAAAACCTAGGGGTTTAGATTTCAATCTGACAATTATTTCAGTTACACTTACTTTCTGCACTGTATTTATACAAAAAGCAGAGTCTGAAGTTTTAATACCAAGACTACTACAGAGTGCTCCCATGTTTCCCAGAAAAATACAGTTCCAAGGATTCTTGCTTAGGGCTCTTGTTCAAAATACAATCTTTATTGATACTGTCAGAAAATTATTTTCATATTACAATTATTTTCAGTAACAGGTAACAGCAATCAAATTCCCAGTGAACAAGTATTATGAGAGCACAGACAATATCAGTACCTTTTCTGAATCCTGGAATGCCTTCAATTCTGATATTCATGCAAACTATTAATGAATTTCATTTTCCATGGCTGTCTGTACATCCTAATTTACAAGCAAGAAATATACTCTGGTCTGTATCCTATGCCTGTGCTGTTTTAACATTAATCTAAATACATCTATAATAAAAATTCCTGAAAGTTTGGTAGTTGCCTCTCTGCTGACAGAGATAACTAGGAGAATGAACATCAAAGTCACTTAAGTAATACAAAACTATTTATTTTTGGTCCTGCCTAGGCTAAAATTCCTAAGTAAGCAAAAAGGAAAACACCTGGGGTGAATAATAACACTTCTATTTAGTGAAATGTTAGTAAACTGTTAAGTAGAAGTAAACGAGAAGCAAACAGAATTGAAATCTTACAACTGACATTTCAAAAGGAAGCTGGAAGATGGCTTTCAGTCTGGGAATATGTGTCGAAATACAGGCTGGAATTATAGGCAAGAGCATTTTGAAGTAACAGAAATGCTTGTTACATTCTGAGGTGCCAGCTGATAAACAACATGAAGAATTAGCCATCATCCGAGCAAATTAACTCAGTCTGACATTAAAGACTGAAGAGAGTAAAAGGCTTTAGGTAACCTGCAACTGTTTTTTTTTTTCTTTTCAGTGAAACATCCTAAAGAAAAGGTCCCTTGCACCTCCAGCCACACACTCTGAGGAATTATCAGAACAAGTGAAAGCATCATAACAAAGAAAGACAGAAGGCCTTGTGTAGTTTCTGCAGCATGCAACTCTCTTCTTGTAAGAGGAATAATACACCACAGTCACATACATATTGGGAGAAAACAGCTCTAGCAACCTGGAAGAGGAGCTAAACCATTATCAATTTTAACAGTTCTGTGAATGTCCCACCTGCAGGATGATCAAACTCATCAAGTCATGTTTTTTTATTCAACAGAAAGTTATACTCAGTGGAACATTTAATCTTAAGAATGCTAAGGAAACCAATTTCTAGCACTTTCAAAGACAAGAAAAAAAACTTGCTACTCAACAGCCACTGTTAGTATTTACATTTCACTTCAGAAGAATTGTTTCATCATTTCATCCAGTGCAATCACTTGTTTCTTACAAGGTCTGTCAACTTGAAAATAAGAAAATAATACACACATAACCCTCACCAGTTCAAACTTGCACCCTATTTCAGTTCTTTTCATAAACTGAAAAGTCATGGTGTTATTTGCTCATCTTAAACAGATTAATAACTTTCCTACTGCTGGTCTAATTAATAGAGAATATTTCACATTTTAGTTTTAGAGGCAGCAGTATGGGCCCTAAGGCAAGAGAAAGTCACATGTTAAAGTTTGGTACGTAATCACTGAATTCTGATCAGCAGCTTTTACAGAAAGATTTAAGCAATCAATAGGAAAGCTGAAAAACTAAGAAAAAGAATGCAAATTTACACTGAAACGTGTTCAGGGAAACAGAAGCCTGATTTTCACTTGGAAGAGGGGAATCCCACATCCTGTGACTTGGTATGCATAATTAACACTTAATACGAGACACTTAAAAAAAATTATTAGTTTAGTCGAGGTAAATACAGAGTCAGAGTCTCGTTTGCTCTCCTACCTGTGATTGTTGCATTATGGGCTGTAGGGCTGGACTTCCCTGAAGTGAAGACATACATTCATCCCTCAGAAGTACTGGTAGATGTAACTAGAAATTACTTCATTGACAACACTGTACCTTAATTCAGGTTTAACCATCCTGTGTCCTGTAGGCTACATAATCCCCTTGAGAAAAATTCATCCAGGGCACTTTCTAAACTAGCTAAGGAATATCCTTTATCATGCTTGGGCTGGATCGGTTGTTTTGATGCTCTACATTTTATCTGTCTTTTTTTTTTTTTCTTTCCCTCCCATCACACAAAACCCATGGAAATAGAACGTTAATTACATAACCCTGTGCAGTCACCTACCCAGAAGAGCTCCTAGCACGTGTCAGGAAGGCTTGATTTTTTGTCATATGCAGATACATAACAAGAAAGAGGATATGGACTATTGATTTGTATTCAATCTAGCTTACATGTACTCAAATCATAAGATGTTGAGCCTCAGAATAAACTAAGACTAAAACATTATCTGTATGATTGCTCAAGCAAGAATTCCCTTGCTTGATGCCTTTGAAAGGAGCTTTAAAAAAAGAAGGAAACAATGTGGTTTTTTTCAAGTTTCAGGGTGGACTTAATGAGACTTAGTGTTGAAAGTGATTGACTGAAGATAGAAAGATGCAAGCAGGAAGAAAGCTAGTGCTTCTCAGTCTAGGGAGGAAAACTCTTTTGCTCAAATATTCACCCTACTGAAAAGGATAAGTTAAACAGAATATCAGAAATTATGTATGTGCCAAAATACAAAGGACATTTTATAACAAGTGCATTTTGTTTAAACAAACGTTCTTCAGTACATAGAGAAATCATGATGATCTTTTCAAGTATCACTATTTCTAGAATCTTCTGTACCCTTTACCATATCCATTGTTAACAGTCTATCTGGAAAAGCCTGAAAGAGAATCTATATACCACCAAATGTCAAATGAAATGTCATCATTAGCTTTAATGTGTTACTATTCATCATAATAAGTCTAATCTTGAAAAAAATCATAACAGTTATAAACTTGCGTGCCTTCACTGGCAGTGAAAATTCTCCTAATTGTCATGCATGACAGGAATGTTGTGTATTAAATGTAGCAAAATTTGCTTTCTATTTAAATAGTTTCCTAGTAGCTGTGAGTAGAGCTTTTAATTTTATTTTATTATTCCTTAAAATGAAATATTTTGGTAAGGACTTTTCCTCTTTTGAACTAAACAATCAGTATGAAATATTTTGGTTAAAATTAATACGTTGTCCTGCCAGCAGATAGAGCATTCAGGAGAAGTAAGAGGTCCAAAGTACCATTAATTTTAAGGCCTTCAAAATAAGAATAAATAATTTCATATCCTCACAAACAGAAGTCTTGCTGTATTAAAATTTTACCATAAAGTTCTTATGATCTAAACTCTATTCAAAAGAAGCAGATCCTTTGTTTACATTTTTAGTATTAAAAACAAATCACTTTGTAGTTTTAGATGTGTTTTATGCTTCTTTTTTTTTCCCCATATAACTTAAAATCATTAAATGTTATGCAGCTACCTTCAACG
Source organism: Apus apus (assembly GCF_020740795.1). Lineage (NCBI taxonomy): Eukaryota > Metazoa > Chordata > Aves > Apodiformes > Apodidae > Apus > Apus apus. The sequence goes on along the minus strand of NC_067282.1, from coordinate 181,684,563 downwards.
TTAGAGCAAAAAAGAAGGGGAAAAAAAAATGATTTATGTTGCCTTTTCAGAGTTTGTTTGAACTTTTGTATTTATACGTTCAAACACTTTGCTAGAATCTCTTTTGAGGTGTAGCACTTTATTTTGAAGCTGTGTTCTCAATACCCAGATAACAAGGCTTTAGCACATAGTTCTTGATAATAATTTCTTAATTGCCTTGAATAATCTTTAATGTGATAGATAAGGAGCTAGATTAGAACAGATTGCTGAAAGCAACATAAGTTATTTCATTTCCCCTTTACCTTCTTCAAAGGGCTAGAAATCACTCTTAATTCCCCCATTAAGATATTTTAGACCAATGCACCTCATAGAAAAGTTCTGCTTTGGTCTGGAAACTGGTAAGTCATGAAGAACCTTGAATAATGCAAAGAAAATGGTGAAGTTGGGTTCATCAACATTATAGTTTCTTCTTTCCCCATCTCTTCAGATTTCACCATGGTTGGTGAAAGGATGTACTGGAGTCACTGCTTGCCTTTCATCTTTGTAACCCTGTTTCCAAAGCGGCCTAAACTCACTGAGCTCCCAGTGAGGAAATGTCAAAGTCTTCTTTCCACTTCCTTGAAATTCACAGTCTTAGTTATAAGAATAAAATCTGACAAAGAGTGTGCCTCCTATAAAGCTTTTCCACAAGTTTTGTTATGATAAAATACTTTTTTCTTACTACTTTCTCTGTCTAAAAAAAGCCTAATAACAGAAGAAAGAGGACTGTGATACACTAAGAGGACAGCAGCATTACTTATTCCCCTTCAAATGCTCTGTTTAGTCCTAGGAGAATACACCTGAGTGTCTGAAGCAGTTCCATCCGCTCCCCAAAGAAGAACGTGAAGAACATGGCTGCAGTTATATTTAAAGCTCACATGTAGGTTCTCCTGGTCCCTGAAGAGCATCGTGAACTGAAACAGGCTTCAGGGAAAACAGCGTATTTGATAATTAGTCCCTTTCCTCTAAATACAGCATAATTTGGAATATTTTAATGACTGTAAAAGAAATCTGAAGATCTTAATGTGCAAAAAATTGTTTCATGGAACCATGCAGCCTTCATGGAGACCTTCAGAGCATATCAGCTGTCTTCAGGTGACACAGCAGTCTCCCTGCACTTGTACCTCAGACTTCACATGCTCAAACTATTAAACCAAGATGACTTGTGCAATTTAGGATGGAAAATAATAGCAGATTGCTCGGCTAACAGGTTTCTTCCTCATATCTTATCCTTCTATGCTGCAAACTTCTCTAATTGTTTTGAAAGACTGATCCCTGTAACTTCCTTTAAAAGTAAGTCACCAGCTACATATACACTCTACATTAAACCCTTGAGCTCAGTGCATGGCTCAGCAAGCTCCAGACTGCTGTATCCCCCACAACCAGCCACAAATCTCAGCACGGATGCTGCAGCTAGTCATAGCCTGGGGCAGGTGAGCCCTGAGCCTGGCAGCCTTCCCTTCATCTACATCTGTTCCTGGGAGGACACATCTGGGAGCAACTGTTTTGTAGTGCTGCTAGCTGTCTCCACTTCATTCATCTTTGGAGCCTGCCTTCCAGAAATAGATGGCAGAATAGGTCGTGAAACAGATGAGTCCAGAGCTGACTAGGATACCTCCTCCATTCCCGAGGTCTAAGGTCTTAGCTCAGCTGAGCTGTGACCCTGTTTAGAACAACTTTTCCACCTTCCTCCACTCCCCAGAGGGTGACATCAAACCTGTCCACCCCTCATATAGACCCAAAGTGCACCAATCTGTGCAGCACTGTGCTAAAAGGGCAGCAGGCTTCTGGCTGGTGGAATGAGTGAGCAGATCAGATTTTCTTATTTGCTGGGGAAAGCAAGCATGTTTTTGATGAACTATGCTTTTATGTTTCCAAAAGCTTTTCCAGTTTTGCTTAAAAAAAAAAAAAAAAGCAACAGATCCTTTTAGAAGAGAAACAACCAACCTCAAAAACTGCAAAAATAACCTTAGATCGTAAGTGGATTTTTATTTTCTTTCCAGTATTTTGACTGATATTATTAAAGTGAATGAGTTCTATTCAGCTATGCTGAAAATCTGAAAGATGTCTTTTTAGTACTAGTTCATTAATGTCACGGCACATCCTAGCACTCTGACATTAGAGAGACAAAATTTACTGGTGCCCTGCCATTCCTACCCATCTTCCAGTTATATTTATAGCCTAAGGAAGTCTCAATGCTACTTTTACCATGTATGTGCAGTACAAGTGAAAAATCTTTTGTATCTGGGCTTCTATTCAAAGCCTCTAACCTGGGACGCTGTCTGGGAAGTTACCTACCAGATAAACCTCCCAGTGACAGCACAGAGAACCAAATGAAATTGCAATGAATGCATTTAAATTTTCGGTTTAAATTATGCCACAAATTGACTGGAGCAGAAAGTATGCGTTAGATTGGAGCTTTCACTATAGGTTTTAGTTTATATTTTGTAGTTCGCCACTAATTGCTCAGTATTTCAATACAAAATATGTATTTACTCTTCCTGAATCGACCATAATACACTCAACTCTCTAAGGTGCACAAACAATGTCTGTGTGTCTGTAATAAAAAGCTTTTGCCTAGTAAGCTTTAAAATACATATTCTAGATATTCACTATATAACATACTGTGCTTAACTATAGAGAAAGTGCAAGGTAATTTAGAGTTTATTGTTAGAGGCAGCATAATGAGTTGAATTATTTAATGTCAACAGATTTCTGAAACCAATTAAAACATTTTAACAGCATGCAAACAAATACAAAAACATTCCCAGGACTGCTATTGTAATTTACTTTGATATGTTCTTAAAACTAATCTGGACTATGGCGGGTTAGTAATCACTGTGCAATGCACATTATTAAGCTCTTGCTTACAGACTGGCTGCTGTGGTTTTGCTGTCATGAAAGGCTGTTATTTCAGGAAGGACAGTTCAAGAACTGCCCTTCAAAAACCTAATAACAGCATGCAGCTTGGCTTTTCTTCTGCTTTGCTGGGAGAAAAATCCTAAACATACACCATAATTTTTTATTTGTTGTATTTGATTTTTTGTATTTACAGAGCTAATGTTGAGAAGAATTTTTTTCATATGCAGATATTTTCTTAGGAGTTGAAATACTGGAGAAAGGACTCTTACCTAAAGTTGAATGGCATGTTTAATTGTCCTTGTCATAAAGGATCCAAAGCAGAAGTCTGAAAAAGGATCCCTGGCTATCATTATGATAAATGTGAATAAAGGAAGCAATAGAAGGTAACAGCGGCAGCAGTAGTGATGTAGCCATAATGTAACTGAATTTAAGTGAAAAATTAATTACTGCAAATGACAAAGTGTTATATTAGGAACCACATTCTCATGAATGTCTCATGACAGTGTGTGTGTGCTGGTTCATCATACATCAAGAGTATAGTTAACATTTCTTCTGTGCTCCAGTGGTACAAAAGTGTTTTAAGAATCTAGAACTAATTCTAGAAAATAATTCTATGATTGAAACTGGGACTCAGCGATGCTGTGACAGCCTTCCTGGCCATCCTAATGATACATAAATCATAGAAGTGAGAGGCATTTCCTTACCTCTCATGTTTACTAGGAAAACAATTTATCATTTATGTGTCTGTTTTCTGAAGTATAGAACTACACATAGTATAAAATATCCTTTGGAAATGCAGTATTATACAGAAAATGGAAAGAAGAGATGTTGTATAAATCTGTATTTTGCTAAACAAAGTTCAGCCTCTGTGAGAAAACAGAACTGATATTGTACTTTGTTCTACTTTTCCCGTGCAGAGGACTGCAAGATGAGTAGTGCTTGCTTTGGCATTTGGCCTTGGCAACAAGGAGGGTAATTCATGTCTATGAAGGAGGACAGGTCCGACCCACTGGCTGGAAGGGACACACCACTGTTGTTGTCTACATGGTCAGACTGTGCATGACTTGAGAAGTGAGGGCTTTGCGGTCAGAGGTCATGCCATAAAGGCCAGGAGTAAAGCCTGCTCAACTTCCTCTGGTGATTTGCGTACAAAGTGAGCCCTGGGCATAAACAAAGCTTGGATTTACATGTGAAGTGAGCACTGGGTGTCTCCCTTACCTTTTTCCTAATTAATAAGCATAATTAGTCTGTTGAGAACCAAACAGTACACTAATTATGACCTAAGTCCCCCCTTGTCAATAGGTGCCAAATTAGTCTTGAAATCCTTTATTTGGGGAGAGAAGAGCTTCAGCCCCTGCAATGGTTTGACAGGCTTGATCTGTTCTTCTCCCCATGCGGGGATGCCTCCTCGGGTAAGATATCATGACTTTCACCTTTTGGGTAGGGGTGAAAGCATCCCTGGGTATATTGCAAACATTATTATTGCTAGCATTTATTGCTAGAATAATAACATCTATTAGTAGTGCTAGTTTAGTCAGTGCACTTATCAACAGCTATCTGGAACTTGTTATATCTGTTGCCTTAATAAATTATCTTACATTTACATCCAACCACTTCATATTTGCTGCCTTGGGAATCCGTTCTCATGGCAGGACGCACTTGAGGACAGTAGGACAGACAGCCACTGTTGAGCGGTTGTACATATAAACACACATGATCCTTTAGTCATAAACTGTTGGTTAAGACCTGGGACGTAAGACCACAGTCCAGCTGCCCCCAGCATCCCTCTATACAATGAGTTTTGGATAGCAAGGGGGCTGTAGTCTGAAATCCTCTGGCTTCAACAGGTGGGTCCCCCTCAACCACACATCTGTGTCACTGTCATCCCTTCAGCTACATATCCTTTTCACTCACACACACACACACACACACACACACACACACACACACACGGCTTTTTGCCTTCATGCAACAACCTCCCTAAAAAAAATCCGTTTTCTTTATAGTTAATTTTTATGCTGATGAATTTAGCAAACCATAAAAAGAAGCAGCAAAATCGTCTGTTCAGAAGTTACTAGCATTGGATTTTAAATAGCCAACTTCTGGAACCCTATAAATAAAGCAGAGTAATAATGAAAATGCTTCTCTGTAGAGAGCTGTTTAAAACAATGAGAGTTCATATACAGGATTCTCAGTTCTAGTCCCATGTTGCATTAAATTTAGTGTTTCCAGCTTCCTAGATTTCTGATGTCCTGCTCAGAAATTCAGTTTTGGTGCTATTAAGATGTGAAATTAATTAATCTGTACACTACTTAAGATTCTTGGATGGAAGATCCTATGCTGCTACACAAATATTAATAAACTTATGACAACTCAGAAATACAACTCAGAAAAAAAGCATATAGATTTAAAATTACTGTATTTTTTACTGCCTCTTCTCCATCTACAAGATGATTTAAAAATGTATCTCCTCTCTCATTCACTGATCAGATACTTCTTTCTAAGCCAAGTAGCAGATTTAAAAAAAAAACAACAACTTGTGTATCTACAATTTTCAAATATTTATTCAGATCATTTGCAAATCTAGTCTTTGTCAAAATTAAGGGTAGTACCTTTTATAAAGCAGAATGGTGTAAGTCCACTTCAATTTAAAAGCAGACCTCTTTTGTTATCAAACAAGTGGAATTGACCTTAAGGAAGACTCAGCTTCCAAATTCATTGTCCTTTTTGGTTCACTGTGTACCACAAGGCCTATATTTTTTATACAAGCTTATGGTATGTGCAGGTTAAGGAACAGTTAGAAATACTTTATAGTTTTTCATGATAATTCTTATTGTATTTTAGTTTTTTGGGATTTTTTTGGTGGTTTTTTTTGTATGTTGTTTGTTTTGTTATTTTTGTTTGTCTGTTGTTTATTTTTTCTGCTGTCCTCAAGATAGCTAAAGGCAAGAACAGGGATTTATTTTATGAAGCTCAAGAAATACACATAATGAAAAAAGGTGTGTAAAAAATACTTCGATATATTTTGGTGTTGAAATTAATTGCAGCATTTTTTCAGTGGAGCAATACTCTGCAAAATATCGTTCTTGGAATTTCTACAAAACCCAAGTATGTAAGACACGAAACTACAAAATTAATTTGCTGATATGCATCAAGCAATAGCAAAATGTGAAAGTCTCCAGTTATTCTTCTGGCAAGTAACTGGACAAGACGCCTTTTGCTGTTTGTTGTTCCTCAGGACAAACTGTATGACACTACTGGCTTTAATGCCAAAACACTGTAATGGGAAATTAATGTGAGTGTGACAAAGAAACTTGATGCATTAGTTAATAACAAAAAAAGACAAGGATTTGAGTTGGTGGTGGTACAGTGTTTTATAACTGGCCACACTGTCCTGATATTTTGAAAACTGTTTCTGTCCTTTCCTCCCTGAGATGTTTTAAAAAGGATTTATGCAGACCTGCAGCTGAAAACTTGAATAATGTTATTCATATAACCCAACAGGAAATAGTGTGGTCTGTAAATTTAGACTGTTTTCCAAGGAAGAGAATACTGTTACATGGTTTATACACAGGAGGATGCAATCAGGAGAAAATTAGACGGACAAACTGTAAAGAGAATAATTAAAGATAATTTATGACAAAATTGCAGAATATAATCCCAATGCTGAAACTAGTAATACTTTTATTTTATTCAGCTAATAACAGATATTAATATGTTTACTTATTTGAAAATACTTTTTATATTTAAAATAAACCGTTCTTGCTTTTAAATGCAGATAGAATTATTTTCTGAAAATGAAATTAATTTCAACTGAAATTAAATGCAAATTAAAGAATCTATAAATCTTAGCAAGATCAATGAACTAAAAAGTGGGGTAATAAAATCCTCTCTTCCTATTGAAGCATATCAGGAATTCCTGATATGAAGCATATCAGGATTATTTTCTCGTTCTCCAGACTACACTTCGCACTTTGGTCTTTTTGGGTTTTTTTGTAAAATGAATGTATGGTTTACTGTAGAAACCAGTCAAGCACCTAAAATTGGATCCGTTGTAGCCATAAAAACATCTTAGATAAATAAAATAGGAATAACAGATCTGTGATCAAGCACTGGATGAAGGCTTTGGAATGAAGGGCTCAGTCACCGTGTCCTTTGTAGATTCCCTCTGGCCTTTTCGAAATATCATTGCTTTAAGCAGCAGGGCACTAACACCTCAGAATCCCATTCAGGGGGGCACACTGTGCTAAATATGACACAGCTACATAAAGGAAACTCTTAACTGAAATTAATTTATTTACTCTGTGTCTCAGACACCTACCTGCAGAATGAGAATATTACTTCTATTTTTCTTTCCCATCTATTCTCTGGATCAGAGAGCTTCTTCTACTGTTTCCTTGTGCAGCAAAGTGGGCCTCCAAGTTAGCTCCTGTTGGTGCTAGAGTCAATAATAATACTTACAGTCCGGATACTGATACATGAAGAAATTAATTTAATCTGAATTAAAACATCCACAGTGTTGATGTCTGCATCAGAACTAGCCAAGCTAGTATCTTTATATTATCAAGGAAAATAAAAAGACACTCTTATAATAAAATTTGTCTCACTGGTTTTAGAAGAGTATATAATCTCTTTAGAATGAGAAGTATCATGCTTGAAAGATACTCCTTGCTCTCCTTTGGCTACTGCAAGAGTCTTGGTGAGCAGCTCAAACAATTGATCCCATTCCCAATACCTGTAGCCTCACAGATGGATGAAAACAGATCATATTTTAGGAATTCCTGATTTATATGAATCATTGTTTCTTACCTAAGCCACAGTAAAGTGTATTTAACAATTCTTTTGGAAGGGAGATAAATTTGCCACCTACTAAGCATAACACACCATAAATTTTGACAAATTTCAGAGAAAAAAATATTGTCTTGTTTGTTTGTTTGTTTTTAGTAATAGCTGCATATTTATGTGTATAAGAGCTCTCTAGGTAATTTTTAAAGGTTCTAACACTAATGCCCATGTGTGCTTCACAGTAGATCTCGACCTCTCTTTGCAAGTACAACAATAAAAAACTAGACATAGTAAAAAGAAATCTTTGAAATACCTTTGAAAAATTATCTTTGTTATGACATATAGTGACATATATAGAATATCTATGACTACAATAGCATAGAGGGGTTTTATCAAAGTAATTGAGAACAGTATGGATTACTCACTGCTGACCTTTTCTGTTCACTGGATTATAATTCTACAGTACTTTGAAAATTATTTGATACAATATCCCATTTCATGCATATAAACTATCTCATTGGCCAAACTTCCTCTGAGTTTGGATAGCCAAAGCAGGGTTGGCTTCTCCCAGTGAGGATGGCCTCTAGACAGACTGGGCAATTCACTGCAGTGTTGGAGAAGGAGTTGAAAAGTCTTTTTGGACAGCATAAATCTAATTTTTCTGACGCCAGATATTGATGGTGGCTTAAGCTCTGCTGCAAATAGAGGACCATCTCTGCTAGCTTATCATCCTGCTACTGAGAGTATAAGTAAACAAGCAGAGAGGTCTAAGATAAAGAAATGTTATATATAAGTCAACATTCAGGTCCTTGTTCCTCGGATGCATTTTCCCTGTCTGGTTTTGTTATTCACTTCCTTGTCCTTTTCTGTCACCTCCCATCTCTTATCTCCTTTTTTTATTATTCTCTAGCCATCACTTTTTTTTTTTAATTATTTTTTTAAAATATATTATCCTTAGCTATTTTTTTACACTGCATTTCTTTATCTTCAAATAATGCATTCTTCCTTTATCTAACTAATAGTTCCCTTATTCCTTATTAACTTATTAGCAAGTTTAGGTTTTTTAAACTCCTTCTGAAAATCACTTTGAAGTTAGTGATATTGTACTGGCTGTATAGAAGAATATTGTTCAGTCTATGATGTTTCCTCCTGCTCCTAGGATACAATTCCCCTTGATCTCAATAGTGGATTTTGTGGTAGAACTTTTGAATTCAGTTTATTGTCTTAGAACTCCACAGATAGTTTGCTAAGAGCTTTGTAGTGTATATTGTACAAAACCCTGTAATTTACACTAATTTGCTATACTCTCCAGTGAACAGCATGCTACCAATTTAAAGCTGCTCTGTGCAATGTTCCAGCCACCAGAAAAGAGGAAAGACTGAAATAGAAGGGAAAGGCACTGCTGGGGAGAAGTAAAGGGAGTACATCAACCCTGGTGGACAGTGGTCACTAGGTCTTTATGCACAAACTATCTATCTAGGGAGAGAGCTATAATACTAACATGCAAAGAATTAACATAACTCTGGAAAAGAAATAGACAACTGAAAAACAAGGACTTATTTTCCATTAAAGAAAAACTTTTAAAACTATTTAAAACACTGGTACACTCACAATAATAAGAGATACTTCTATCAAGTATTTTATGATATTTCCTTTTCCTATGGTTTTCCCAGTGTATCCAAATATTATGCTGTAGCTATGTTATTTCACATAAACTTCTTGAAGTTTCACTGACATGTTGATAAAGCTTTGTGACACTCACAGAATACTTTGAAACATGTGAATAGGTAATAATTTCAACTGTCTGTGGAAAAGTTAGCAAGCATTTTAGTGTTACTTTAAAAAATTATGACCTAAATTCTTCAGATTGATTACTCTGTTACAAGTCTTACATAATAAAACACTCTAAAGCATCATTCCAGGGCTTCAGAAACAAGTTTTTCTGTGGAAACCAGCCATTTTTGTATCAACATTGAATGATTTATGAATATGCTTTGGGGCAGAAGATAATTCTGAGAACCCAGAAAAATATCTTGCCAAGATCTGAGGGGTGTATATTAAAATGTTCACTTTCCATCAATCACATCCTCATTTTCCTAATAGAAGAAGATCAGATATTGGAGTCTAATCATGTGGTATGAAAAATTAATTTAAACTTAATGCATAGGAGGTTCTTTCACCTTAATTTTTCCCTTTATCCTAGCAGTGTTCTTTTCAATTACACAGTATAGTGCCTATTTTCATAGTATTCTCAGTATCTACAGTAGTTTTATTTGGGTTTTAAAAAAATCCTGTTTTTCTTGAAGGCATTGCAAAATTTTTGTGTAAACAGATCACTGCTAAACTCCAGATTACTGTATCAACTAGAAACAAAGGATATTTAAAGCCCCCCTGATTTAACCATGAGAAATATGGACTCTATTTACTGTAGCTCTTCTTAGATAAGAAGCTTAGGCTTGTGTAATCTTTACCTTACTGAAATACCACAAAAAGAATCTGAATGTAGTAGGAAGTGGAGAATGCTCTGTGAGACACACATCTAAAGCTAGGGAGGGAGTAGGATTTATTGGACTAATTGCAGATGTCCATGTGGTTTTTTACTGTCTTTTGTGGACATCCTTTAGCGTCATGGAGGCATGATTCCTAATGCAGAAATCAACTCCTGCGGAGAAGTCCTGCAATCTGCAAATGCCTGTTTCTCTTCAGTGACTTTAAAGAAAGCCTAAGTTCAGTAACTGTGATGCCACAGCTGCTATAGACATAAAATTACACCAGTGATGTACAGAGACAAAGGTGTTAAGTGAGGCAAAATCCACCCCATAGCAACTGCTGGGGGATAAGGTGAAAAAGTGTCCCACATCTGTCCACAGAGGGAGGATGAGTCAACAGAAGGAAAACAGCAGGAGACTTGGGCAAAAAAGGCCTTTCAGGTGGTCTGGTGCTTCCAGAGATGGCCTCCATGCTCGCTGCTGGAGGAATATGCAGGGCTCGCCTTGGCTTTCAGATGCAGGGATCCCTGAATTTGTAAGGAAAGCAGAGCCTCCAGCTTTCAGCTTTTTACCTCTCTGCTATCTGAGTTGCCAAAGACTTTTGTTTCCAACAAAGCATCTTCGCTTTGTGATCAGTCTTTAAATTTGGGTATTATAGAACTTAGCAGCTAAACTCTGCTTGAGCTCTATGGAAGCAGGGTTTCATACTGTTTACTTCTAAATGCATTAAAATGATACTAAAAAGCATAGGTATACCACAGAAACTTTTAAACTAGTTTAAATTTGTTTCTATGGCTTTGATTTTATATTTCTAAGTGATGTTTTGGATTTTTTTTCCTGTGTTATGAAGTTGCTTGCATTCATATCAATTTTTCTTCCAACAAAAAACCCAACCATATCTCACATTTTTCTGGAGATTTTCTACTGATTTTAATTTTTAATTTGTATGCTTTATTGTTCTTTACTTTTTTTAACCAATCTTTTTTTTTTTTTTATTAGAAGCTGAAACCATTACATTTTCCTAAGTGAAACCTGTACTAGAGAAATTGTAACTGAAAGACTCCATGAAGATAAATTTTGATTTAAGACATGCTCATACAAATGAGGAACACACTCTCTTTCAACTGCATAAATCCATAGCTTCAACTGACCCAAGAGAAAAAAAGATTGATTACTTTCTTTAGTCTACTTAAAAAAGGAACTGAAAATGTTCTTTTCTGATTATGCTGTTTCTCAGGACCTGATGGCCACTTCCACCTCCATTTATCTTGTGGAACAAGTGGCTGAATGTTAGACTTCACAGTGAATTTAACACCTCAGTAAGAATTACTTGACGAAATAGAAACATGCTTCTGACAATATAATGTGATTTTAAAATTTCAGTGTATTAGATTACCTCTTCCCCCTGAGGGACTTAAAGGGTAAAAAACCGGCAACAACTATAGTTACTTTACTAAGTTTTCTGAACAGTATCAACTCTGAAGTTGAAAGTCGTGGGTTATTGGGACTGCTGCCAATTCATAATTTCATTGTAGGAGCTGAAGCTCCTACAGGGAAATGGCCATGTGAAGAAAAATCTTTAAAATTCCCATATGTGAACATCTAGCCATAAGTGATCCTATTGTAGGTGCTTCATTTAAGAAGACAGACTCTCTAGGCTTTCTGAGTTGTCTACAGGTAGAAACAGGCTTCTCCTGAGAAAGATGCAGAGCACTTTTACCAGATTTCTCTTTTTATTTGGACACTTGTGGAGTCAGTCTTTCTCCTTTGGCACTGAAGATGAAATCTGAGTACAACTGAAAAGCTCAAAAATTGGACTGGGGTAAAACTTCTAGCTACTTCATTAAGAAATAATGCTGCTTTCACAGAAATGAGAAGGACAATCACAAAGAAGGAAAGTGAATTAGCTTATATATATTTTGCTCTTCTGAATAATCTCAGCTTCTAGTTTGTAATATCATGTTGGTAAGCTCTAGAATACACTGCAACATTACACTATTTGTTGACTGTCTAATGTTATGTTATGGAAGTTAATGGTTTAAGACAACCATTCATCTGAGGTAATCTGTTTCTCTAACCATCATATTGATATTTTGACTGCTCCATTGATGCACAGGAAATTGATACATTCAGTGCAGATGAAGGCTGTGGAAGTTAGACATGTAAATTATATATGACACATAAAATGAATCCTAAACTTAAAACATTCCTTCTATATTGCAGTGGTAAGGCTGAATGTCTTTACAGTAAGAGAGAGATGACCGATATTGTCATCTGTTATTCCACAATAATTTTTCTTTCATTTATCATCATGATAAAGAACCCCTTTTGCAAATAGTGTGACTTACTTTAAAATTTAATCTAGCACCTAATTGGATAAATAAGGTCAATGTAGGATGAAGAAAATGAATACTATTACACCAAACATCTGTCATTCTCTTGCACTGCAATTCATCTGATAAAATGGTTAACTCTTCATCAATTTCTTGACACAATAGGAATGAAGCCATCATAATAGAGCAATGTCATAAGATCAATGTTTCCAGCTTTGAAAATAAATGTCTTGGCTTTGCCTCAACATTAATGTGGCAGCTGGAGATGATGAACCTAAGACAACTTTTGTTGTCATTGACATTATCTCTTGATTAATAACATACTTCTGAGCACTTTTTTGGGGAGTTTCAAATTTTTCAAATTAATTTTAAGAGTGTAAATACTTGTGATTTTTTGTAATGATATTACTTGAAGGAAGCAATTGCAAATGAAATAGAGTTTTTTAGTAAGGGTAACCATATCTACAAAATTAAATTACACATACAAGAAACTGCAATGTATAAATATGAAAAATCAACAAGAAAATAAGCTGAATGATAGACCTGTGCCAATACAGTAATGTTTAGAAACATAGTATTTTAGACATGAACTCACATGCCTCAAATCGTGTATGCAGAATGAATATTAATACACATTGAATATATTAAATGTTATTAAAATCAATTATTTAAGACATACGCATCCCTGAAGTTACCATGGCTTTTATATTATGAATTCTATTATTTCTTTGCTTTTGGTTAAACCTAACTTCTGAGACAATCACAAATAATGACAACAGAGAATAAAAACTTGTCAGCAAAACATCAAAATTTAAAAAAATTCCCAGCTAATGTAATGGACAAATTTTTAAAACCTTTTCCAACTTAGTTGAAGAAGTTGTTGAGTATTTTATTTTCATTATTATTCCATTTTTTATCTATTTTGCAATATGTTTGAATATGCTGGTCATTCAAAAATAGTCAGAAGTACCTACAGTATATTACTCTTTGCCTATTGATAGTTATACCATCCTGTGTTGTGTTCCCCGATTCCAAGAGAGCTATATAACTTAACATAAACAGTACCATATGACTGATGTAACTAGCCAATACATAACATATTGCCAACAGTTCAAACTGAAATTCACCTTCAGGAGATATCCCAGTGTCATTTTCAAAATAGTGGTTTTAATATAACCAATAAAATCTGAGCATTGAGTACCAGTGAAAAATGAATAAAATCCACCAAAGATAGCTGAATAACTTTTTTTCCTTCTTCAATTAATGCCATTCAAACATCTCTTCAAAATAGGAAGAAAAAATTGATACACCCAGCAACAATCATCTGCTTCTAGAGAAAAAACACCGTCAGAATCACTGGAAAATTTATTATCACCACAGTGGATGAAATGTTTTATTCATTCAAGTAAAAGACCAACTTGCCACTGAGCTTAAGGAGCCAAAGAGACCATTTATTTCTAATACATTAGGAATCTCCATGTGTTCCTCTTGTCACAATGAAGGCAGTTCACAGGTTATGACACCTGAGGATATTCACCTCACTTTAATGTACACAACACGTAATATTGACTAATATCTATATAGTTACATACTGCTCTTAGCAGCAACTCTTTCTGTGTATGGACTGTATGTATGTAATATGTTAGCCACTTAATTAGGGCTCTTAATTCATATGCTTAATTTAAACTCTCACATTGCTGGAATGCACATGTCTCTAGCCTTTGACCAGATGGCTTAGTTGTCAGAAGCTTCTCCCTTCCTCTGAACAGCTTCAAAAAATGCCTGGACAAGTACCCTCTCCAGGTATTCAACGAATCTTGAAAGGCATACTCCAAAATGTCTGAGTAGGACGTGAATGAAAAAGGCATGACTTTGGCAGCTTGTAGCCTTCTCTTACCATTTCTGCCATAAATAACTTGGAGGGGAACAGCACAAACATGTAGGTTTCACTGGTCAAGACTGTGCTGAGTATAGCTGTACTTTAGAAAAATAATTAGAATTTACCACACTTCGTAACTGTACTCAGCTACATGTTGTAGATTTGATGGTTGGACTATTCTAGTCATAATAGTCAAAAGATCCATTATAACAATGTGAGTAGGTACATTTGGAAAAAATCAGTGTGTATCCATGTATACACCAGAATTTAAATTGTCAAATTTTAGCAAAATGTGTCATACTTCTTTCTTTTTTCACTGAAATTCTTGGCTTATTTATTGCCAATACACAAGAGGTTGCATAAAGTGCCCATCTTCTTCACAGAGTTGTCATCCTTACTGGAGGTTAAATTCCTGCTATCTTTTGGTTAAACACTTCCCAAAAAAATTCATGTTAAGAAAGAGGTAGCAATGTGACATCAGAATCTAACAGGCTCTTTTAGGAAAAACAAGAAGTGTGCAAGAATGTGAAATAATCTCCGTAATATTTGTAAAATGTTAAGGATTTTTTTTTCTCTATGGGCCTAACTTTGCAATGTTCCCTGTTGAGTTCTGTGAAATTTGTAAGACCTAAGAAAATTTATTTCAACTGAGTGACAACTGGCAAAGTCAACTTCAGTCTAAATGTAAAGACTAGAAATATATACTGTTCATAGCTATGTCTAACACTTCATTGAGAACTCAATGCATAAAAGCCTGAGAATCAAATATTCCATTTTACAAAGAACTTTCATTGAAAAAAAAAAAATCCATATAAATTAATGATGCAAAGTCTGGTGATGCAATTAAAATCAGCACCTGAGTCTGGCTGCAAGCTTCCAATCAAAGCCATCATTAAGTCAGCAAAATTTATATTCCCCTTCTCCCTTTAAAATTTGTCAATATTCTAACATATTACTGTATTTCATATAAGCTGAATTCAGCTGGGACCATACATACGCTTTAATTTCAGAAGCATTTAAAATCACCTAACAAGGTTGATGTGGATTGTAGCATAAAGCACTTTCAGAAGTCTTGATTCCAGGAACGCCCTAAGAACTTTGGTTGTAGATGCTTCCTCTTGAAGAGCAAGAAGAAATATTATGGGACCATTTTACTCCTGAGATGGCAATTGCTAGGAGTCTTATTCTATTGAGAAATGAATTGCACAAAGTACTACAAAGGAATTGGTTAAAAAGAGCAATTTCCTTTGTGTATCTCTGTTGCAAATACCTAAATCCAGAGGGACCAGGCATGATGGTTTAAAAGGGAAAAGAAGAAGAGATAATTGAAACTGACAATTCCTTTTGTCATAGGGAGTTTTCTAACAGTTTAGCGGGCTTTAAAGAGAACAAGCAAGACCTTAGTACACTGACACTCCAGTTCCTTCCTTTATTAGCTGTTTGTAAACCTAAAGAATTTACAGTGACATAGGAAAATGGATTCAGTTTAAGATTAGACCTTTAAGGTTAAAATTTGCACAGCAGCTTAGATTTCAAATGTCATTTTGACAACTGAGCGCAAAGTGCATACCTTAAAAACGCTCCACCAACTCTGGCACTTAACTTTCTACTAGCAAAGCTCCTAAGCAATGTTTCTGAGGCTGGCCCCACACATGACTTGTGTCAATGGTTTTGGTGCCAAATTGCCTGGCATCAGCTCCAGTGGAAATACAGTCTAAGTAATACCTCACTTACAACAGTTGCTGGGTTGGATCATCCTTAAAATACTGCAAAAAAACTATTCAATTAGTAAAAAGTATAGCATTTTAAAGAAAATAAATGAGGTGTGCCAGTTTCTATTGCCTTTTAGCTCAGTGGTAGAGACTAACTTAGACATGGGGGGCTTGGTTTGGGACTTCTCCCTGCTTGGGCCAAGCATAGATTTGAGACAAGATGTCCCTATTACTAAACAAATACTCTACCTATCAGAAGAGCTGGGGAGGAGAAGACAGCGTAGTTGTCCTCCTGATGACACTGTGCTTGTGAAAGAGCCAGAGGGATCTTTCAGTTTATAAATATTGTTGGAGATTAGGGAGCAAAGTGTTCAGCAGTTTTAGGACCTGCTCAGCACTGGAAGAATGGGTTTTGCAAAACTTTCTTGGTAAGACTCAAAAAAGTTCAGAAGTGAGAGATCACAGGACAGTAAGGATTAGAGGATCCAAATTTTGAATTTATGTGCCTAACTGTCACTTTGGTGTCCTAGCCCCAAACGTACAGAAAGCTAATATTGTGAGGTTAATTAGAAAAAGACTGAGGTGAAGCCACTTGTTATGGGTAACAATAAAGTACTTAGCTTCATTGTTTCCAATTTTTTTTTTAAGTAATACAGCCCTTAAGGTCCATTTATACTTCATGTAAATGAGATATAAATGAGCTGAAGATATTACCATGGGAAATGAAATGAAATTAATTAATATATTACTTGATAAGTTCTTATAATTAGTTCCTAATAATTTTTTTTTTTTTCCTGTACAATTAAGTGATGCCTGTACTATAGGAGAAGACATATAAAGTAAGTGTGTTTTGTTAAATATCATTCTTGGCCCCCAGATACCCCAAATTACGAGCTATGATGGAAGGATTCACGTTCCTGCACAGCCATGAATTGGTACAGTTAGGTGTCTGGCAAGGCCGTTATTTCTCAATGGTATATTGATTACCAGGGAGAATCAGTCTGCTCACCAGAAAGCTTTGAGAGTTTTGGGATGTTAAGCAGCTTATGCACAAACCCAGCCTGGTAGTTAAAACACAGCTTTGCAGAACAATATGGCATCTGTTGTAAGTATTCCTGTGGAATTTTCTTCTCTTAGCTAAGGTCTAATGACTAAAGCGAGATTAAACAGCATGACAGCCAACCATACAAAATCAAATGCCCCAGATAGTATCTTGTTTCACAGAACCAACACAAAACATAACGAAGGCACCTGAGCATGTATTCCTTCCCAACATGGTGTGATTTCTGAAACAACAAACTTCCTAAGGATTATGCAGCAAGCTTTCACTACTGGGTGCATTTTCTCCACTAGAAATTTTCTACTGCAAATACTGTGCTACTAAAGAAAAAAACTGATCAGTGAAAAGGTTTAATAACTCATGAAATGGACTTGACACAACGTATGTGTTGTTCATAAAAATATCTATTAACCTTCACTTTTTTTATACAGTATGTATATATGTATTTTGAGAGAGGTAAAGAAAAATATTGTAGTCATGGCCTATATAAACATGTTTTCTTTTCTTTTCTTTTTTCTTTTTCTTTTTCTTTTTTTTTTTCCAGAGAAGGTGAAATACTATATATTCTAGAGAGTATACTTAGACAATTTAGAAATCTCCTCTAGGAAAACTAGAGATATATATGTTAAATAGAGCCTTTTTAATGGAAGAATTCTTGAATCTGCATCTTAAAGACTTTTTAAATTATATTACTAACAATACTGAATCTGTTAATTTCCTCTCATTAAAACTTCAGTTTTATGGGGAGTGACATTTGCATTAGTCTCCAAGCATTATAAGCACTGCAGAAAAGTGGGAAATATATTTTAAAAGAGCTCAACACTTCTATCACTTCATCAAGAAAAAATCACCATGAAATATGCTGTTCCCGATGGAGAGCTAGTACAAGAAAAAGCCTACTCCTTCTTCGTAAGTGTCATGTTTAATGAATGTATTCGACAAATTCTGAGATCTTTAGTAATACATAATGACACAAAATGATTGAAGCAGACTATTAAATATATTATTCCTATTCAGGTTCAAATTAAACTGCATGAACATACAGAACAGGTACACATTTCTTTTTGACTGGTGATACAAAAATGCCAAAGCAACATGTTTATCAATTTATGCACATTGCAGTTAGAATGTGTTACACTATCCTATCAAAGATGGAATTCTAAGAGAAAAGAATCTCCTTTTCTTGCTGGGTACATTAAAGAGAAAGTTGTGTTTAATGAATAGGGCATGATGTTAACACAAAAACATAATTAACTATATCTTAACTGTGTCCCACAATTTGTTAATAAAGAAGAAACAACCATCTTTCAGAAGGATTTGGCATTTGCCACTTCTGGCCATTGAGTAAAATGAACAAGAATATTCCATTATGTATTTACATAAATTACTTGCACTCAGACATCTATATGAACTTAATGGTTTTATCTTTTCTACATTAACTGTTAACAGCATCGATACTCAAACCCCAGATTTTCATTGGCTTAATGTAAGTCTGGTACAGGTTAAGTACTTAACATAAGAGCTGATCAGCATAAACATTTGAACATTTGGCTTTTTAGGAGATACAAATAACAAAACAGCCAAATAAAACACATTGAGCTTTGAGTTGGTAATTTTATTCTGTTTTTGAATA
This sequence comes from Apus apus, assembly GCF_020740795.1. Taxonomy (NCBI): domain Eukaryota; kingdom Metazoa; phylum Chordata; class Aves; order Apodiformes; family Apodidae; genus Apus; species Apus apus. The sequence continues at coordinate 181,665,792 of NC_067282.1, read as the reverse complement.
GCTACCTTGTGTAGGGTTTTCAAAATCACTGAATAATGGCAAGTTTCATAGAATTCAATGACTGAGCTGATATAACTGGAAAAGAAGTTAGGCCAATAATTAATGCTTTTGAAATACTATCTAATGCTATCTGGATCCAAAAGAACAAAATGAGTCTTTGCTTACTGAATAATTTCCTGTCTTTCTTAGCCCATTTCTGTTTACTACAGTTAGGATTTGGAGTAATTTGTCTTTATTTTATACACATAATATATATGAATAAAAAGCCAGTTGACACCTAATACAGCCATGAGAATAATATCAGAGAAAAAAATAACATCCGAAAGAAATTAGTTGCCAACTTGAAGAATTTAAAGCAAATCCTTAATATAAAGTCATGTCCTTCACTTCCTTATTCTACTCTGAACCTTTGCTGTGAAAGCCTTGACTATAATGTGCTTTAATATTTGCATTTCTGCAGAGAAAAGCATTATTGTTATTAATATACCCAAATGTATGAAATTGCATAAGTTGGTAAAAATTATACTGTGAGCAATGTGCTTTTCATCTGGATCATTAAAAATAAAAGAATGATGCATGTCAATGATTAAATGTTGCACTGTACTGTACTACAGTGTAGCAAGCGGAACATTTTATACACTGCACATTATTTTTCCTTTTCCTTATTTAAATCTTTCTAGTAAGTACACACCATAACAGCTGGGAACACAACGATGACCGAATATGCACAGATACCACTAGATCATTCTTTCTCTATTAAAGCCATATTCCATGTAGCAATGATGTCCTGGCTGCTCAGTGTTACTTCTGGGTCAGCACCATACCTCTCCAGGAAAGGTGTTTGTGTTGTTGGCTCACCTTTACCTCTTCTTGATTTAACTTACATAATTGTAACCATGCCAAGGTGAGAGAGCGTTTCAAGTTCAGCAATGAGGAAAGCAGCTTGGGTAAGTGCCATGAACAAGCAGCTTTCTGGGAGGGAAGTTGAGCAGATATTCACTGCACGATATTCTTGCGATGAGGAAGGCACACACACTTACACAGTGAATATTGTTCTACCCTTTTACTCCTCTTTACCTCGCAGAGGAAACAAAAATGAAAGAACTTGTATGATGTTATATTTTCTCTCCCTAAACATAGTACTCTAAATTTTGAACTGAAATCTGAAGATTAAAATATTTAAGTAGAGTCATTCTTATGGTAAATCCTACCTATAGACAATTTTCTCAAAGCAAATAGGTTGCTTACGTCAAGGTAAAATGGGATTTTCTTCAGAAAAGCGTGAAGAAGAAAGCACTATCCTAGCATTTAAGAAGAAAACAAGTGTTGTTTCAGTAATAACTCCTTCTGTTTCCCTTATTAGCAAGATAATCTAGGTACTAGGTACTTTTAAAATATTATCTCTCTTTACTTTAAGTATAAAACCTCAAAGAAACACCGGTAGGGTTCCTTTGTCCACTGCACCAGGTATTGTGGAAATAGAAGAACAAAGGCAGGCAACTTAGATTGAAGACAGCTCATTGGCAAGTGCAGACAGAGATTGCAAAGACACAGCAAAGTAACATCAGTCCGTATGAGCGACAAGAGTTTTGTCAGGGGCTGTGTAAGCACTGCAGCAGAGGAAAGGCAGAATTTGTGATATGAAGGAAAGTGGTGAAGGCAGGTTGGCAGGTGCTCATGGGATGTACCTTTAGGTCATGGATGAAATAATGAAAATGAATATTGAAAAAGTCTGCTGAGAGTGTGAGTGAACCAGCTGGGAATGTATGTGTCGGGGTGATTATGTGCATCTAAACAGTCCTAAAACCACAGAGATGTTATTATTATGGGGGTCAATAAAGTGGCTCAGCAACAGGATACAGTATGACATGGTGACAGTCATTGTGATTTTCAGGACCTCACAAAAAGGGTGTTTTAGCAATTTAGGCGTAAATTGATTTCTATTTTTACTTAAGAAGTTCAACAATACATTTCCTCCAGTAAAAAACAGCTAGGCTAGGTACTAGACCTAAACGGAGGTTCACATATGAATGAACTTTGATCTGTACTTAGTAATATCAGCCAAAAGAAAAACACAACACCTGAAACTCTCAAAGCTTCCAATCTGATATTAAAACTGTAGTGATGTGGAACACAGCAGCAGCCTGTGACACATGATTTCTCCAAGAATAAATGAATAAACAAACATTTTTTTGCCAAAAGCTTTCAGCTAACAAGGAAGGATACAAGACTGAAAGCCATAGCAGTGTCTTGGGGGTATGCTCTAGGGCAGTGGCTGGCCAGCAAGAGCTTTAAGACAGCTTGGAAAGGCAGTAATTTTTTAGACTATGAAAGAGAAAAGTGGGAGCGGAAGGGAAAAAGAAAGGCAGTAAGATAGAATGTTTGGAGAGAAAAATAGGATGCAGTCTGGCTATGGAAGTTTTTGTAAAAGCTTTTTTGGCTATGACTTTGTTTTGAACAGAAGTCATCATTGGGTAGCCATCATTATTTTTGCGGCCTTCATTTCAAGAGTTGCAAAGGATATGATCTCTTCAGTATAATTTGTTCACTACACTGGCACACTTCCCAAAATAGTCTCCCAATCAGGGTCAAATATAGCTGTGATTTGCAGTCTGTATTGACTGATGAGCCAGCTGACTGAGACAGCTGGTACAGGATAGTCAGGCTTCGAGGCATTCCCTAATTTCAATTTAATTTCAAAGAGTACACTATGAGTAGGCACAAAATAAATAATTTGCATGAGGACATGTTACAGAACAGCTTCTCATTATTTTTTATTGCCTGAGCACATTACAGTTGTTGTCAATATAATACTTTAAAATATATATAGTATAATTACAAATGCACATGCAGAAGGTTTACTGCATTTGTAATTTGTATTATTGGTACAAATTACAAGAAAATGCCATCTATGTTATGACTGTGTACATGGTTATATATGTATATAAAACACATCAACAAGCTCCACAGACCCTCAAAAGCCCATTTCACCCTTACCATTGTCAAATATATATGTTTGGATATGACGACATTTTTGGGGCCAGCTTCACTGAAACTAAGCTGCTAAGGATTCATTACTTAAACATAAAATTTTAAGTATATTTCAATAGCCACTAATTTTGAGGGCTGTCACTTATTCTAGTCCTAAAGCTATCTCTGTTCTACACAAATCCTTATTAGAAATATTCACAGCTAATAATTATTTCTATCTCTGACATGGAATCATGAGAAGAGATCCTCTTTGGACTGAATGGTTAGGCCCACAGCTCAGGCAAACGTCTTTTTCTTTGATGTTCAGTGGGGGTTTCAGACACCCAAGAGATAAATAATTCTAGTACAGGTCAAGGATATTTGGGATTTTTAAGAAGTAGGCTTTTGGGACAAATCCAAAAGACACTTAGGAGGAGCTAGAGCATAATTAATAGAAATAATGAGGGAAATTAAGAATGTTTTTCCATAGTCACTAATTGAGAATGGATAAACACCCTGTAAGCATCTTACAAAGGAAGGCAAATCCTTATTTTTCTGAAATGTTGAACCTCATGTACAAGGTCAGAATATAAAACCTTTGCAAAGTTAAAATGACCTTTGCAAAGTTCACCTTTCCACAGGTGTGACAAGCCAGGCACAATGGCATCACTTCTTAGTTTGCTATGTGCCAGGCCCTGCCCAATGGCTGCTGTCTCAGGGGCTGAGCAATAGCCTGCCCAGAGCATGGGGAGAAGAAGCTCCACTGTGGACCACAGGTCTGGGGAAGCTGCATGCAGCGCCCTCAGGCTTCTTGTCTCTGCGTTTTCACTTAGACAAGGCAACTCCATAAAATGTGTCAATAGAATATAAAACTAAGAGGACAATTAGAAAGCCTGTGTGCTCCTGTTCAAGTCAATGACCAAGATGGATTGGACTCAAGATTTGAGTAGGAGCCACTGAAGATGAGTTGTCTATGCACTTAAATATCATTCTATTTAAAAAAAACCCCTCACTTACTGCTGCCGTTTCAAAAAAATAACTCACAAAGGTCAAATAATAAACTGGCATATCAAAGCTTTCTCATAACATAAATAATACATGGAATCCTCTCAGACATAATGAAACTAACCACTACTTCTGCAAAAAAATACGTTTTTTCTCCATGCAAATATTATGATCTTTAATAATTATGTTAATTTATCATTTATATTCAGCGCTCATCTTGTAAAATCATTATGTGTCTTAACATTAACTTTGATTGCATAAATATTACATTAACTTTGATCATGCAAGTATTGCACAATCACCATTTTAAATAGTTATGAAGGTGACTGACTAGCTTCCAATTTAGTTTAATTTAAATGGATTAGGAAATATTTTCCTATGATTTTTAAATAATCCTTTGATTTAGTAATTTTATATACAGAATATTGAAGTATTCATTTTTTCATTAACTTGTATAAAAATGCTCACAGAAGCATTTCTACAAGCAAGAGGGAGTTTGAGGCTGACTACTACATAATTATCGAATTATGTCTTCCCTTCCATGGGATAACCCAGAAACAAACTCAGGCCCTAATAGAGCAACCATTTTAATACTTGTTTTTCATAAGCATGCACTTAATTGCCATGATTAATTTCACCTGGATTACTTAGCTGTTAAGTGTATCTTCCATGCTTCAGACCCTGTATTTTGTTGAGTAGATTTAAGCACATGTTTAATACTTTGTTAGACCCTGGCTGCAGAAAGCTCTTGCGGGGAGAGTTTCCAGTGAACTCCTTTACATCACTGAGGGATCTGATGCCTTTGAGCAAATGGGACTCAGACACTGCGGCCTTTTACCTTAGGTGACCAGCAAAGAAAGCTGTCAACAGCTTTCTTTGTCCTGAATGTGTATTAGTAGAGTTGCAGGGCATCCAGGAACTTTATGTAAAGTAATGTGATATTATAAGTGGCAGTTTTTTCACTCACTAGTTGGAGGAGAAAGAATAGGGTTAGCAGAGTGTGATGTACTCATCTACAATACTTGTTTGATTCACTAACTCAACCTATTAGAACATGAAATATGAGTGACTTCTTAACCTTTGCTCAGGGAACTTTCACCCTTCAAGGGTGATCTCTCCAGGTTATCATCATCATAGAATCATAGAATGGTTTGGGTTGGAAGCGACCTTAAAAATTATCTAGTTCCAACCCCTCTGCATGGACAGGGAGACCCCTCACTGGAACAGGTTGCTCAAAGCCCAGTCCAATCCTCCCAGAAACACTTCCAGGGAGAGGGCATCCACAACATCCTTGGGCAACCTGTTCCAGCATCTCACCACCATGAATCCTTTCAGATTGCCTTCTCCTCCCCCACCTTCCAGCTCTTCTTTCCTCTCTGTGGCAGCCTTGGTGTGCAAGTTTTTATCAACTACAGGAGGCTGGGATATAGCAAACAAGGTCTTCCTTTGCAGCTATCTAATAGGACTGGGCTTTTGGCTGAAGCCGTAGCAACTATTCTAGAGGTGCTAAGTGCTGTCTTTCAAGTTTATCAAATCCAGCAGGAACAGAAGTTTTCTGTAGATGTTTATTGAGATAAAATGTACTGCAGACTTTTTAAAGCAATGAAGATTTGATGTGTTTTTACATTTTACTTATATTCTTTTTGAGGGAAATGCATGTTGTTAATTGTTTGGTTGTAAATGAGATTCTTGAGGCAAAAATCAAAAAGTAGCAATTAAGAAATTACTTCAGTGACTCTAAATTGGCAAACGTTGACACATAATATTCCTGCTACCATCTTTTTCTCTCTGTCTCTCTCTTTCTTTGTGGTAATTATGTCTCTTTTAAATTCAGACAGTGTTTTCAAAACACAGGTTAATATATCCAATAACTTTGACTTCATATTATAATTTTGAAGCCTTTAAAACATTAGCATATAAAACTGGAATAATGCTACTTAACTTCCTTCATGCCTTGAAGTCTGTTTACAACACGTATTTCACTTTAGTTCTTACATTGCAGAGCTATTTGAGAAGCATGAATAACTCAAGTAGACAGAACAGCAATTGAAAAACAAAACTAAAGAGCAAATGGGAGCAGATTTCAATGTAGCAAGACAGAAGAACCCTTTCTCTGGAGGGTATAGTACTGAAAGAGATACTGTATTAACAGTTCTTTTTACAGTACTTGAATTGTAAAGATGCTTTAAATGAGTCTTTACCTTGTTACTTTTCAACAGAAAAAACACATACCTAGTATTCTGAGTCATAATTGATCATAACAAGCACGTATTATGTTTAAATAACCTATTCAACATTCAGCGAAGAGTTGCATAAATAAGCCCTCCTACATATTGCACCTTACAATAAACCACTACACAACTAATGACTTATTAGTGCCATGGGCAATGAATGATTAATTAGTCAATTAAAAAGTGACTTTTTAAGGGTATAATTGCTATGTTTTCTAATTTCTGAAGGTTAGACAGAATGAATGCCATGTTGGCATACAAGATCTGATAGAGTAACAAGTTTTTTTGTCGACAATTCAGTAAGAGCAGGGGTGGGTCCTGCAAACTGATGGCACTAAACTGAGCAGGCACTTTTGTAATGGATTCCCCAGATCGTGTAGATTACAGTGAATCTTGTCTGGTGAATCTTGGGGAAACTTAGGAGAGCATCTAGCAGGTGAAAGCTGGAAGTGCCAAAGAAGATCAGGCATACAGATCTTGCACATCTGCTGCTGTGCCCACAGTGTGCTGCTAGCAAGCCAACGGAAAGTGTTCCACTGAACCGAGGTGCATTAGGTAAGCCAATAAGTAAAGGAGATGAAGAAAATGTTAACTTGATTACAGTGAGCTGTGTGGGAACAGAAAGCTGCAGCGATGTTAGAAGCAGATTTCTCCGCAAGATTTTTGCTTTCATGTAGGGGAATCAGTGGAAGGACAAAAAGAGGCAATGTGAAATCTGTAAGTATGTGTTCTTTTAGCCCTTATTCAAGGTTATGAGGCAGGAATTTGACCAGCAATCCGTTCTGAGATTGAGCAGTCTCACAGGGCTAATGAGAGCAAAGTGTCACTTCTTCCAACATCCATCTAATGTCCTCTTCCAAAAACTCTTAGGTACAACTGCTGACAGGGCATCAATTAAGAAAATGATGCCATCCATTTAGCAAAGCTGCTGCATATATACAAATAATAATAATAAAACAGAGTGTTTGATAAAGCCCCATCAGACTTTACTAGAGCTTTTTGCTTGGCCAAAGTTAAGTTGGAACATTATTGCTAATAGTGTTAGTCCAGAGACCAAAACAATTGCTTCTTATATTGGTATACCTAGCCCGCATCTGTGCCGTCAGTTTATTTAGGTCACTTGCTGAAGAAAGTGTTGAAATTATCAATGGACAAGCATGAAACAGAAAAATATCAAGAAGCACTACATAAAAGCATCTCTGTAATACTCGTGCATTATTCTAGGTTATTGAAAAATGTCTTAGTGGTGAGGCACAGCCAATCTGCTGACTGTGCTTGGCTACCTCACATCCTTGGATCTGCAGCACTACTCCTGGCTGCAGGAAGATGGGAAGTAGCTGCTGCACAGCATGCTTCAGTTAATGAGTCTAAAGGGAAACGTAGGCATAAATTAATACTATTCTGAATGGTATTAATTCCTTGTAGCTCTAGCATTTGAAGATAATAATTTTATTTCATTCATACAGAGTACCTTTTGTTGGCCTATCTTGTTACCATGTGGGCTGTCAGATAGCATCAGTAATGCTATTGTGTCTATTAAAGCGGAAGACTTTATCAAGAGCTGAATGGCACTGAGGATCTGGAGTGATAAAAAGCTAGAGCTAAATAAAGTGGAAAATTATGCCTAATTTCTCATCTCTCTCCTGTTTCTGGGATTAAGCATCACTCTCAGTTTTTCCCTCCAGTTATCAATGAGCTTATTTCAAGTAACCAAAGATTAGTTACTATACACTATTAATTTCTAGTGCACATTAAAAAATCTCATTCTCCTATGAATTTCTTAAAGGAATGGAAATACTTGACTTAAAGGGGAACTTCAAATTTATTTTAAAATAGATATAAATACACATTTATTTATTATTGAAGTCCAATATAAACTGTAAAGTAAGACTTATGCATCACCTAAAAATTATGTTCTCTTTCCCATGATTTTATTCTCACTTGGGCTTGCATTTTATTCAGGTTCTCTTTAGAATTATTTTTTTTTTGTTAATTTACATAGTCCTTTCCTATGACCTTTCTCCTTATTTATGACATTTTCCATACAGGAGAGGTACTTTCAAGCATGATTTCCCACGTAATAAGTTATTTCACATACTTTCTTCTTGTGTGTTTGTTTTTAAATTATGCCTCTGGGCCTTTATTCTTTGGATAAATGATTACTCTTAACCTATCTCCTGCACCTCCTAAACATCTGTTTGTGTCAGAGACATGTTTGTCCTGATATTTTACTGTATTGCACACAAAGAACTGCACTATGAACAGTTAAGTTAATGCAGTAGAGAATGTACCATCTCCTCTGCTATGCTATAACTTTAATTGCTACTGGAAATAATGGACTTGCACTGGGAACAGAATTACAATGAGAGCATTTAATCTCATGCATATTACAATGTTGTGTTCCATGAATACACAGAAAATGTGGTAAAGGATTATCTAAATATGATCCACCTAACTAAAACATGATTCAATAACCACATTCTTTACTTGTAGCCACTGGCCATCCATTGCCTGAGAGCTTTATTAGAATGCTGCCACGTTTGCTGTGGAAAATGTAAATGTAAATGTTGCAACTGAGACCAACAAGGAGATAAAAATTTAATGTTGTTCTCACAGCTTTCTTCCCCTATTGCTGCCCACGGGCTGGCAAAAGTTGGGACAATGGCTGTGCTCTCATTTGTCTTTTTTCACAAAACATAAGTCCTTATAAACATAAAAATAAGCAAGAGCAAAAGCTCTGCAATAAGGCATATGCATTTTTAAAGTAATTATAAAATATTTGTCTTGCTCTTTGATAATCATTAGAAATAATATTGTTCAAAATCTTAATTATTTCATAGGTAGCTTTTATGTTGTTTTATCTTGAATAAAACTCTAATTAGTAGCTAATACACAGTTGCACTACATTTTGCATATAAGTGAATAGGCAATAAAAACACTGACATTCATTAAAGTGATCAAAGAGAACTGCATATTCTCCGCTCCTCTTAATAACTGTTCTACAGAGAGCTAGAAGGTTTTTAAAAAGCCTGAGCAGTCCTTGCCATTAACGTACTAAGTGAGCATAATTACCTAAATCAAGAGAACACAACCTACTTGCAATGAACTTTTGAAATTAAAATCAACATTTGTCTACTAACACAAATGAGATTCCACTCATGAAAGGATCATTATAATTAAGCAAAAACTATTACTTTAAACTATCACAAACCCTTAAGACAATGACCTGAGTTTGTAAGAACTGTTTCTTTTAATATTGAAACCATGATATTAACTCTGTTTAGATGGTTTTCAGTTTAGAAAGATGTCACTCCATAGTAAGAATCTAAATCCACATCATATTCACTGTGAAATTTCTTGAGTGCAAAGAGAGTTAGAAATTTTTATGGGTTGCCCCTGAACTGAGAAAAGAAAAAAAAAAAGTGAACCACTTAAACTGCAGATAAAAAATGCTTTAAAACCACCCTGTCCTGAAAAATATGTGTGAAGATTAAAAACACAGAAAAGCAGGAATAGTACAAGCAGAAAGAGATAAATAAAGGTAAAAGGTGAGATGTCACAATCGAAAGAGATAAACTTCTGAGATCCATGAACAGATCACTAAAGAACAAAGGGCAGAATAACAGTAATTGAGAAACACTCTGTTGTTTTTCTCATGTGGTGTCAAATGCTGGTTTGGGTTTCAAACAGAAAAACAGAAGCACCCCCTTAGTTGACCAGGAATGGTTTAAGATCATGCTTAACTACTTTGCTAAATCCAGATAAATTGCTAACAGGTGAAATACCTGAGAGGGAAGTCAGCTCTTAAATTTGACTATTTGGCTTGCATGGTTTAGCAAAGTAAAGCACTGAGGGGAAAATCTGTGAAAAAATGCAGCAGTTCTAAAGGAAGCAGCTGAATAGCTTTAACTCATAAAATATTAATTGTGTAATAAATAAAATAGTAATGTTAAAAAACTAGCATGAATAACAAAATGCTAAATTGCAATGAACATTGATGGCTAAATTCAGGCCCAGGATTGCTATACCAAAGGCCTATTATGAAGCCTATTTTAAGTTTTGTTTCTGAAGGAAAAAATAGTATCTATTTTGTTTAGATTATTTTCTGAACATGTAAGAACAATGCTAGGAATTTTAAAATCTCAGCTCAAATTTAGTAAGAAATAAGTCAGAAAAATTCTGTTAAAAGTTCTTAAATCACAGACTTGTGCAAAGAGAACCAAAGGTGCTTGGTTTAGGTTAACAGTTTTATAGTTTCCTGGAATGGGATCATATTCATTAGAAATTAGGTCTTTGGTGTTTATATTAAAATGTGTTTCAATGAGACAACTATATCAAATTGTCTTGCTTTTTATACTTTGAGTATGATATAGAATATTGGAGTACCACACAGGCCAAACAAAAGTGTTTTTTTCCTACTAGCAGTAATATTGAATGCACTTTAATATGAGCAAAAAGTTTTAGCATTTCTTACAATAAAGCTTCTGCTTGGATCCTCATGATATATTGTTGGCCTAGGGAACTTTTAATTATACATGTACTTATACCTATAATTTCATTGATACCATTTACATTTGTGTTGATGTGATTTCCAATTTGTTTACAGTATACATATGACAACATATTGGCTTAATTGGTACCTTCACACTTCACTAGTCCTAAACAGTCTTCTGGAGCATAACTCTTTTTTCCAGAATCAGCTTTCTTTGTGAACTCCACATAATTATTTCTTCTAGTTCGTTGCAAAGGTCCTAAGCTGACAAATTTTGCTGGAGTGGAATATATCACTGATCTCAGGTAGCTCATAAATACGTAAATGTTTTTTAAATCATGGCTAATTGTTTTTAAACATTTTTTTTATTACTTGGTCTTCAACTGCATTTTAATGACATTAAAAGTATTAGAGCATTTTCCATTACAGCAGAAATTTGCACGGAGCCAGCAATGGGACAATTCAGGAAACTAAAATTAGTCATTCAGCAATTCTTTGTGGGATTCTTTGTGGGATCAGACTCTGAGTCAGTTTTTCTAGTTCTTTGCATGACTGCTTCTTCAAGTAGTAAAATTCAAAATTACTTATGAAAACATTGTTGTAAAATCACAAATGGCTCCCAAAACGCATAAATTAACCTATAGTTATGTAACATCTCTCTGTATCTACACAGACATTTATTGCCTTTATACATATACACCTGCAAGGTGCCTCCGATAACGAATGTTATAATATACTCCTGGTAGCTTTGCACAAGTAACCATGGTTGGCCAGGGATTTCAGCATGGTCTAGGAGCTCAAGGATCTACCTAGCTTTTCCAACAGTCCTTCACTGATGTCAATGGCCTGTGTGAGAACTTGTGTCAATTTTATTTCACCTCAGCTGTCTGAATCACTCAGTTGAGAAGTCATGTTGTTCTGAGAACAAATCCTGCATAATAGCTGTTTCCAAAGCACTGAGGCAAGTCTTTCTACACCTACACATGAACTTAGGTTCAGAAGTATAAGAAACCATTGTGCTTTCTGTCAGCAAATGGAGCAACAGAAATGACACACTGCTGTTATGCTCTTAATTTTGAAGTGGTTAGGAATTACAGTCAAAACCCAAACCAAACCACAAAGTTTCATCAGGCTAATAGCCCTCAATGGAATGAAGTTAACCATTTCCCTAACATTATTCATAATCTAAATAGGCATACTAATATTTTCCTAATTTTAATAACAATTGTTTCACATGGTCTTGAGGATGGCGTGATGCCTAGAAACTGTTTCATTAAATTGCATACCATGATGATCTACACTTTGGATAGTCTCCAGGACAAAGGCCATGAAGTATAATTAAAAGCAACTAATAATTAACAACCATAAAATGTAATATGAAGGAAAGGAGTGATAAATTTGGATACATACTATAAGTAGCTTTAATACTTTTCCCCTGATAATCTAAAATAGCTAGCTATTCTATTACTGGTGAATGTAAATACACTAAGATAAAACCTGAGAAACATAGCTCGTTCTCTACTTCAGTTCTTCAAAACAATGTAATCAGTACATCTTAATGAGCACTTACTGTTTTGTACTTTGTGCTACATGCAACCTATTATCAGAACTGCAATAGTGCACTTTATATGGAGAAGTTTCAGAGCCTAGTTTCACAGAAGCACAGAAACACAGAATAACTGAGGTTGGACAGGACCTGGTAATCTGGTCCAAACTCCCTGCTCACACAGACCCACCTACAGCCAGCTGCCCAGGTCAGTGTCCAGGCATCTTTGAATATCTCCAAGTATGGAGACTCTGCAACCTATCTGAGCAATATGTTCCATTGCTCAAAAAATTAAAAGTGTTGACTTTAGTGTAAGCAAGTCTTCCTAATGTCGCAATAGGATGAAAGAAGAGGAATCTTAAATCAATTAAACATACTTCTATTTAATAGATTTCTTATAAATGAAGTATATTAAATATGCTCTGTCATGCTGTGATAGTTCTACTCACACTATATAAGAACTCTCACTACACATAAATATACATTAAGGGAGGATGCGAGTGTGCATGCGTCTCAATTTACTATATACAACAGTAGGTAACGGAGTTAAGTGATGTGTTGAAATAGAGAATAATGCTAGGTATACTTGTATTTAAATTGCCACCTTAATGACCATCTATTTTTTATTACTATAAACAGCTAAAATACTAGCATATCACTTAAGTTACTCATCAATGTATCAACACCACCTGGTAAATAAGTAGAAAACTCCAGTGTCTAAAATTATGTGTAAAAAATAACAGAGCATGCATATTTTTTTAAAGTCCATTTGTGTTACAAACCTTGAGAAAGAGGTGAACAACATTATCTTCATCTTTCTTAACATGTCTTTATGAACATTTTATAAGCAGTGATTTATAATATTAATAGCAAAAATGATGCTTAGCTGCTTATAAAATAAGTGGAAGACATCTTCTGCACTATTAATTTTGTAGGGTCTACAAGTCATTTTGGAGACAATGATGGTACATTTGTGTTTGTGAAAGAAGAAAAACACAGTGAAAATAATTAAAGATATTGCAAAAGAACTACAAGCTCTGTTTCCATACACAGAGAAATTGTTGACTTCTTGATATGCATTTAATCTCCCCTTCCCATCTACCACTACCCTAAAGGAGCTGCCCTATAAATATTTCTAATGATCAGTCAATACTGTCAGTGCTGTCATCAATCACTACAGAACAAGTACTCTTTTACACAGTAATCACATAAATTGTCTTCCAAGAACTTATAATTCTTCCAGACACGCCTCTTGATCTTTGGCAAGGTCATTTCAGCTCTTGAAGCCTCCATGGAAAGACAGCATATGTCAAAACTCAAAGATGGATGAATGGAAGGAAAAAGTAGATTCAGTTTAAAAAGCTATCACAGTACGCAAGCCTATCTCTTGAACAAGCAATGTATCAGAAGCATTTTTAATGAAGAGTTTAACATTTATTGATAATATCTAGTAGTACTAATGTTTCTCTTACACAGAAATAAATCACAAATGCTGGTTCGGAATATTGCCAGGAATTACTCAAAATTTTGCTAAAACACTTTGGAATGAGACTTGAACTTTTAAAAATAATCCTTGTGCAAAATGTACCCGGTTAACAAAAGTATCTGTGCATCATTTCTGACTACATGAAGGAAGAAAATACGCTCAAATTAGCTTAAATTTACAGTTGTTGCTTCAGTGTCCAAGAAGCTATCAGAAGTATTAATAATAGACAAAACATTATGCATTTAGAGTGAATCCTTGTATGCCTTTTCTTTTAAGAATTTCCATTGTCTTCTTTTGAGCAGAACATAGAGCCTCTACATGGTGTTTTGCCTTTATGTGCATATATAAGGAATGTGGGTTTTGCTTGCTATATTTTCTCTTTTAAATGTTATTTTCTTTCTTAGATGTAAAAAAATATGAGAAGCAAAAGGAATGAAAATCTTGCATTGATTACTGTTGTTTTTCTTCATTAAAAGTAAAGAGAAAAAGAACACAACAAAACAATAAAACTTACGGAGAAATTATTTCTGCAACAACATAGTTATAAACCAATTGCTAGGAAATAGCTTTATGTAAAACTGCTTTACAAGAGAAATTGTCCATCAATGAGAATTATTTCAGCTGAGGAAAATGCAGTGATAAGAAAAAGACACTGGGGTAAGATGCAATTAGGGTCTGATTTATGAAAAGTTGCCACAGACAGATGAATAGTTTTCCTCCTAACATACTGTATGCATTACTAAAGTTACAGGTCACTTCAGCCGAGTAATAAAGAATAAATTTACAGAGACATAAAAATACATAAGTAAGTTGGAATATTCATCTTGGAAAAAACAGTTGTTACTTGAAAAAGTTTAATGGCCAAATGTTGTCCTGGGGATGGAGCTGTTGGTTCCTTGAAATGATGCTAAAGTTGCAGATAACAGTCAGAGCAGAATACACCAGGAACCAGAAAAGGCGTGAACTTGTAAATTATATTAAGTACCAATTAATGTAGGAGAAGATCAGGTTTGAGGTCATCTAAGGAACCTGAAGGTGCACAAGTCCATGGGACCTGTTGAAATGCATCTGTGGGTCCTGAGGGAACTGGTGCATGAAGTTGCAAAGCCGTTTTCCATCATATTTGAGAAGTTGTGGCAGTCTGGTGAAGTTCCCACTGACTGGGAAGGGGAAACATAACCCCCATATTTATAAAGGGAAAAAGGAAGACCTAGGGAACTATAAGCCTCACATCTGCGCTTGGCAATACCATGGAGCAGAACTATGCTAAGGCACATGAATACTAAGCAGGTGCCTGACAGATTTGGCAGCCTTCTATGATGGAGCTACAGTGTTGATGGATAAGGGAAGAGCAACTGGTGTCATCTACCTGGACTTGTGCAAAGCATTTGACACTGACTGCTCTCTAAATTGGAAAGACATGGTCACACTCAAAGAGTAGTGGTCAACAACTTGATGCCCAAATGGACACCAGTGACTAGTGGAGTTCTTCAAGGGTCCGTACTAGGACCAGTACTGTTTAACATCTTTGTTGGCCGCATGGCATTGAATGCATCTTCAGTGAGTTTACTGATGACATCAAGCTGTGTGGTGTGGTCAACACACTGGGCGGAAGAGAGGCCATTCAGAGGGACCTTGACAGGCTTGAGGAGCGGGCCCCTGTGAACCTCCTGAAGTTCAACAAGGCCAACTACAAGGACCTGAACCTGAATCCAGGCAATCCTAACCACAAATACAGTCTGGCTGGAGAATAGACTGAGGAAAAGAACTTAAGGGTGTTGGTCGATGAGAAACTCACTGTAAGCCAGCAATGTGTGCTTGCAGCCTAGATAGTCAACCTTATCCTGAGCTTCATTAAAAGAAACATGGCCAGTAGGTCAAGGGAGATGATTGTCCTCCTCTACTCTGCTGTCGTGAGCCCCCACCTGGAGTACTGTGTCCAGTTCTGGAGCCCCAAACACAGGAAGGATATGGAACTGTTGGAGCAAATCCAGAGGAGGGCCACAAAGATGATAAGAGGCCTGGAGCACCTCTGCTAAGAAAACAGGCTGAGAGAGTTGGTATTATTCAGCCTGGAGAAGGGAAGGCTCCGGGAAGACTTATTAGTGGCCTTCCAGTACCTGAAGGGGCCTACAGGAAATCTGGAGAGTGACGTTATAGAAGGGCTTGTAGTGAGTGAACAAGGGGTAATGGATTAAAACGGGAAGAGGGGAGATTTAGGTTAGACATTAGGAAAGAATTATTTAGTCTGAGGGTAGTGAGACACTGGAACAGGTTGTCCAGGGTGGTTGTGGATGCCTCATCCCAGAAATGGTGTTGAATGGGGCTTTGAGCAACCTGTTCAAGTGGGAGGTGTCCCTGCCCATGGCAAGGTGGTTGCAACTAGGTGTTCTTTCATCTCTTCCAAGCCAAACTGTTCTATGAATCTCTGATTCTGTATCTAAGGGGGAAAATGCTTGACTGGAGAGAATGACTACTCAATACCTGTACCTCTGACTGCAAATGTTTGAAAACCATCACAAGTTCTAAAAAAAAATAACAAAAATAATAAAAAGAAGAGCTGTTCCCTTCACTTAAGGGAACTAAGTTAGATTTAGATGAATGTTGGCACACAACACAGGAATGTAATACTGGCATTTTCCTATGACAGTGAAACACATGACAATAATTCACAAGAGATTTTGTAGCATAGCTGAAAGATGTTACTGGTAATCAATAGGACAAGGTTATTCTTTGGAGAAATAGCACACACTTAATAGTCTGGCAATAAAGCCTACATATTTATAGTGTTTACTGTGAGATAAAACAAAATAAAAAATACATATAAAGCATATATACTAGCTGAACAGGAACACCTGGGTTTCTGATGTATGGGAGGTGTTTTGGAACATTTAAGTGCCTTCATTGCAATGTTTCCTTCATAATAGTATATCTTATCTATACTGCAGTAGCAAAGAAGAATTCACTGCCAGCCAGCTTGATTCAGATCAGGAATGCAGTAAGGCAAACTCATCTGAATTCCAAATAGTTTAAATTGATATATGCAAGAGAAGGCTGGTTCTGTGGCTATGTCACAAGACAGAAATAAGGAAAACAGATTCAGACCTTTTCTCTATCACAGCCTTTCTTTGTGACCTTGAGGAAAGACAGTTATGTCCAGACTGCTACAGGTAAAGAGCTGGGGAATATCAAATATAACTTATATACAGGTCAAAAATAAACAAAATCAGATTCTTTATTTCATTTTATTTTTTTTCCCAGAAAGAATGCTGATAAATCCATTGCTGCATGACAATGTGCATACAGAAGTTGACACTGAATTAAAAACTGACCAAATTAATTCCAGTAACAAATATTTTACAAAGGACATGAAAACCAAATATTTAACTTCTGGAACTAGAAAACTGAGACTCAGATTGTTGCAATTTTGGATGGTATCACAGGGGAGATATGACAATATGTTGACCCTAATCTGATACTTTCAGAGACGCTGCTCCAAGTTGCTGGTGGAAGTAAGATGCCAGACTACACGGATCTTTGGTGTGGCCATTTTTGTGTTCTTACAGAAACTTTTAACTTGTTAGCTTGGGAAATAGTTTTAGTGTACCTGCTGCAAAATGAAATTCATCTGTTTGACAAGCTGGGTAAATATTGATGCAGTTAGCTCACAGTGAGTATAATGTTGCCACAATTTCATTATTATCTCTTGCAGCTAATGTAAACCAGGCTTATAACTACATAAGTTCTAGTTATTCAGATCAGAAATAACTTTAGATCATAGAATCATAGAATCATAATAGAATGGTTAAGGTGGGAGGAAACCTTAAAGATCATCAGGTTCCAACCTCCCTGCTATGAGCAGGGACACCTCACACTAGATCAGGCTGCACAAAGCCTCATTTAACCTGGCCTTAAACACCTTCAGGGAGGAGGTTTGCACAACATCCCTGGGCAGCCTATTCCTACCCTCATGGTGAAGAATTTCTTCCTGATGTCTAACCTAAATCTACCCTCTTTCAGCTTAAAACCATTACCCCTTGTCCTATCACAACGGTCTCTGGTGAAAAGCTCCTCCCCAGCTTTCCTGTAGCCCCTTCAGGTACTGGGAGGCCTCTATAAGGTCTCCCTGGAGCCTTCTCCAGGCTGAACAGGCCCAACTCTCTTAGCCCATCTTCATAGCAGAGGTTTCTCCAGCCCTTTCGTCACCTTTGTGGCCCTTCTCTGGACCCTCTCCAACAGCTCCATGTCTTTCCTGTGCTGAGGGCTCCAGATCTGTACTCAGTGCTCTAGATGGGGTTTCACCAAAGCAGAGGGTCAGAATCACTTCCCTTGTCCTTAGATCCAAGATATACTTGTAAAAACTAATCTTGATCTTTAATGTTATGACAAATAATACATCTTGGCATGAGCTAAAGATTCTATAGCTCTCAGTGTGAAAACATTTGCTTTATATGAACATATGCCACAACATACTAAAGAGGATAATCTGCCACCTTGTGCCCAAGGGTTGGAGCAAAAAAAGGGATAGTCAATGATAAAAAGCTGACACAGCACAAATGTAATGCCATGGAAACTCATTATTTTATCAAAGTTCCAAATCTCATTTATTTTCAAATAGAAAAATCTGGAAAAATAGGAACATTGTCATATTACTATGACTTAACAAGATATATTGAGTTAGCTGAGCTATTTTAAATGTTTGTGCACTCAGATTTAGCCAGGGGCAAATATAGGATAATTTTGTTTAGCCTAGCCTGAAATGACTGAAATTCAAGCTAAGCTCCTGAATGGTAACATGTTAAGCAGTAGTAACTTAATTGTGTATCTGAATTCTCAGGCTCCTAAGTCTTCTTAAGTCACTTTGGAAAACTGGATTTTGCTAAGTCATTTATAACAAGATTTTTCCAGGTATTTCTTAAGTCACTTTGGAAAACTGGATTTTGCTAAGTCATTTATAACAAGATTTTTCCAGGTATTTAAACATTTTACTTTCATCAAAATCAGTGGGAGATAGATGTCAAAATGCTTTTAAAAATCTTGTTTGTAGAGCCTTGCACTGTTGAGCAGAGGAAAAAGAAAACCAGGCCTGCACCTGCAAGTTGATTTTGGACAATGACTGCTTCCTGGGAAAAGAATGCACTGACAATTAATTGAGGATAGACAGACACAATGACTCAATGTGCACTCATATTGACCCTCAGAGAAGGAACAGGCCTCAAATACACATGGTAAAGAAAAGGCTGGGAGGGTGGCACAAATTACAGTGGTAAGATAAGACTTAGTTTAAGCGAAATCTGAGTAAACTAGTAATGTCTATAAATCACACAAGTATGGTCAGATGGTGATAAGAAAGACTCTGACAAAGCATGGAAGGATGCAGGTGTCTCTGTGTCATTCCTGGTCCTTAGAGGACAAAGAGGGAAACTGCAGCCCGACAGAGAGCTGAGGGATCAGGCTGACTGCTGTCTGCTGTCTGCAGCAAATAATCACTAAAATGAAGGATTCCAAGAACTAAAACAGTGATCAAGATATTTCGTTTTGAGCTATAGGCAGAGAGATCTAAATATTTAATGTACTGACCTCTGTCATTGAAAATTACCTCTTATTTTTTTCTGTAGCTCAACTTAGAATTAATTGAGTGGGAATCATGCACCTGTTATGTGAGAACAGAGGGCGACTATAAAGCATCTCTCCTTAGAGTTAGTTTAAAATATTATCTGAGGTGTACAATGCAACCCTGCTTGTTCACATGCTCAGCATGATTACAGATGTCTACAGTGTATTCCCTTTATTAGCTGCTTGCATTGAAATAACCTAATAAAGTAGAGCTAAATATAAAACATTGGACTATTCAAACCATAAATGAAGGTAAGTATGCCAGCATTATTCTCGTCGTAAGATTTGCTAATATTCCCAGTCTATCAGCAGAATTGAGAGAGCAGCAGGGAGCATGGCTGAGCCTCACTGCAAAAGTGACAATCCTAGCTAGCATTACACAGCATCCCAATTAAATTTTTAAAGTAACCCAAACATTCTTGAAACGTGGAGCACACATTAAAGGGTAAAAAACACTGGCATATTTTATCTCCAGGGTGGGGGGTGTGTGTGTTCTAGGTTTGAGGAACTCCACATCATAAAAATATGAGAATATTTCCTCCACAGTAAAATTAATTCCTATCTAGGATTGCTGAATTGAAAGAGTTGCACATCTCAAAATACTCAAGTCATTGTACTAACAAAACTAAGAAAAGGTAAAGATTGCAGCATATTCAGAAATGAAGCTATGATCCACAGGAGGTACTTTGTTTTTCTCCCCACAATATCAAAAATATCTTGCAATCTGATACCCTTAATTATGCTGTTCTTGAAATAAGACTCTGATACATGTCTGATACGAAAAGCATATTCTATCAGAAGAAAGACAATCTCAGAAATATTTGTATGGAAATGAAAATGTAATTGGAAAAGGATTTACATTTTTACTCAGCTATTTAATATATAAAATAGTTAATGAGACAAACTCGCACTGATTTCTAGAACTTTTGTCTGTTTCAGAGTTCCAAGGTTTAGAAATAGCAATTCCAAAATGGCAATAAAGTAAATGTTTTCATCCTTTCCCATATCCTTGTAGATTAAAATTATTAGGTAAATGGAACATAATAATGCTTATGCATGCTAGGTAGCACTTTCCTTCTGTGAATGGAATTTCTCACATGTATTAGTGTGAAGCAGTATATGTCACTGGATACTGATTATGAGGAAGTGACATTTGCTATGAATGGAGCTCTAGAAATCACTATCTAATCGATACAGGGCTACATCTTGTAAGTAAGATATTAATATTCAGCAGTCACAATTTGGAAAATAATTTCACATTTCAGGTACCTGTTAGATGCCTGGATGCATAATTTGTTGGAAAATCTGATTGCTCTTCACAGACAGTCAAATATCAGAATTACGAGAAACAGAAAACCTAAGAAAACTCCTCACATTATCCACAGCTTTTTACAGCTGTATCATTTCCTCATATAATATATGGTCCACTAATAATGCACTTAAGTGCTGCTATCAGTATTTATCACACAACTTCACAGCAAAGCTGAATAGTGAGATGGCAAAGAGAAGTCTTGACCCTTCTACAGAATTGAGGATTTTTTTGCTCTAAGGTCCTCAGACTGGTTCTTGAAATCTTAATGTAAAACAACACTCTCTTAGAGATGTCTGCAGATGAGTTTGTCTCTGGGGTTTAGCTGATGTCCCCAGCAGAGCAGCCCATCAAACTCTTTGCTATGAGGCAGAATTCCTAGGAATTCAGGATGTTGTGATACCTTTATTTTTTCCAGCTTTCCTGTAGCACAGAAATTTATATTTTTTATGCAATAAGTACTATTAAAAATTTGTTGAGTAAGTATAATGGGACTATTTTGAATGAAGTTCCTATTAATCATTGCAGGGTCTCCATTAAGTAAATTCTGACTTATTATTCCTACTTTCCAATGACCTATGCTTTTTTACACATCTATCTATCTATCTATCTATCTATCTATCTATCTATCTATCTATCTATCTATATCTATATCTCCATCCATGCATCCATGCATCCATCCATCCATCCATCCATCCATCCATCCATCCATCCATCCATGTGTCTAATGCTCTGTCTAATATGAAGCAGATGTTAATACAATACTACGCTGTCACTTGTAAAAAACTAAAGAGGTGTTTGCTGAATTTGAATCTTAATATGTCTCTGCATATTTCTGTATAAGAATTTTTGTTGCTGGTATTTATGCCTATGCTTTAGAGGCAAGTAGGAGAAATCTTCTCATTTCATGCTTCTAGAAGTTACTGGATAATATTTGACAAGAAATACACTTAGCTTGCTCTCATACTGCAACCTGAAATACAGGCACAGTTTTGAGCTATAGTGTAGAAAAATCACAATGTAATTTTAAGAAAAAAGGTTGACTCTATGACATTACAGTATTTTAACTTTCACTGAGTGCATGTTACATGATTTCCATAAAGTTCCATGGAATCCAAAACTTTCTAATGATGATTGCATCTACTTACACTAATTATGTAATTATACCAATTGCACAAATAGAAGGCAATACATATCATCGATTGAAGCCAACAACTAATTATCAAAATAAAAACAACATGAAACCAAGCTGGGATTAAAACTGATTAAAAAGTTAGATACTTATTCTTCAAGTACATGCAAGAAATGTGTACAGCTTCTCCAGTACTTTTCCCCTTCTGTCTTCTACCCAAAAAAGAACTCCCCCACTTAGACACTGCCTCAGAAAAATTTCCTTGCAAAGCTGCCTAAAGCTTGTTCCATAGATCAAAGGATATGTCTAGATGTTGTTCCAAGTAAGAGTCGAATTACATCATCTGGGTGTAATATGTGAGTTTTGCAAGTGTCTGTGCAGAGGTGAAAAATATTTCCAGAGAAACAAGGATAATGTTTTTCTTTCCAACTGGAAGTTAATGTCACTGATAGAGATGTGAACTCAGATCCTGGGGTAAGTACATCTCAATATAAGGCAAGAACTCCTGCTTGGGAAGACTTACCAATCCAGCAGAATCTGAAAGCTACACCTCCTAAGAACTGGGATTTTTGGGTGCTATTTGCACCATGAATATGGAAGGCTCTTGTCATCTCCCTCCGTATACTGCATTAGTACAGACTTTCCCTGTTTGGTGTTGTTTTGTCTTGCATGTCTTGCTAGTGTATGGGGGATGTTGTACTTCAAGAATACCATGATAACATATGAGTAAGCATTTAAATACTAAAAATGCCTAATCAAGTACTTCAAAGTTAATTATACCTTAATTCACCAGCCAACTGAGGAACATACTTCCCCCACACAATCAACCTCACAAATATTTCACTATATGTAGATAATGTAATTTAATTTACAGTCTTCTCCAATGCATTTCCCCCTTGGCAGATCCCCTACCCTTTTTTTTAATTGGGTATTACAGAAACAGAATTAATATTTCAGTCATGTCATAAATCAGTTCTAAAATAAAATAACTGGTAGGACAGCCTAAAAATGTGTCTAAAAATCACCAGGCTACTTTGAAAGGCCATGAGCAACTGTGCTTGATGGACTCAGATTTTCCAAATTATTTGGAAACCTGTTTTTGTGAGGAAAAAATAAATGTCTTCAGAAAGAAAACGTACCAGTGCTGTCATGATGCATAGATTTCAGCCCCTATACAATTAAGATTTGGGCTGAATATGTCCTGTTACAGAAAAGACTTGCAGTGATTTAAACATTAATTTTCCTCCCCTTCAGCAGAAAAAAGACTATCATTGGATTTGGGTTGATGTAGGGAAAAGAAAATTACTATCCGCTCACTAATTACTATCTGCTCTCTGCCTTAAAAGCTCACAGATTTTTCCAATAAAAATGTGGTGACACTGATTTGAGACCAAGTTAGGTAGAATCACTGAAGTCTGTGGACCACCATGCAGAACTGTTTCCCAAGTCAGTCTAAGACAGTGAATCACCTTCCACTTTTGCTTGGCTGTACATGCAGCACAGGGCACAAACTAAGCACTTGTAAACCATGTTGTCAGTACCATTTTAGAGGAAGGGAATAAAATTAATAATAAAATATGCTTATCTATTCCAAATTACTTATTATAGTTTCCAAATATTTTCTAAGGAATTTCATGCATAAAAGAGTCATGAGAATGAGTCTTTAAAGCACAGTTTTACACTTTCTTTTATTTGTTTCTGTACTAAGGGATATTAACATACAATTCTAACGACATATGTTGTTAACTTTTAGAAGAGCTGTGGTAGTTTTAATTAGGGCACTCAATGGCATTTGCTAGCAACATTTAACTTTAATCGACAACTTGTCAACATGATCTAACATTTCCTATTTTCAAATGACTATGGGAGAAAGAAGTTCAAACACCACTAAATGAAACTGCTAAAGGACTTGCCATTAGTTCATGCACCTAAAGAAACCATTTTAATGAACCACTAGATTTTCAGGTTTTGTCTGAATTCGCTAAGGCAATTTTTATTTTTAAGCAGGGAGAACTTCAGGTTTCGCATGAGTGTCTTTTCCTTTCTTTTTTTTTGCAGAACACTGAAACATTTATATTAATTTTTGAAAACAATAAACTTTTATTGACTTTTTTTTTTGTGGTAGTAACAACAATGATGTTTGTCTATATAAGTCAAAAACTAAAAAAAAAAAAAATTATAATAGTTAGGGTAATTATAATTATTACTGGAATGCTTGGATATTCTAACTGACCTGAGTGATCCATTTGGAGTGGCATTTTTTTGACATTTCACATATATAAAGAAAAAAACTCATCCCAATTCATACCCCCCAAATAGGTGCACAGAAAAGAAGTAATTCATCAAAGCTCTAGTCTGGGAAGAATTCTCTGCTTTCTGTAAAGTCCATTGAGGGAAAACAGATTATCACAAGGAGGAAAGTCAAAAGAGAGGGAGTGGAACTATAAATTGAGCAATTAAGGAAAGATCATTATCAAGTGTTTATTATAGCAGCTGAAGATGAATTAAGTTATCTAGCAATTTTAAGGAGTTGTAAACCAATGGTGATATCCTCATATTGCAGCAAACTATCAAAGTCAAGACAGAACAGTATGTTAGGGTAGACAATATAAACAATAAAAAATGGGAATATCAGGGTTCATCAAATAATCATCACAGACAGACAAACTGCATGTTTTAGGTAACTTCTGGTCAATGAAAAATTAAGTTTCATGGTCATTATAAAAAAATAAATAAATAGTCTATTATGAAGTATATAATGTTTTGCAGGAAAGAAAACATTTATCTATGCCTGCAGAGAGGAATTCGATTTTCAAGTGTCACAAACTTTTGTTGGGATTTTAAGTGGTTGCTAAAGGTCAAGAAATATATTTTAATGATAAGAAGAATAAAAGGTGTCACAGAATAGTCTCTAACCAAATACCTTCCTTAATCCATATTATAAGGTTAAGGCTCAGACTCACCCTATTCGAAGTAAATGAAGAACATAGCTTTTTCATATTTTCTGTTTCTAGACATAGGAAAGAAATGGGAAACCCTAGATGACTATGCCACCTAGGCTCCACTGTCTATTAACAGAGCTAGATGCAGAAAAAATCTAGACCCAAGGCTTTTTATGCTTTGGAATATAGTTTGACATAGCTATGTTTCAGTTGCTCTTCTACTCATAAAACTCTGATATGCTCTTATCCCTCATTTGTGAGGAATCACTGTACACTTTAGAAGTGGATTAAGGTAAAGCAAGTTAAGTGCTTGATAGAAATTTTTAAGCAAGTTACCTTAAAAAGTCCCAAGAGACAAATTTACACTAATGCAAAGACTTTAACAAGACCACAAGTGGTCCGATTTCGCAAGTTACCATCCATCAGCTGATCTTAGATGGCTGTCAGTGCATATGGTCTTACTTCAGGACACAGTATGGTAAATTTCTTGACGTAAGTAATTACAATCAGAATTTTAAGCACATGCTTGAATCCCTCTGAGACTCAGTACAATTTGAAGTTCAAAGTTAAGCATATGCTTAAATATTTTCTTGAATATTCATGAGCTGCTCAGCTGGGCCCTTTAGTGAACATGCCTTCTTTTAAAATTGTTTGCTAGAATATTTGCAGAAAGTGAATCCACTGGGGCCACAGACACAGTCAGGTTTTTTTTTTTGTTTGGGTTTTTTGTTTTGTTTTGTTTTGTTTTTTCCAGTTCAAATAAGTGTTCGTGAATAAGTTTTGCAGTATTTGCTTAGCATTTCTTAGGGGAATAACTGCCAACTGGCCTTGCCATCAATAAGGAAGTAACTAGATGCAAAATGTCAATATATATTGCTCTCTCCAGAGTAGACATGTCAATGAAATTAAAAGGTAAATTACTGAACATCTGTCTATAACTATATTTTTGAGAAGCCTATCCTAATATGACTCAGAGAACTGTGGGGAGAATGCCTTGCCTCTACTCACGCGTTGCTGCATTCAGCAGCTGCCTATTCCCAAATGCTTTGATTGAGCTGGGAACCTAAAAGGGCATTTGAAGATTTAGTTTGTGTGAAAAGAGTGGTTGGAGGACTGCAAGTCACAGCTATGAATGAGGGTTTCCACGGTTCAGCAGCTGCACAAACTGATTGCAGTGACCTATGCCTGTACTACAGTGACCAAGTGATCTATGGAAAAGAAAGCAATTACAGTGTGGCTTCAAACCTGAAGCAAAGATAGGGCAGAGACAAATCTCAAGAGGATTTTCCTTTTAATTCCAAAGCTAAAGCATCATTTATTATTTCGTTAACTATTTCTTTCTAATTCATACTGTAAGCTAACACCAGATGTAATACAAGCAAGTCTTTATGAGGAAGTACCTACACAGGGATCAGATAGAAAAATGTCTGAGACGTAACATATTCTATAATATTCAGGAAAATAACATTTTAATGAGTTATATAAGGCAACAAACATAGTTTTTGATTAAGTACTATATCCATTAAAGGCATGATCTCTTAATTTCTGCTACAGCTAAAGCTCCTGGATTTTTCCAGAGAACCAAACCTCATAACAGATGAATCTAAGCTTGAAGAAAATAGCTCCCATTTGCACTGAAGTGCTATACAATTCATTGTGCATTAACTATTACTGATTGTTCTACATGAATCTGGTTATTCTCAATCTTATTATTCTGCCTAGAAGATACTGATTAATTATCCAAAACCCATTAAACAACACTGTTCATCGTGCTACTTAAAATTATATGAAGGATATGATAAAGTTTCAGAAGCTTATTTTTATGGGTAATTCTTGAATGTTAGTGTAGCAAATCTAGGAAAAGGGGGCAAGGAGACAGAAACTCTAGCCTGGGCTTGCTCCTATACTTCAGTATATAATGCTATAATCAGTGTTGAGAGTGGTTCGTCAAAGACAATGCAGGGATGAAGTGGAAGAGAATGATTTGTTCTTTAGTGTTAGTAGATTATTCTGACGTTGAGTATAAAGGTATTTATGAGACCTACTAGTATGCACTTATGGTCACGTGAAATACGATCTACCTGTGAACTATGTTTATGAATACACAAATCTGCTAATTAGAGCTAATCATGTCAGATGCATGGCCAACAAACATAATGAATGTTAGCTCTCTGGTTCCATTGGGGAAAAGGTATTACTGAGTGCAGGAGGTGAAAAATGTAAATAAACCTCAGAGTGGAAGGCAAAAAAGCAGTGAAGTGTGAAGAAGCATTCAACTTAGGTGTGGTTGAAAGCACAGAACATATTCAAGAATTGACAGAAAATTAGGTGATAGGGTAATACAGGTGAATGCAGAGAGGGGAAAATTGTGCTGGTTTTACTATGGTGAATACAGGTTAAAATGACTGACTTCAAGTTTTTACATCAAAAACAATGGTCAAATGTTTACTAATACTCCATTTGCAATCTTCTGTTGGTCAAAATGTCTTCATTTATATGTAAATAAGTAAATTGGGTAGACACATCGTCCTTTTTGCTGATGAAATATAAACTGTTCTGAATATCCTGCTGTCTGCTATCCTTGCACGTAGGGAAAGATCACTGTTGTAAGTCAGCAGAGTTGCCTTCACTGATCAAATGCCTATCCCATTAATCTATCTGAGGAGCTTCCAAGCCATGCTTTCCTACTGATGTTCATGCTCTGAATTGCAGCAAAGGGCCTTGAAGGCTGTTAAAAAATTGAAAGGAATGTTTACAACCCTATGATTCAGACTCTTTTTCCTGAGAATAAACAGGCCATTCTGTGGAGAGCAGAGCTATCAGCAAACACTTGAAATTTATTAAATACTTTTCTACAGCATTACTCCTCCACCTCACTAATTGCTGCAGCTGCTGCTACAAAAGCATTTCAATTACAGCTGAAAAAGAGGTGGCCCATGCAAATCTTAAAGGGAAAAAATACCCCTATGATACTGATCTGTGATGTGGTCCAACATCTGAATGTGTGTGTGATCCTGTGGCTTTCCATAGTCATCACTGGGTGACATACACACGGGCCTAGGGATCAAAGGAGATAGACAGACAGGGTCCTCCCTGGACACCGGCCATGGGTGGAAGAAAAATAAAAGAGGGCTTGACTTCCATGACTGCTACTTTCAGCAAGTGTGCTGCTTAAAAGAGAATTCAATGAGGGGAAAAAAAATCAGGTAAAAGGAAAATTGGCTTCATCCTGGCTCAAACTAGGACAACTCTAAATGGGACTATAATTTTGTGTCTCCCTTCCTCTCTGCTCCTGCTCCTTTCCTCTTCTCTTGCCTTTGCCCTCTTTAAAAACAAACACAACCCAAATCCACAAGCTTCCATACTTTTAATATGCCATAATTTATATTCCAGCCAAGAAAAATTGCTATTATTTGTCCCTCTGCCAAGACCAAATACCTTTATCTCATTTTCAATCACATTGTGAGAGTGTAATAAAGATGCTTTCCTTCAGGAGTATGGCAGGTAGATTGACAAGGCTGAGAAACACGGAAGTGCTGTATTGATCCTTCAGCAGTACTAATTTAAATGAAATAGCAGAGCAAAATTAGTAAAAGGGTGGAATAACAGAAGGAAAAATTATTGCCAAGCTACTTCTATTAGTCTGCTTTTCCCTCTTTCTATTTGTAGCTTTACTACTTGGAAAATAATATTAGGGATATGTTAAAAACTTACATAGAACTCAGAACTCACCTGAAATAAGGTAGTTGCCAGGAGTCTCTGGACAATTTGAGTACCTGACAATTTGATTTTGTCTGAATAAGTGCCTAATCCAAACCACTTTAGGGTGAATGGAAACCCATGACCTCTGAAGTAGATGGGAATAAAATTTGGTTTCTAACATTTCCAAAGCCATATCATCCTGTTGTTTGTCCTTCTATCCTCCAGTCCCCTAAATACTTTTCAAATATAATACAGTAAGTAAAAAAATAAAAGACACTGCAGCTATATATATTTATAGAGAAATTCAATCTTGTGAAATTACAATAGCAGGAAAAAAGTTCTAAAATAGAAGTGACATTAGGTACTGAGGTACCATTTATAAACATAATTAAATATTAAATCTATGCCACAGATGTGTTAACTAAAAAAAGACGTTTCTGTATGCTGTACATTTATTTGAAAGTTTTTTACTTTATTTTTATACTCCTTAATTTTATCCTCTGGCTACTTATATACCTAGTGCTACTTTATTTAATTTCTTTTATATTAACTGCAAGAAATATTTTAATGAACTGCATTCTATATATCAGTAAAAATGTGTGTAAATAATGCCTGAAGTGGTGAAATCTATTCCTCATAATAGACAACTAATGAGACACCCTGACTGAAAGACTGCCATTATCTTTCAGAAGAGTTGGACTGGGCCCTTAATTTTCTATAAATCACGTACTTAAAAAAGAGAGAAATTGTGATGTCTGATTTATTAGGAACTGTTAACAGAACTGAAATAAAACATCTCCTATTGGTGCAATAATGAAACCACAATGTGATTATACAGAAGTTAAATATATTTTAGAGTGAAACACACATCTGATAAATTATTTGAAGATTAATAACCACATCTACTTCATAACAGTGGTATGACAGAGATAAAATGCTGAGCTCCACAAATGAAGGTTATAATTCATTTACTTCTATGCTCTACCCGTACTCAACATCAAAGGAATTTTCAAAGTGAAGTGCACAATGGGTCAAAGCTGAATAATTCTGTGAGGCATTATCTAAACAAAGTGGTATATTTTCACCTAAAGTCTGCATGTAGTTTATTACAGAAGGTAGAATATGATAGACTAGCTTGGGTACAGACCAAGTTCTGATTCCCCTGTGGTCTACAGCCTAGTTAAACTACCATGGCCATCTGTGGAAAAGGATTGCAGTTGTTGTCAAAAAAAATAATAGTTCAAATAATACCTTTATATAGTATCTCTTATTATGTGTAAAGCTCATTGTTTCATTTTGAATGCACTGATCACATTAATTAGTTCCCTGTCCCTTTCACTTAAGCAATGAGTGGAGCTTCATTACTACCAAGTATGTTTAAAATACGCAAGATCATATCTTTCCAAAAGCTGCGAGCATGCTCATGCCAGGTACAGAAATTCTTGTACACTTTTAGTAAATTTAGTAACACACCATAATCTACATAAACATCTTGCAAAACTTACTAATTACCATTATTCACCTTTCCCAGTGCAGTTACAGAATACATTGAACCTTTGCGCAACAACTTAAAACAATCAACAAACTTTCCCTCCTTTGCTGAGGTGTTGCTGCTTCACATTTGAGATCTGACAATAAACTTCAGCTTCTGGGTCTGTAACAGGTATCTTGTGCTATTTATCTGTACTATGAAGTTTCTAGCACATTACTGAGGTACTAGAGTGCAAAATCAATATAAGATGTTAAGAAAAGACAATACATGATTAGAAATAATGTTTATCAGAGGTTAAAAGGGAGGATAAATAGCAGACTATTACAATGAAGCAGAATCTGAAGATAGAACATTTTGCCAGCTAGTTCAATAGTGAAATAGGATCTGCATTATTGCCTTTGCTACTTTTTGCTTAACTCACGGAATAATACATTTGTCTATGACTGCCATGATATATTCCTATTTTAAGCACACTTTTCCAAAAGACCTTTCCCTGATGTTTCCTTGGCCAGGGAGGTTGCAATTAAGGGCAAATTTCAAAGTCACTATTCCACTGACCATGACAATTTTATCATCAAGGTGATACCTTTATAAAAAGCCAATTCCCATCTAAGATTTCTTTACATTTTGCAAGAAACTTGTGATCATTTCTGTATTAAAGCAACCTCAAGTGTCATATGGGTTCCCTCATCTGCTTAACGGGATCCAAAGCCTTTTTTTCCCCCTAGCCTATTTTTCTAGTTCTTTTTCCTAGTTTCATTGCTGAGTATTCATGTTTGCAGGTTCAGCTTGCTGTATTCAAGTACAGTCATACAGAAAGTGAAATCAATGTTTCTTTGTAGTATTCCACTTCAGATGTCAAGTCCTAAATGGAAATTGATAGTCTAATACTTGAGACTCTTGGGCACTAAAATTAAGCTTTTTTCTTCTTGATACCTGCAGAAGTAGTAAAAACTGAATCAGCAACAAAGAAAATAAACTATTTCATCAGGCATAGTGGAAGTAAAGAATCAAGAGCAGTGTCAGCAATGCTACGATAGTGCCATTTTCTTTGTTACAGTACCATTATGAGAATTCACTTAATAGCCTGAATATTTGTTAATATCAAATTTCAGAGCCAAACATAGAGGAACACAAAAGATTCTTAAAAACTCTTAAACTATTAACCTATTCAGAATTAAATTATTTGCTGATTTTCTAACTGTGCACCTTGATAATAACCACTGGAATTACACAATTGGAAAGCCAGACAGAAAGTAAACACTCCATTTCTGATTTAATCAGATTTTTACAACAATAGCTGCTTTTTGAATCAAATGATCCTAGACTGAAATAAAGACAAAAGGCTACTTGGTGATGAGTTTAAAGAATTTCAGGCAAAGAGAAAATGGAACATTTAGTCCTATATCCTGCCTAATACAACCATATAACTGTTGTAAATTATATCTTGCAATGATTACTAGTATTTTCAGCAGCTGTGGTTGAAATGAAAATCTCATTTTGATATTTCAAATTATAGCACACAGACTATATATTTTGCGAAGTCATTAGAATGTTAATTTCTAGATTGTTTGAAAAATTTCCTTGAAAAATTATCTGGAAAATGCTAATTGGTTAAAATAAATAACAGGTGGGTGCCCTATCAACTCACCTTACTTATGGTCACCTGTAAAACTTGGATCCTAAAGCTCTTGGTTGAAGCTAGATCTGTTGTGGCTTTGCACCTCCTTCAGCACAGTGAGCATCACAAAACCTCTGAGGAATTTGCTTGATATAGTGTTTGCAAGGTGTCAAGTGTACTTCAGACCACCCCAAAACCTCACATTCCAAAAGCAAAAAACACAAACTCCAGGCAGCCTTTCTGGATATTAAATTTATGAGTCTTCATTTCTCAGACTGTAATGTGTTATAACTTTTTCTACTGGACTGAAGTCTCAATTTTGTCCTATGAATTTCTGTTGCAAACTATGATCAAAGTATTCCCCTTCATAATATGAATTGATTAAGAACTTTAATTTTCTCTGCTATCCATGTTTTCAATTAATTTAATTCTCACTTTATAATTTAACTGAAGATAATTATTTTTGAATGTTTTTCTGGATGTTTGGTGACAACTAAACACAGTAGTAGCTGGTTAGAAACGGTCTCAGGACCAAGTATAGACATGAATTATTGGTATAGTTTCACAAAAATGTGCATGTACTGTACACACCTACACCATCTTTGTTGCTTCATTCTCATTTACAGTAAGAATCACATGAAAACTGTAGAAAAGTTATAGAACACACAGATACCAGATGTTCAACTAATTTTGGCCCTTTGGCTCTGTAGAGAGTCAGCAAAATGGAAGCTGATAAAGGGTTTAGAAATGGAAAACTCTTATAGTACAGGTGTCAGCTTATAAAATCTAAATTTAGTCCTCTGTGTGGTTTAAGAAAATTCCACCAAATGCAGGTAAAATAAATATTAACACAATTATAATATGACTGTGCAGCCACACCCTTTCTATTCAGTTTAATTAATCACTCCAAATGTTGCACATTGTATGGGCTGAAGCCAATGATTTGTACAAACTGAGTTTGGGCAACGAGTAGCTTAATGAAAAGAATCCAGGCTGGATCTAAAAACATTTGGCCACTGAGATTCTACTGGTTTCCTGTAGTTTTCTCCAGCAAACAGTTAATCTCACTGCTGCAAATTTTGGCTGAGTTTCCTACTTATTTTAACTGTCTTCCAGTTAGGAGTTCCTATTAGGTTGTGGATTTTTTCACATTAAAGAGACCTTTAACAGTCAGTAGTTTCTTTGTCAGAAAAAATTAATCCTCTGCTCCTGAATTCAGCTCTCAATCTGTATTGAGAAGCTAAATGACTTTTCAGGTTTTTAACCAAATTTCTGTTTATCTACATGCAAATAATTCTCCACACTTTTGCAAACATGGGTATCCAAACTGAACTCACAGTGAACTTTTAATCTATACACATCTTCAGCTAGAAGATGCTAGTTACACCATCTCCAGTAGTCTTAGGGAGAAGTGCACCATATATAGCTATGATGAAACCTGTCATCTAAGACAAAGCTAAGAATTTTCTGAAATAGCAAAATTCCTACCAACATTATTAGCACCAGAATCTCCTTCAAGAGGAACTGAAATTTTAAAAAATGGGGAGAAAGAAACATTCAAAGCAACAGGAAATGAAAGCAAATTGCTGAGACATTTAATACTAGGCCTGTAAAGAAAACATATGACAGAACCTCTATAATCTATATTACATGTGGTTACATTGAAGTGTAGTCATGAAATAATATGCACAGGATCATAATGAATCACAAGTGTCAATATTTTCTCACAATTTTTTGGGGGAAAATCTTGAGGTCCTCCAGCACCATAAAATCATGAAACTGATTAAAAAGCATTAAGGTGTGGGACCTTAAGAAAATAAACAAATACTCCAGTGCACAAATTCATTCTTGTAACAGTTTAAACTTGCATGTTAGCGGTATAAATGAAGTTTTCCCACTTCAGGCATGCTTTGTGGATAATCATATGCATGTATATTGCAGGCAGAAGTTCCCATGTGGCATCAGTTACACTGTCCACTTAAATTACTTCTTTCTGCTTTCCGGACCCCAAATAATGAAATAATTTAGACATACAGGGTGAGATTCTTCCCACCTAATTTTATACATTTACCATGGTGGGTTGATACACCAAGTCATCTAAACTCCTTGTAGGTGGTGGAGAGGAATGTCACCCAGAGATACAGCAGTGACTAACACAGGACAGAGGGACTGGCAAAGAAATCCATTGCTGAGTACTCTTCCTCTTGACCACAAGCAATGTGTTAGCTAGATGTAAATACCCATCTTATAGATACCAAAGTCAGTGAGACACATTCTATCCATATAGATACATAGATAAAGGAAATTTAAAAAAAAAAAAAAAGCAATTTAAGTCAGACTTGTTCTTTGAGAGTAATCCCCAAGCATTTTAATAGGTGAGAGGGGAGTAACTGGATTTCCTTGGGAGAAAAAAACGTATATTTAGGAGCTATGATGGAAGAGAAAATACTAATCAATCTTCTCTTGAAATGCCCTTCTAAACTTCTTCCTCACTTCTAACTTCCCCAACCAGATCCAGAATGAAGATAAAATACACAGATGTTCAAGTGACTTTGGGAGAACAAATTACATATTGAGAAACCTTCTTTTTCCTCTTTGACAGCTGGTATTTTCACACTGGGTAATTTCCAAGAGAGTGAAAGGAAAGAGGTAAATATAAAGTATAGTGGTAACCTCCCCTTGGGAGGTTAGTCAAGGATTCATAGCTCTAGGAGTGTGTGCAGAAGATGTGCAAGCTGAGGTGAAGATGGAGGGTTAAAACTATCTTAATGAAAAAAAAAATATTATTATTTTCTTCATGAAGAATGCCCAGTTTATGTTCATCTCTGTGGCAACTGAAGTCAATCTGACTAACTTGGGAATGGCATTTCTGCACATTGGAACAAAATCTCACAATCTCCATTTTCTGTCAAAGTATGGCAGTCCAATAATGGTTTGGTTTGGAAACAAAGTGACAACATTTAACTATTTCCAAGACAAAATACGCCTGTTTGCCCAGGGAGCAGAGGAAGAGCCAGGGATCCCTGACTACCAGACCTCTGGATGACTTAAAGACTAAACAGCTGCAGCATGGGCAGGCTGCCCAGCATACAAATATGTGAAGGTTACCAATAAAATTGGAGATTACCAGCCCCTTATACTTGCTTAATGTTTGTGTGGGCAGTGGAAATGCAATTAAGGTCTTCCTAACAAGCATCATGGTTGACAAAAAGTACTGCTGCCAATTGTCAGAAGGCAAAAAGCACCAACATCCTGGTAATTAGAGGCTGATAGGCTGAGATGGCTAAACCTCTAATATTCTAAATTAGCAATGGATTGAACGGAATTTGACTAATTATAATTAGAACGTAAGCACTTGACTGAGAGGACATATGTCCGCCACTAAGCAGAGACAGTTGAAAAGTAGGATTTCAAAATTATAAAGGTAAGAAGGAAAATGCCTTGCTCTGTTAATCTGCAAAGGATATTAGCACTGAATTGAGACAGAGCTAAGAAGCAGAAGTTTCCACATGAAATCATAAATATCTTATACTCAACACCAACTGCATTAAAATGCAGATTTATGCTGAGTCTGAACACTTACAAGGGATCCAGAATGGTGGCCAATGGGTACTTCAGAAAAACAAGCGATTTTTTGCTGCAGTAGGAGTGAATTTAATTTTTTTCATCTTTAACAGCTCTGCAGCAAGTCATGATGTGATGATGCAATTATAAAACCCCTTATTCTATGTCATGCATACCTGGTCTTCTACTGTGATAGGACTGGTTATTACTTTGGAAATCTATACAGTATGAAACAAATTAATTAAACATAAATTAAAAAGATCTTCTAAGTTCTTTGGAACATACCGCTCTAAGGAGACCTGATCTAAGGTAAGTGTATGAATTGTCATAATGGGACAGAACAAAGCTTCACTGAGCCCATTAGCCTGTCTCTGGTAGCTGCCAAGAGTAGAAGCCCAAGTAAAACAACAGAGACACAGTAAGACTAGTTTGTGAATAGAGTGCTCTTCCTTGTGGTGGATCCTTTCTTTTTCCAGCAATAAGCAGCAATAGCTTGAGCCACAAATTGCCTCTAAACCATTAATACTCATCCTGAGACTTATTCTCCATGAATTTAATTATTGTTTCAACTTATGTATATGAACCACCTCCTAATCACAAAATTTAAATTACATACTGGAGGAAACCAGCACTTTCTATTGATCAATTTAGAGATGTTGCGTGTTATTTTAATTCATACCTCACCTAAATAACCCTGTTGTGAGAAACTTAGAGAAATCTTTCTTCTTTGCCTTTTTGCCATTCATAATTTTAAATAAAACTATTGTGTCTTTCCCAGGAGTTTTTCTTTGTAATGCCCTGTTTATGGCAGGTCCAATACAAGACTTTTCAGTGTCCAGCTCAAAATATAAGGCTAAGCTAATGGTATAATTTATGAAATGTAGTAATGATTTCAAGTGTAATTGTATGTTAATTTGTATGTGAAAAAATATGTGTATATATATGACTCCTTACAGCATTCAAGATAAAGATGCACTACAGACATGCATGACATCATGTATTTCTTCTCAAATTCTACCTATTATGCCAGTTTATTTTTGGTGAATTCCAATCACTAAGTTGTATTTTTAGAAATTTATTCATGATGAGTCTTTTCTGAGTGGCAAAAGTTAATTTAGAGCACATCACTGTATAATTGTTGTCAGATGTTTGGAGACAGTTTTGTTTATATCACTTTGCACCTATCATTACTTAACTGAATCTTCATTTTTATTGTCCAGTGACTCAGTGTTTGGGAATTCTTCTGCAACTTTTCAGTCAGTTGTAGGTGTAGCTACCTTGAATAGTTTTAAATGTAAACATCCCTCTCTTTTCCCTTCTCATTTTCTCTGTTTATTATTGTATTACATAGCACTTTCCTGGGAGAAATCCCTGTGGCACATACAAAATA
Organism: Apus apus; assembly: GCF_020740795.1. Taxonomy (NCBI): domain Eukaryota; kingdom Metazoa; phylum Chordata; class Aves; order Apodiformes; family Apodidae; genus Apus; species Apus apus. The sequence goes on along the minus strand of NC_067282.1, from coordinate 181,629,294 downwards.
CAATCTTTTCAAACAAGCCCAATTGTGCACCAGTTGAAATCACACAACAAGCTGTGGATATAATGATTACTACTCATATTGATACAGGTTGTTCTTTCGTGTGGATATTTTCACTAAAAATATTAAGAAAGCAAAACATTTCAGGCTTTTTTCTGTTCTAAGATTTCCTTTCTGTTAATACTGTTGACAACATAAATGGTGGTTTTCAGACACTGCTGTCATATGCTTTCTACAAACCTGCATATTCAGTAATACAAACTGAATTTCCTGGAAATTAAAGCCACATGAATTACATGAAAAAAAGCAAGAGTAGTACCTATTTAAATTTTTCCTAATATTCATAATCTAACATAATATTTATCTCCTGTGTTCTGATATCTACATGTTGCATGAGTATGATATGGGCTATCATAAATTGTGACTCATTCAGACATAACACCATCTCAGAAGATAAAGTGGGGTTATTAGAAGTGCTACTTAATTTTTTTTGCAAGTTTTATTTTGTCTTTCTGCTCCTGCTTGCCCTTGACAAAGATTTCCCTTGGACAAAGGTACCTCTGCCCTGAGTAAAGAAAGAGATCAATCTGGATGTTCAATGGCTCTTGCTATCAAGATCTCTTTCATTTCATCTTGACAGCAAATACCTAAAGGAACTGGAGTGTTCATGATTTTTCCAGTCATTTGCTCAGTGACAACTGTCACCTTCCCATCCATCAGCATGACTTCTTTGCCAGCTGACAGAACAGAGAATTTATTTTCCATACATGTTTAAATTTCCATACCCAGGGCCAGTGTGGTGAAATGTTAGGACTAACTTCCATCCAGATACAAAGCTTTTATTTCAAAGTAATCCTTTTCATACAGCCTTTATAATCACACTATATCCTTCCTGCCTTTCCACTCAGAAAAGGCAGTTATAGCAGTTACTTTAATGTAAATAACTCCGACTGCATAATGAAGAGCAATTATCTTGACCATTGAGAAAATAATGTTTGAAAATGTAACCAGCAGCAACAACAAAAGAGACACAGTTTATTACCTTTTTTTTTTCCTTTTTTTTTTTTTTTAATATAAATGACAACTTGCAAATCCAAAAATGTAGTACTGGAGAGTCTGGTTAAGTATGTATCACCTCCAATAACTTCCTGGATTACTGACTTTCTAATTCCTTTTGATTTCAACACTGAAAACCATTCATCTTAAGCGAATGTTTAACTGCTTACAAAATACAAAGAGACAACAATAATTACTCCATTTAGTTTAACTTTAGGTTTCTACCTGAAATCAGGCATGAAGTCTACATTTCTCCAAATTCATACTTGCATTTTGGAAGGTGATATTATGTTTTCTAAATGTTAAAATGTAGAGAATACCAGGAAGAGTCAGAAGGGATAAAGATGATTTTGGTAGTTTTAGAAACCACGATTTAAGATACAATCTAGAATTTTTAGTTGGACATTTTATCCAGTCAGTGTACTAAAAAACTTCCTGCAACACAAAGTCAGAGATTGTGAAAGAAAGGATAGTCACACTGCAAATTTAGGAAAGGCTGTGCTCATGGGAGAGTATGGTATTACAAAAGGTATTACTAACATTCTTGGACACTCAGTTTGTGCCTAATTCAAAGCAAAATACTTTCAACACATACGTTACTTAAAGGACAGGATTTTATAAGAGCATTTCTTTCTTTATGAAAGACTGGCTTAAGCTGTTCACTAACAGGTTGTAAGCGTAGGGTTTGAGTTAATTGTCTCTTTTAAATACCTCACTGAATCATAGCCTGGATGTTTACAGGCATCCAAACTAATTTGCTTTATACTGAGCACTTCTTGAGTTAATAAAAGTGCTTTTTATTCTTGCATAGACTACCTGGCTCCTGAGTGCTCTCTAAGCTTTATAACATATACCTCCTCAGGAAGTGATACTTGAAAATGCTGCTGGCCATCCAAATAAGATTGTAAATTTTGATCACACTCTGAACTTGGAACAGCTGAAGATCATGAAACACCAAACATCAGAGAAAGGTAAAGATTGTCTTTAATGTGTGAGATGAAAGACAGGAGGCAAGGGATATGGTTTACTTCAGCATTTACAAGTTACTCTAACTTTTTAGGGAATAATATGACATAACTCACGCAGTACAGTTCATTATTCTTTTTTTCACTTCTTCCGGTTTGTAGAAAATTCACACCAATCCTTCTCTGCTCCAAGCAGAGATTAACTGAGGAGCCTAATGTGAGTCTGCAAACAGCCCTCCTCCTTCCTCTTTCTACCATGCGTTCTATCCAGTGAGGTCTGTGCTTTGTGTGTCAAAATATACAGTGAATATATACCTGCATAATCCTCCCCTAAGAAGGAAGACAAGCCCCATTCTGATCTTCATCTTTAATTCCTGCTAAGAACATCACAGCCTTCACCAGTTTCTTCTTATTCCTTCCAGGATTGCAATAATCACAACATTTTTCACCTTTCTCTACTTCTATCTGTGGATGCCCAGAAACAGGTGCCTATGTAAACCACAACTTGAACCAACCTACCTCATGGCACTTCCACATCTGCTCTCAGAAAGGTGGAAAACCCCACCATCCTGTCAGAAAATATGATGACAAAAGTAAAAAACTACTACTGTCCTTCAAAGGTCAACTAGTGTGATAGTAGTGTGATGGATTTAGTAGACTGTAAAACCCAGCCCTGTGCCAAAGGGAGGCTAGAGCCACTCATCTGTGGGTGATTAAACTTGATACATTAGGGTTTTTTAAACTCATCCAGTTGTCTGGGTGCCAATTGCTTGGTTAAGACACACTAGCCAAATACACTTGCTCATGCAAGCTTTCCTCACCTGATAATTCAGTTTTCCTCACACAGAGCAACATTTAAAATGACAGGTTTAATTTTGTTGTTACTGTTGTTTCTAGTGGGCCTCCTATGCTGATCATCAAATCATCCAGTGGAATTGAAAGCCTAGATCGACTTCACAGTGCACTGTGGATTTTATCTCCTCCCGTGCAGCCTGACATTACCGTCCATGTGGCATGGACACGACACAGAACATTTTCCTAAAATTAGCACACCTGCTGGGCATTAACTGTACAGAGAAAATTTCATAGCATTAAAAGGGTATAAGGCAGGACAGAGTTTGGCCTGAGAATTTTATGCCGGTTTTACGTATGAAATGTCATGTTACATTTTGAGCTTCCAAAAGCCAGTTTGAAATCTGATATGCTAATGTGATACAGAGGTTTGGAGAACAATAGGGTCTAGTTGGCTGCACCGTAATCTGGCCAGCCAACTCTATTTCCCCTCTTTTGGATATTACTGGTTTTATAAGGTGATGTATCAGGATGAGTATGTCAGCTGCATCATTCTACAGCTATGCTAAATCCTTCTTCTCACAATGATGTCCATTATGGTGTCCTGATGCTAGTAGGCTGACTTATGAGCTGGACACGGAGTGCTGAAGTGGTCTGGCAGCCAGCCACGGACGTGCTACAGTAGTGTGTGCTTGGTGGAGTGTAGCAGATGATGGCCCCTTGCTGGAAATTGCAGTTCTCTCATGCTGTGCAGAGTTATGATAGGGTATGATGTGTTGGCAATTGGTGGCTATGATTTTATGGTAAAACTGAGCTGCAGTATGAAGCAGGATGAAATTGCTTAACAGCACTAGTTTGTCAGGATTTGACTTAAGCCATCTTTTTCTAGTAATGAACTACGTCAGAGCGCTGTGGTTCAGTACTCCAGGAATGTGGCCATTTACTTCTTCAGCTATGAGTCTAGAGAGCCTAGGTATTTTTAGTTTCCTTTTGTTTGTGTTTCGTTTTGAAGAAATAGCAAGAATTTAGAGCAGATATTCTCATGGGACTGTCTCATGTACAGTACTTTAGTTCAGGAGAAAGAAAATTAGGGTTCACATAATTTCTACCTGTAGGTGTCTTCTGTGAGATTTCAGCATTTTATACTGATCCCTCGCTGGCTTACTACTCTATCTATGGTCACATCTTAATGAACTAGTCAGGCTTCACTGATTGCTTCAAACAAACACATTTACTCTCACTGGAACAGAGCTGGCAATCCCTTTTATTAATTCCTTTATGGGGAAAAAATTCTCGCATGATCCTGAGAGCTGTGAAGAAACAAGACTTGATGGTCCAGATTCTCTCACCTCATTCCTTAGTTTAATGTTTTGCAATGAAGGAAAAAAAAAATAAATCCTGCCCACGTGGAATAAATTATTTATTGAATTTAGGTGAAGTTTAAGAAGATGACATTTGGGTTTTATCTGGTTTTGGTTGGGGATTTCTTGGGCTTTCTTGTTTGCCTGTGTGGTGGTTAGTTTTATTTAAAAGGATTTGGAGAAAACTACTGTGATAGCAAATTAGTGTACATTTTTAAGAAGCAATAATGGAACTTGCCTCTATCCTATAGTGCAGAAGAGGACAAGAAATTAAAATTGAGACAGCAAGTGTTCTTCCATGGAGGAGAGATTATTTAGTTCTTTACTGATGAAAGCCAACTTTATGGCATTTGATATGTGCATTGTGGGGTTGTAGTATCTAATAATCACAATAACAAGTGGTCACTGAGTGCTCCATCATTTACCTCTTCGGCCTAGCCCACAATAAGCATATTTAACTAGTCTTGCCTGAAGGTGGCAAAAGCATGGGCCAGGATACTAAGGTCCATATCTGAAATGTTATTATTTTATTAAAAAAAAAATCTAATTGTCCACATTTCTGGCAAATGTTCAGGATTCGGAAGACTGCCAAAATACCCACATGCCACCATTATCTCCTCACTTTCTATCTCCTTCAGACATGAAAAGGCAATTTGCTTTCATCAGTGCCCTGACTGATGTCAGTAGAATATTTAATGCGAGAGAGATGTAAAACTGGGCATCATCAAGATGCTACTCATATTTCAACCGATATCTCCTCACCACATCCTTGCAATCTAATACATCCTTAAAGATTTAAAAGAGGTGACAGCATCCTGAATCTTAAGCATCCTGTGAGAACCTTTAGTGTGAAGAAATTGCTCAACAGTAATTTCGCTCAGTCTGAGGAGCGCGAATGAAGGGAACAATAGGATAACTTTGTCCACTGTCACAATCATGCCTACATCAATTTTAAGATCCACACTATCAAAAGTACCTAGAGGTTCCATAACAGTACTAACATTAATGTTCAGCTGACATCAAGAAATTATCTATCAATGATAAATGTATTACTAACATACTTCAGCTGGAACCCAATTATCATGTTTAGAGAGTTAAGGTACATTTCTGTCTGTCCTACCCTTTTCTGTCCTAACTTTTTTCCATATCCTTGAAAAGAAATCAAAGAGAAGTGGTTAAAAGTCAGCATGAGAGGTGCTATAAGAAAATTAAAAAAAAAATACTATTTTTTGCATCAGTTATCTTCCAGACCTTGTCACAGAAGATGTCACAAAATAAAAATTATTTATGTATCTAAAAATTCCAGTAAGTCACTTGCTTTAACTGTTATTTTATTAATAGCTGTTATTTATTTTTCTGAGTACTAGACTGTATTCAGGGATATGAAATTTAAATCTACTTTTAAATCTTATTTCCATTAAGGATCATGTGTTGTTAAACATCTGGATTTTTATTTATCTCATCGCAGTAAATTAAAGTATGTATTTCTAATTTTCTTCTGTTGATATGTATGTCAATTTTTAGTTTTAGGACTTTACTGAATACTGTGATTGGCTAGCATGTTCTCCTCTATGTCTTATTTAATAATATTTTAAAATTGAGAATTATAGGAAGCAGCCTCTATGTGGTAATTTCTGTGCTTTTTTGTGCTGTAGTTATATGCTCTGAATTTAATTCCTAAATATGAGACTTCAATAATTATATATATATATATATTAGCAATTTCTTTAAATTTTATACCCTCCAAGACAGCCAAGAACTCAAAACATCATGAGTCCTGCAGCTGAAAGTACTACAACGGTATCATTCAAAAGCTGGGACTTTATTCTGAACATGACACTGTGGTCCAGACAGGAATGAAATTGGATTTATAGCTATTCTTTTGGTAGCTACATCACAGTGCAGCTTTTGCTTTTTAAAAGTTTGCTTGCTAAGATAAAAAAGAGCAGTGTAACTACTGAAGACCTTGAAATTTCCATGGTTTTGGGGAATTCATCCTACAACTATAGCATGTAATATAAGCACAACACATTTCAACTAAAATTTCTGACTTTGAATGACTGATCTTTTAGTTCCTGAATTGATGCCTGTCCTCTTCAAAAGCTTGTTTTATTTACTGAAACACAAACAGCATGACATAATGATAGCATGAAGTTCTGCTATCAGTCATGTTTAAAAGAAGTTGAAATTTCAGTATCTAACAAAAGCAACTTTTTTTTTTTTTTTTTTTAAAGATAGTTCCTCATACTAAAGAAAAAACAAAAATATGGAGTTGGTGCCAGCCATGGAGCATATTCACAAAGAGTAGGTGTTATAAAAAAACATATTTATGAAAACGGCACAGTAATCAGCTAATGATCTACTACAACAGTGTTACATATTGGTTAAAAATAATCTACTTCATGTATGCCTTGCAATACTCTTCTCATCTTTCATATAGTCATAATCATAGAGCCATAGAATCATAGAATCAGGACATGGTTTGGGTTGGAAGGGACCTTAAAGATAAACCTCCCTGCATAGGCAGGGACACCTTCCACTAAACCAAGTTGCTTAAAGCCCCACCCAGAATCCCAGAGGCTTTTTCAGGAACCTCTTATTCTTATGTAATGCATAAATAATTACATATATATAAAATATATAGAAATGGGTTAGCCAATTAAGCAGAGACTGCAAGACATGAGCAGTTTCTATACATGAATGTATATTCATTGCAATTAGGATAGTTAATAGCGTCAAATTTAGAGTAAAAAGACATGAGAAGTAACACAAGGCAATCTTAAAAAAAATTATTATTCTAATTTCTGGTAACAGGGTTGGTTTATTTAATTTTCTTTTTAATCAAAAAGCTGCAATTTTAAATCAAATTCTCCACAGCTTCTGTCTTATGATAACTGCACTCAGTGGGGAATTCTGAGTTTACTGTACTGGGAGAAGTATCATGTTATATATTGTTGCTTGATTAAAAGAGTAAACTAAAAAGCTCTAATAACTTTTGTTGTTGGCAGAGAACCAGCAAAATGCAATATGTATGGCTTATGGATTAGCTGGTATTTAATGTAAAAAGAAACAAGCACCATAAACAACCTTCTTAATTTTAATCAGCTTCATTCTATTTGAAATCGTGTGCGAAATTCCGGTTAAAATACGTAGAATACACAGAATAAACCCAAAAGCAGACACAAAAATAATGCAGTAGTTTATGATTTAATTCAAGCACAGCATTGTATCACCTCATTCACAGACCAGTCTGTCTATTTTGATCAAAGCACTGGTTTGTTAATGGCTAGGATTTTTCTGGATAGGATTTTCTGGACAGCAATACAGTCTTTCTGAGTTTTTACATTTTTACTACATAAAGCTAAGAACAAAAGAACAATAATGTAATTTGTCTAAATGCTTAATGATTTTTTTTTTTTTTTAATATTGTGATATTAGTCCACCAAAGTGTTTTCCAGTATTTGGGTTTTTTTGTGTGATTTTTTTTTTTTTTTCTCCCCTTGCATAAGGGTTGAGGAAAAATCCCCGAATTTTTATTTTAACTTTTTGTTTATCCTGAAAACACGGGAGAATGATAAGCCTCAACATCAACATCAACATCAGGTTTAGAGCAGTGAGGAAGAAACAGAGCTTGAGACTTGTAGATTAACATACTGTGTATTCAGAGTAAGCGAATTGTCTTAGGAAGGATTTGAAACATAATAAATCAGTTTGAAGAATAAAACAACCATTTATTGTTATGCCACGAAGCCTCTTAAGGATATACTGATTTATTTCTACTGTCTACATACAAAAAATATAAACTCAAATGATGACTTTAATAGCAGAGAAACACTTTTTTTGAATATTGAGATAGACGGTTTAACCAGGAAGCTGCCAATATCAATTTCCAGTCCTTCTGTGGAAACCTAACTGTGACAGATAGCATCCAGTCTGCCTGACATGAATTTTACCTGCTGTATAATCACTGATATCTATCTGTGTGTGCTTCTACATACATATCTTAGCCTATCTTGCCTTGTCTTGAATTATGCTGCATATAAAAAGCTCACTCTTCTGGCATAATAATGATGGTATAGTACAAATCTTTTCTACCAGGACAGTTAATGTCTTGCTTTTTTTTCCATTTAATTTCTAGGCAGGATCTGTGACCTGTTCTCTTTGGACTTCTCAGTTCTTCTGATGAACTTGCCCTATTCCTCTGGACCTGCTCAGAAGAAACCTTGGCACACCTCTGGCATTCAGACAATTTATTCTCAATCTATTAAATTTTTCCACTTTCTCATTTTCTCTCTGGAATTCAAATTCCTTTTCTCTCCTTTTCAGATAGAGTATTTTAGCTGGCTTCTCCCTTGATATTCTGCTACACCAGCTAAATCTTTCACTTCTCCATCTACACATTCTCCTACTCATTAACATGTTGTCGGCGTTCAGCATCCCTCCCTCACCTCACACACGTGGAAGTGCTATCTCTTATTCACCTCCTTTGGTGGCAACAGTCAAGAAAGTGCTAGAGCAAAAGGATGCCAGCATTTTAACTACTGTGTTGTCTAAACCTGAGCAGATGGTCTTGTAATCTCCTAGGCAGAGGAGGCTTGAATGTGTGACAGATAAATTGTTTGGGGTGAATTAGTGGGAAAATGGAAGGCTCTGAAATACATGGTTCACTGAGGTAAATGTTTTGAGGGGAAGCTGAAAGGTACTTTGACTTTTCTTCCTCTATTTAGAGTTTCATCCTAAAATTTAGGCTTGACAAAGGTGAAGCTTTGGTCATTTTAATTTCACAAAAGCCTGGCTACTGTACAGCCAGGGATGAATAGCACTTCATCCTTCCTACTTGAAAACTCTGAACTTTCCTCACTAAACAGCTTCAGTCTCCTAATGTCACACTAGTGTGTAACCTTTCTCCTAGGGATCGTCTCAGAGCTGTCTGCGACTCAAGGACTGCTTCTGATATAACATGGTTGGGTGATCTTGGCTCAAACTTCTGAGAAAAATGCTAAGTTGTGAGAAAGAGCTGTGAAAAAGAACTAAACTAGAAAAGAAGGGTAAAATGACAGGCAGAGGTAAGATTGTTGAAACAGGGATAGCTGGCAACTCAGTGATTCCAGGAGAAAAACACTGACATGAGAAGGTATAAAGATGGCACACCAGCAGCACTGAGGATTAGTGGAGGCTGACCCTTTCACACCTGTCATCAAGCTGTCTGGCCAGCACAGACTTGCTGCATGCTTTATTGGGGCTGTAAGCATATTAATACTTATTCTCCTTTCTTGTTTGTCCAAATTCTCTGCTGTGTGCAATAGCAAAAAATAACTCCTTTATACTCTTTGGATCTTTACATTGTTCTTGCAGTGTCTTTGGTCACGGCAAAAGTTGTCCAAAAAGAGAGACGCAGAGAAAGCAGGTTACAGACATCAGCTGAGCAAAGGCATCAGCCTTGTCAAGGCAAAATGTCAGGTGGTGATTAAACAGGGAGATTTACATAATAGCTACTGAGTGGGAAGCCTCTCCTTAGGAATCAACAACACAGAAAAAATTGGGCCATATGAATTCTCAATATATGCTAATGGAGATATCAAAACTTCACCATTATTGTTTTCTTACTGATTACCAGATGACTACACTGCCAGAACAGAAACTAGAACTTTGCCCTAAGGAAGCAAAGAAAAACCTCTTAATTTACAGCATTAATTCCATTAATTGACTGATACAGACTCTACTTGCCCCAATCTATCAGAAAATACTCATGCAATATAAAAAGGGAAAAACATTTTCCCATTGCAGTCATATTGTACCTTGATGATTAGAAACTGGTTGTAGAAATTTCTAGGCATAAGTTTTTTCCTCCTTCATTTGATAGAACATCACCCATGATGATCCAATGGGCTACTTCCACCCATAAGTCCACAAATGAAATCTTGGTTCTCCTAGTAGCAAGGACTGAACTACCTTTCATTGCAATTTAAAATGTCAGAAGACCACATGGATCTATGAACTACTAAGTATTTTATCAATGCTTATTGAATATAATGAAGGTTTATGCAAGTCAGTATTGCATGATGACTGGGATGAATTTCAGTACGATCCATCTGTTTCAGCATTTTGTTGTGGTTCCTGCCCTTGCATTCCTGGATAGTTCTGAAGTAATTAAACTGGGATGAAATCTCATTACAGCTTTGACTCTGTTTTCTCTCATTAAGGGATACTATTTTTTGGGGTAGCCAGATGTGACAAAATCAGAAGACAAATATACCCAAAGAACATATGTGACTGAAAATTGAAAACAAACAGGAAACAAATGCATGTGCCCTCTTTGAATCACAAGTCAGTATTTACAAAACCATGAAAGAAACCAATGAAGACTGAATACAACTTTTATTCCTTGTATTACACAATATTTCCCATAAGGTTGTTTCTTGAGATGTAAAATGTTACACTGAATCCATACTGCGTGTTCTAATTCCATTTTCTATTTAATACGTCATGATCTGCCTCTAGAAAGAGAATATATCCATAGAATGACAATTAATTTTTGTAACTGTTGGCAATTAGATGATTTTAAATTGTTCTCTGCACTTGTCAGTTAGGTTTGTCCAGAGGCTCTAGATATTGCTTAATTGATTATATCACAGTATAGATTTAAAATAAGAAATGTATATGGCTACACGTATAAATACAGGTTTCTGGTACAGTAGTAGTAGGAAGTTTGACAACATTGTAGTGTTTTCTATCAAGATTTGAGACCACTTTTCTTTACCTTGTTTTTATTTTAATGCTTTTTTTTTTTTCTGTCTTAGATACAAGAAAAAAACCCTGAAGTCTGTCTGTGTTTGGGTTTATGCATATGTGCTTTTTCATCAAGTACTGAGATTGCCATAGCATATGAAAGTGATTCAAGTAACACTGTAAGTCTGCTCTCCCTGCTTGTTTTTTAAATACATTAAAACACTCAATTCCCCATTCACTGGAGCTTGACCTACAAAACTAACAGCTTTCTAGTGCCAAAGTATCCAAAGAAGCCAAGTCAAATGGGATTCATCAGGAGAAACATTTTTGAAATGTAGACTTCTAATAGTGCACAGTAAATAAGATTTAACATGGAAACCAGGAATGCATCACATCTTTCTCTATACAGAAATATTAAAATTTGAAACCACATTTATATATTAAAATATGAGAAGTTACTGTATTTCTAAAAGCTATAGCCAGTGAAAATATTGGCACTATTTTCATTCACAGAGAAAACTGTGAAGACTTTTGGCGGTATAACTGCCAAAATACAGGTCAACAGTTTTCCTGCTGCAAGTGTATTTTGTAATGATTGTTAAGGGGGAAGGAAGAGGGAAGAAAGGATAAGTAGAGACGTTGCTTGAGGTCTTTTTGTAAGCAGTGTTGAATAAGAGGAATTCAAGCATTTCCTCAGTACATAAAGTAGAGAGCAGAAATGTGGAAAGACAGCAATGTGGATACACTGGCCAATGGCTTGAACATTGCATCAAGATGAATAGCTTGAGAGAGAAAACACACAACTGGGATGAGCAGTTGAAGAAGTCTGGAACAGCGACATGCAGGAGGAGCCAGGGATGTACGGCCTTTGCATAAGGGAACAGATAAAGTGAGCTCAATGCTGAGGCAAGATCCTTCTTTCTGCATTCTTTAGAGAAAATAGAAATCCTAATGCTACAATGTCCATGCTCTTGAATACCTTCAAAGTCTTCTGAATAAATCATAGCTGTGTCCATGTGATTCCACATCACAGTACTTTTTAAAACTGTTCTTTAATTTTTAAACTTGAGAAACTTGAGACAAAAGAAACTCAAGCTGCCTTACAGGAATGCTGTTCTCTTCAGAAAGCCAAACACATGAGGCTTATGTAACAACATAATTAAGACTGTTCTTACTGCCTTAGCTCAGATTCTTTCTGCATTTATTTGTGTGATTTATTTTGTTTTCCAGTCACCAGGATATTGGAGATCCTAATAATATTTCAGGTTTTTATCTTCACAGCTCCCTTGTGAATCTCTAGTCAACACTGGCAAGGCCACACTTGTAGTGCTGTGTACGCTTCAGGGCTTGCCAGCACAAGGGAGATGTGGAGCTATCGGAGAAAGGCCTCTAAAGGGCCACAAAGGTGATTAAGATACTTGAACATCTCTCATATGAGGAAAGGCTGAGAGAGCTGGGACTGTTTAGCCTGGAGAAGAGAAAGGCTCAAGGAGGATCTCATCAATATGTACAAATACTTGAAGAAGGGAAGTAAAGAAGATGGAGCCAGGCTCTTTTCAGTGGTGCCCAGTGATAGGACAAGAGGCAATAGGCACAAACTGAAACACAGGAAGTTCCCTTTGAACATCAGGAAATACTTTTTATCTCTGAATGTGGCCAAGCACTGGCAAACTTTGCTCAAACAGACTCTTGATTCTTTATCCTTGGAGAAATTAAAAAGCCATCTGGACATGGCCCTGGTCAATTGGCCTTGCTTAAGCAAGTGACTTGAACCAGGAGATCCCCAGAGGTCCTTTCCAGCCTCAACTATTCTGTGACTCTGTGAGAGTAGTAGCTTACAGTTTATCTCATTTCTGCATTTAGAAATGTGAGGTAGTAAGGATGGGATCCAGCCCACTTAAATTCACCAGGTATCTTCCAGTTTGACCTGGAATTTCCTAAGTAACTATAGGTTACCTATATCTGATCCTCTTGCATTCATGCAAGGAGGCTGAAACTAAAGTAAAAAGACCTTTTGCCATGTTAATATTAATATGCTCTATATTCTCAGTTTATAGGACTTACATAAAATCGTGTGCTTTTGTTGGGTTTTGGTTTGTTTGTTTGTGGGTTTTTTATGTTTGTTTTTGTTGGTGGTGGTTTGGTTCTGCTTTATTTTTTAATGTATTGTGCTATTACCTTTTCCATTTGGCCTCTGAATTCCCTCTTATCCATCTCTCCACTGCCATTATCCAGAGCCTGTTACCTGCTGCACGAGCAGCAGGTTAAGAACCGTGGCTGTTTCTCTGCTGTTGACAACAATCCTGTGTGCTAATTCTGTCACGCATGCCACAGGTCTGCCATCACTGCTTATTAAAAACTGTAGATGTGCTTCAAGACTTGTAATTTGGACCTGCATAACCTAAAGGTTTGGTGGTGTGATTTTTAGAGACACTGCACACTGGCAGCTCTCATTGATCTTAGTGCTGCTGTTTAAAAGTGCACAAGATACTTTTAAAGACAAACACATAAGGAAACATTAAGAAAGGTAAGTGCCCTTGAAAAACACAGCAAAATGTCTAAAATTAATGAAAACATTACCAACTGATTTTAACTTTATTTTCTGAAATAAAATGTGTTGTTTTCAAGTTTAGCAGTGAGTGGTGAAAACCTTAAATATCACATATATGTCACACATAAAGAAAACATAGATTTTACACTACGTGTTTCCATCAATCTGCCATTAGCCAACGGAGCTGTCTACAGAATTTGACACTTGCTATTTGTGATTTTATGCCTTGATTAAAACATGTATTTTCATTCAGGTACAGTATTTTGATATAATCTCTGCCACACTAATAAAGATCTTGTACTAAAATTTACTTTAGTTGCTTGTCACCTTTTCAAAATAGCAGATATTTAGGACTGACTAGCTCTAAATTGAAGTTGAAGCACCACTAAGTAGGGAGCCCACAGCCTTAATTTCAGTCCCCAAGTTAGATGCCAGAAGTCTGATGGTGTGAATAACCCCCCTCAAAGAACAAGCCACAAAAAGAAAGAGCAGCTATGTATAGCATGCAGACTAGCCTAATACAAATCTTCTGAACAAAAACGCTGTATGTCTATATTTGGCAAGTGAAAGCCTGCTCCTGAGAGATGCTCACACCTCTGAACTCCAGTGAGAACTTCACAAGAAGCTCTGCACCTCTCAGCATTGGACCTTAAATGGTCCGGCATTTCCATCCACACCAGTGTTCTACCTTGCCTGGTCTTAAGCAGCTTATTACAAGAACAGGAATTACATATAATTTCCTTCTACAGTACTTTGAATTGTTGAATCAATGTGCTTTATTCCACAAGACATTCTAGGCATGCTTGTGAGGGTTTAAATCAAAAGATTGTGCAGCTACATGAGCAGCTCTTACAGGAACAAAGCACCCTGCTGTATTCTCTTTGACAACAGTTAGAAAAATGGCATATACCATTTAGACCCATGGCATTAATGATGGTTCCTAGTTTTATACACTATTCTAATATTCTCCAAAGTTTTATCTTGATGTCATGTTGATCATGCTGCTGTTAGTAAATATTGGACCAACTCAGTTCCTGCTGGCAGGTACACTGAAAGAAGTTACTGCTTCAGATGACACCAGGCATCGGTCATTAAAATTGTCAGGAAATTAAAAACAAGAGGTTTTCCGACCAGAAAAAAAGTTTCCCAGAATTTTTAGCTCCTACATCCCTGCTGTGTCTCTTGCCATTATTAGTAATGTTACAATGGCTACTTCAATGAAATAATTTTTCATGAAATCATTTGTTTTTAAGTAAAACAATGATAAAAAAGGACTTTTTTTCCACCACTTTAAGTGTCATTACAGTCTCTCTCTTTCACCATCAACATCACAGAGATTATTTTCAACTTTCAAACCGAAAGCCCATACCACTTTTATAAAACAGTCAAGATAGCATTTAGATAGCAAAAGCAATATATTTTAGCTTGTTTTAACATTTTAAATTTCACTGTATAATTTAATCTTCTTATAATGCTATCCTTTAAAACGGAAGTATTTACCCTTACATAAAATTATTGCTTCCTGGTGTATAAATAGTATTTATTTTAATTACTTAACAAACAAATCCTACTGTGTCTTTCAACATTCAGTGTCAATAGAAGATATGCAGTTTAAAGGGGAGATACAGCAGTTACAAAAGCATTTGTGACACTAATGTAAAGCACATTTATTCCAACATTAGCCTGATAATTTCAGGACAGGACCGTGTTATTTGGGTTCACTTGAGACTATTCACTCATAAATGAGTTTCAATTCAAGATTTAGGGACTGTTGCCAAAGGATCTCCTTAACTAAATCAGAGGCCATATACAAAACCATTTATTTTGGAACATTTATCTAGAGAGCATGTAAGTGACTGAATTGGCCTGATTTGTCTTGGAAGAAAAAATAATAAATGCAATAAGGATCAGGTCCATAAATACTGCATGTACTCTTTGACTGAGTTAAGAAACAAATTACTTGTGATTCTGGCTAACCAGAAGGAAAGCAAGCAAATGGCCAGACCTACGAAGAGGATAAGCTATAGTTTCCTTGTTGAGCTGGCCAGGTCTGTAGGACTTTCAGCCAGTAGAAGCAGTTCACATCAGCATCACACACCCTGGTATTAAGTCCCACTTTTGTCATTGCCTTCCTCCATGATATCAATAAAATAATTTCTCTCACACTTGCTATCCAATTCTGTCAAATGAGATGACAGCAATACATATCTCTCTAATGTGAGGAAAATTCTTTTTAAGTATTCTGAGATCCATTTATGTAAGGCTCTAAAACCATTTTACTGTACCTAAGACATAGAGAGGAAGAGCTTCAGATATCCTAGTTGCAGAGTTTGAAAGAAGTTTAACCTAAGATAAAGATGGTATCTGGTTTCTGTGTTGTACATTGTTATTTTAAAAAAATGCCAATTTTAATATTTCCAGTGAAGTGGCACTCTTTCTGGACCTTATTGATCTGTCACCATTCACCCTGAGAAGAGGACCTACATTCTGTGTCCTCTGTTTCCCAGAATAAAATTTTTATAAATTAAATTAGATTTATTTTTTTTAATTTATTGGAGACATAAAATAAAATGTTAAAGGTATACAGGGTTTCTCAAAACCTGACGGGATTTCAGCTTCAAGGAATTAAACTAGCTGGAATATATTATTTTTTTTTTCTTAATGATGTCAACAAAATGAACAGTTCATCCCTACCTGGCCTTCAGTATCACCTTCTAGGCTTTTTAGATTTTAGCATTAGAAATTGATTTCTGTAATGGTATCTTAGCTAAAGTGTAGTTTTTTAATAAATGCCACTTGCTTAACAAAGATTGCAGGGCTCCCTTAAGGTCAGTACTTGTCCAAACAACATACCTATCAGAGCAAATTATTACTTCTGATTTTAAAGGTATCAGAATTTGCTAAAAATGTAGATTAAGTTTTTAAAGTGGAAAAAATAATTTCTGTCTGTTAGATTACAGAGCCTATGCTTGTTACCCACAACATCAGAACATGCCATGGACAATTTTACTTGACATTTTATTTTATAAACTGACTACATAGCCCTTCTCCAGTCTTTTAATGTATATTTTACTTTTCACATTTTTAAACACTTAATGAAATTTTCCTGTGCTGTTTCTGTATCAAAATTCTTCAAGTAGTCATCAGATGGACAGAGCATCACTCGGGAATTGTATCAACACTACAGACTGAAGTGATGAAATCACCTATTGCTTAATATAGTTTTGTTGTGCACATAAGGACCATATTTGGATTTTGCCGCAGTGCTTTCTACAAGAGCTACTATTTATTTCATTACTTATCAGTACCCTGAGTTCTGTCAACTGAAAAATTTGTTTAACATTTTTTCACTATGCATAAATTAAAACAAGATGAGACTGATATCTTAAGAATAGCAGAAGTTTCGTTCTATATGTTCATTTGTGTTAGCTAGTTAGTATACTCTTAAACTTCTTGAGTTTATGGTAAATTTCCTTTCCCATATTTTTCAGATCAAAATAAGAACAATGCTAAATCATTGTCTTAGACCATTTTACACATAATATGTAAACAGAATTTATCGATAGAAATAGTCTTATTAAAATGAAGCTGTCTTTGAGGGAAATAATCTTCCTTTTGTCTTTCTGATTGTCTTTCATTCTATTATCTTTTTTTAAAACTTTAGTAATTGAGTTCCATACCATTGTTGCATTGCTTTTCCTGCAGGTTTCTGCTTCCCAAGTTGGCTGACTTACTGTTAGATAATGAAATAATAGTTACTATCTTCCATTCTTGTGCAATTTCTCTACTTGTGCCAAGAAAAAAAAAAACCTAAAAAAAAATAAAAATCAGTAGTAATAATCTAGAGAGCTCCTTGATTTCAAGGCTCTTAGATGCAAGCTATCTACAGATGGAAGCTTGAAATTGTTTAACATCAGTAGTTACTGTTTAACCTCTAGCTACAATTTTAACAGAAAATGTTTTTCCTCATCCTGTAATGTAATTATAGAATTTGGCTTTTCCCCTGGAACAGAAATATACATTGAACTTTTTTTTCCTTTTTGAGAATTACTATTATGTTACATCCTTGGAAAGACAGTGAAGTTGCTTATTCTAGAGGTCATCTCTAAGCACGTGGAAGAAAAGAAGGTTATCAGGAGTAGCCAGCATGGATTCACCAAGAAAATATCATGTTTGACTAATCTGATAGCCTTTTATGATGGTGTGACAGAATGGATAGATGCAGGGAGAATAGTGGATGTAGTCTTCTTTGATTTTAGCAAGGCTCCCATAGCATCCTTGTGGACATGCTCAGGAAGTCTGAGTTATCAGAGCAGACAGTGAGATGGATCAAGAACTGGCTAAACAATAGAGCCCAGAGGGTTGTGATTAGTGGTGCAGAGTCCAGCTGGAGACCTGTAACTAGTGGTGTTCCCCAAGAGTCAGTACTGGGCCCAGTCTTATTCAACACCTTAATCAATGACCTAGATGAGGGGATGGAGTGTATCCTCATCTTGTTTGTGGATGATACGAAGGACTGGGAGGATTGGCTGTTTAACCTGAAGGCTGTGCACCCATTCAGCGAGATCTAGACAGACTGGAGAGCTGGGCAAAGAGGAACCTAATGAGGTTCAACAAGAATAAGTGTAGAGTCCTGCACCTGCGGAGAAAAAACACCATGCATTTATACAGGTTAGGGGTTGACCTGCTAGAAAGCAGCCCCATGGAGAAGGACCTTGGGGACCTGGTGGGCAACAAGATACCCATGCAACAGCAATGTGCCCTTGTGGCCAAGCGAGTCAATAGTATCCTGGGATGTATTAAGAACAAGGTGGTCAGCAGGTCAAGGGAGGTTCTCCTCCCCCTCTATTCTGCCTTGGTGAGGCCGCATCTGGAATATTGTGTCCAGTTCTGGGCTCCCCAGTTCAAGAGGAACAGGGATATGGAAAGAGCCAAATGGAGGGCTACAAGGATGTTTAAGGGACTGGAACATCTGTCATACGAGGCAAGGCTAAGAGTCCTGGGACTGTTTAGTCTTGAGAAATGAAGACTGAGACGGGACCTTGTTAATGTCTATAAATATCTGAAGGGTGGGTGTCAAGAATGGGCCAGTCTCTTTTCAGTGGTGCCCTGTGATAGAATGAGGGGAAACAGCACCAAGCTACAACACAGGAAGTTCCACCTCAACATCAGGAAGAACTTCTTTACTGTGAGGGTGACAGAGCACTGGAACAGGCTGCTCAGAGAGGTTGTGGAGTCTCCTTCTCTGAAGACTTTCAAGACCCGTCTGGATGTGTTTCTGTGTGATCTGCCCTAGGTGTTTCTGCTGCAGCAGGGGATTGGACTCGATGATCTTCAGAGGTCCCTTCCTACTCCTATTGTTCTGTGATTCTATGAACTATTTCCATTTTGAGCAATGTGTTTTCTGAAATCTTATCCGAACTATAATGAGGCTACAGTCCTGAGTTCTTTTTGTTAATTGAGGAAGCTCTGCAAAACAGCTTCATATCTTTTGAGTAAATCCCATAAAGCTTTCTGCAGCTTTCTGAAGTAATGAATATTTTCTGTGTGACAGATAATCCCAGTTGCTAAACAATATATCAGCAATTGATATCACTGAGAAATTAAGAACTATTACATAAATATTAATTTACAAATGTACATACATGCACACAACACACATACAGTCACTTTCCTTTTATACCTGTGTCATTGAAACTGAACACTTGCCTAAAAATATATTTCAAAAGACTTCAAAGAGCTCAGGTTTTTTTACAAGTACAGACATGTCCCCATTTTCCTTTAATATACTGTGGAGCTGTGGATCATTAAAGTTCAGCTCATAGAATCATAGAATCATAGAATCATAGAATCTTAGGGGTTGGAAGGGACCTCGAAAGATCATCTAGTCCAACCCCCCATGGGTGTATAGCACCTAGAGCAAATATGCATGGACATTATTTTGATTTTATAGTAATTCTGCATTTGTCATGAACACATATAAAGGTTTACATGAAGTGCAGGGCTCTAGAGAATGTTTGAATGTGAAAAACAAATTAATCAGAATATGCAGGAAGTGTTAACACACTTATAATGCTAAAGAAACTCCCCAAATTAACTTGAAATAGGAACAAAATAAGAAACAGACAACATCCAAATGACTCTGGAAAATACAATGCCATAGAATCTAGGAGGAAACTAGGATAGATAACAATAGCTAGAAGCCCAAGTGCTTTTGGATGCACCTGTGCAAACATTTTTTTTCAGGGTGCTAAATATAGGAGATGTAGTCATGCTTGGTGTAATAAAAGATCAGACCTTTACTTCAAAGAATCTAAGGGGTATAAATAGGAGAAGAGGAAAAAAGAAGCGTATATGTATGTGTGCGTGTATGGTTTCAGTTTATAAAGATGTGAGTCGTTCTGACGCACAGAGGGATAAACTCTGGCAACATGTGTTTAATGCTGGATACCTTGTATTTCTGTTTTCTTTATTGGCATGGTGGTACATATATAATCTGTGTGTTGTCTAGATGAACAGATACTCTATATTTAGGGAAGATATGATTTGCCTTTGAGTTGATTTGATAGAACCTTCTGTCTTTAATTAGCAAATGAGACTGTTACTGGAAAATTCTTAAAGAGCCCTTTATCCTGATGAAAATAAAATCAGATTTCTACATATGAACTACCTTTTAGTTTTGTGAAAAGCACTGCTAGATGGTTTGATACCATTATAATCTGTGACCAGTGATGTGATCAGCATAGGATGTTATAAAAAATCTGAATTCCAAGCCCTTATCCTGCTACTTTTTGGCTCAAGTCTGCTTGTCATAGTGTATTTACTCCTAAAAAGAAACTCAGTATAGTGCATAGTCAGATGTACATCTTTTTTAAAAACTGGAAAAAATATGTTTAATGTCCAAAATGTGTTGTGTTTTTTTCTTGCATCATTTTAAACAACATATAATATGTGACCAAAAAACATAACAGTTTTCAGAAAAATCCTCAGGAAGATGCTTCCCTGAAAGGGGGCTTTGTAGCAGTATAAAGATCTTATCTAGGTGACCGAAAGCAGCTAACCATGGATTAGATTAGGACAGCACAAGAACATGCATTGGCAGCTCCTGAGCGGTGGATGGCCCTTGGCTGCCCCTGTGATCCCAAAACTGCAGTTCAATTTTCCATTTCAGCTTCACCCAGTGAACAAGGTCAGCTTATACTGTCTGGAACAGGGTGATACCTTGGATGCACCACCGTTTCAGGTGGTGCATAGGATTCCCTTACATAATCCTTCCCTTCTCTTTGTTGGGGCTTTATTAACCTATTGTTCATTCCTTTTTATATCATGTATTTTCAAAAGACATAACCAAAAAAGCATGATGTTAGCAATAATTTAGTGACAGCTTCGATTATGTGATAAAACATCTTTTTAGTTGTTTTTTAAAGTTTAAATTCCTCACCATTGCTCCAACAGGGTAGTTTAAATGAAACTTAAAATGTTGACTGATGAGGTTGTTATACATCACTCCTGTGTGATGTAAAATCATTGTGGCTGTTTTCTCAAGGGCTGTTCTTTTATGAGACTGAATTACATCATCGCCTTACACAAAGCATTTTTCTGCACCATCAGGAGGCACACAGGGTGAGAAAGAGATGAATGCCAGCAGCCAATGGGAGATGCTGCTTCTTAGCATTACCCTGTGAAGACAAGCTCCTAAGGGCATGCTTACTTTTGAGCATCAGTGGCCCCACTGGTATCTGGAAGATTAGTCACCAGATCAGTGTTCTCCTTGGAGGCCCTTGTGTATTTGGGACATTTGGGGCATTTACAAACAGGTTTCTTCACCCTCCCTTCTCTCAACCTTCTCTTTCACAAGTTTATGATATACTAAAATAATAGCCTTAACTCAGTCATCTCCCCTTCAAGCAACACAAGAACATCCAGGACAGCAGTCTTCTAGCACAGGATTTCTGAACAACAGAAAAAAATATGCTTAAAAGTAAAGGAATTACAGAGCAGAAATGACTGACAGGTATTTAGTAAGGGTTTTATTGATTCCACAAGATGCATCCATTTCTTGGGGGTATGTAGAGTTCTGTCCTTAGGAAAGAGAAAGGGTCATAACAAAAGGTTCAGAATGAAGAGATAATAGGCTTTTATATCTTCATCTGTGATTCAGGTTTTTGTCTGCCACTGCTACATGTTGCACAACAAAGGCAAAACCATAGCTCCCCTTCATAGACCAGCAGATCTACAGAGGGAACAGGAGGAGAGGGTACCAAAGAGAACATGAGGTCTGTGTGCAGAGCCAACTTCTTGGCAGGCAGAACAGGCAAAGGTGGAGATAGAAATAAAGGTTGTTTGCATATGCCAGCTGTGCCTTTAGAACTCCAGAACAGCATATGAGCTAACTGCAAACTGCCCTGCATGGCTAAACTGCACTGGCAGACAAAGAAACAATTTGACAATGTGATATTTATATAAAAATCAAATTAAAACTTTTTAGAATGGGCATAATACTGAAATGACCTATTAGAGCTCAAACACTTAGGTGTCTCTGCTGTCTTAATCAATACACAAGAGATTCCAAGGTCATGCTTCAGAAGCAGCATACAAATTAGAACCTGTTTCCTGTAAGGAAACTCACGTAAGGCTGAATAACATACATACAGAAGAAAAAAACCCTGAAAAAATCTACTATTAACAAAGCAATACTTAAGGCTTTGAAAATTATTTAATATTCTGTTAAATTAAGAACATGTTAGCATTAATATTTCTACTGGAGAAATGCATTTTGCTTCTCAGCCCATTTCTCCTCCCCAGTAAGGGTTCTGAGTAAATGGTTCTGGGCAAGAAAGAGAGTGGGTACAAGAAAGCTACTTCGGACAGCACAGAGTGGCATCTAACCAGGATCCTACATGAAGAAAACACAAGAAGTAAGCCTATTTCATGTTATAAATTAATATTTTCTCTTCAGATCAGCTTGTTCAAGGTCACTGGCTCCCAAATATGTCTCTTTTATAAGCCTTGTAGCTGATGAGTTCTTTTTTCCTCACTTTCCAACCCTGCAGCTGCCTCTGTGAAAGCCCTGTTCCTTGCCAGCTTTCTAATTCCTGGTGCCATTGCTTCCTTCAGGTCTGCTTTCTTGTATTACCAGCCATTCAGCAGCACGGAGTCCTAAAGGAGGTGCCAAAAAAAAGCAGCAAGCACTGAAACAACAATACAGAGACTAGCAGATTAAGATGGAGGAGTGGCTTCTTGGGAAGGACAATGCCTTCCTTTTCTCATAATAATTTCTGCTGCTTCTGTGCAGTTTCCTGGGCTACAACCTAACAACTGGCTGATCTTGTACTCCAGGTCTTATCTATGAGGTAGATAAGGTTAGTATCTGCTGCTCTTGATTCATGTAAGAAAAAACAGGTACAAATTTCCTCCCTTGAACAAAGGCATGTTAAAGAAATCTATACTGGTTTTCTGGGATGTTAGCAATGTCAAACTTTCACTGAATAGATAAGGGCAGATGTGCCTCAAATCCTTGCATGTTCCATGGACAGCTCAAGCTCTGCTTGAAGGACAACCTGCATACAGCCTGTCTAGTCATGTCCAGTTGCATACCAACCTATTCAGCCTGCTTGGCTTTGAAAACCTCAGAAAAGAACATCTGTTCAAGACACAGCATAGAAATTATACCCAGCAGATTTTACGAAATATCAAAACCCACCCCTGCTCCCTGGCTTTCTGTGCAACCCCAGCCAGCAACCAGCATGGTACAGCTGTGGGCTACCACTGATCCCATTAGGGCTGCTTGGCTCCTTATCTGCCTCTGACAGGATGCATACAGCAATCTCTTGCTGAGCTACTGGTGGAACTCTGGCCGGTTCAAGTGTCTTTGAGACTGATAGCCTTCTGCACCTGAAGAGATCAGAAATACCACTCGGAAACAATTTGAATCCTAGCTCTGACAATGCCTTCCTGTATGACATTAGACATATCAGCATCTTACCTCAGGGTGCTGCGTAGGTGACTGTGGAAAAATAATAATGTATTATCCTAAATTCCCTGGAGACTGGCCCAGACATGCTAAGCCGAATTGCCTCAGAGAGGAAACTTAAATCATATTCTAGGGGGTATTAAGCTCTGAGAGATATCAGTGTTCGTGAGGTCTAAGCTGAGGACTCTTGCCAATTCTATTTTGAGAAAAAACTCTGCTATCTCTTAAGAAAATAGTTCGGAATGACACAAAAAGAAACTCTGAGGAAGTCCCTTTTCTTTCTGTTTTTTTTGCTACAGTTTGTCTGCCAAATGATGTGCCTCAACCCCAGGGGACTGTAGTAGACTCAGGCTTGAAATGAGAGGCATATTGATCAAGGGCAACACGTCTACCTAAGAGCTCCAAATCACCATTTATTTAAGTTCCTATGTGCCACCTTATTTTATACACTATATTATGTGTCCTATATTTATTTATATGTCTATATTGTTTGTTCCTATATGTAATTTAGAAGCTCTGCCTGGTTTAGCAGTATTAGGTAAGACTAAAAGCAGTTCTTCTAGATAAAATAATTTAATTTTATTCAGAAAGAGTCAGCAAGTTTAAAAGACCTTCTCTCTGCTTCTTTCAAGGAGCCTAAGGACAACAGTTTTTCAAAGATGAGAAGATGAAAATTCAAGGGGAAAGCCACTCTGTCATTCATCAGAGGAAAGAAAGTAGGAACCTGAGATGTCAAGAATGAGAAAAATGTACAGAGATAAATTTGAGGGATTAGAGGAGTATGAGACAAGTGGGGAACAGGGGAATGTTTGCAGTGACAAAAGTGATGGGAAGACAGTGGGAACCAAAACAAGTTTCATGTCCTTCAATCTAACTTTGTGCTCAGAATAGCTGCAAATGTAGATTAAGTTGCTGTGCTTCACTGAGACTGATTGCTATTTATAGGCCCGTATTTGTCCTAGTTCTACAGTATTTATGCTTTTTTTTCTCTTATATTAGAACAAACAAACAATAAAACCTCAAAACATTTGCCTCAACGTATAGTGTACCATGGAGAACCTATTTGACTTTTGGAAATGGTATTTGGATACTGAGCTACTTTCTATAGTTTGTAATGATTTCTAGTTAGGTAAAAGACATAAAAAGTTTCAGATAACATACCATAAATATTGTAACTTCAAAAAGTCAGACTAATGATAACTTAATTTTTAGGAAGTAATTTTTTGACATTATGGATTGTGCTGCTTGTTTTTACAGAGAGAGAGACTTTAATTTTTAATATTTATTTTTTTCAGGTTAACATCTTATTTCTAGAAATGACCACCACTGTCCAAAAAGCTGAAGATTTCAAGTTATTTCTATAATTCTTAGTAAAATCTCAACAAAAATAAACCCCAACCATTTACTCAGTGTTCTAGCTTACATGTTTGTTTTGAGACTCAAGCTCATTTATGAAGTTATTTAACTTTATCATATAATAGGTTTTAATCAGAAATTTTAATCAATATAAAAAAATTAATTATTACCTAATATAGCCTGTTTTAAGAATAAAAAAACAATGGCTGTGTATTCACCAGGCAATCACTTAGTATTTTTCTGGAAATGTTCCAATAAGAAATGCTCAGTTTATTCATAACATGAAAAGAAATGAAGCAATCTTCTTGAAACTTTCTATATTTAAATCTTTGGATGTTTACGCAATCAGAAGTTAAATAAATTATTTAAATAACTTTTACTCTAGCAAAAAATAAAATAAAATGTCTGTAGAAGAAAACAAAGCTACAAAGAGCAGAGAAATATAACTTAGGGTGTGACAGGTGATCTTTATCAGTTACTAAGAATATAATGCCTGCTTCAAAGTTAGGTGAGACAAGAAAGGCTGAATTTCTCATTGGCTGAGAAATCCATTATTCCAGCACACAATTTTAGATCTGAAAATATTGTAGCATATTGTTAAACCTGAATATGGAGGTGGGACAAGCAGAAAGGAATCACTGAAGCAGCAGACAGGAGGTGAGAGGGGGTGGTGGGAATGACAAAGCTAAGGAAGTGGATGTGAGAAGAGCCAACAGGAAGCGCAGAAATGTAAGATGCATAACAGCAATCGAGAGGTTTGCCTTAAGAAGATGAGCAAGATACAGTGCAGGAAGAGTTCCAATGAAAGGATATCCACAATAAATGACAATATGATAAATTAGGAAAAACATGGGTCTTGTTTCCTATTTAGGTGATTTATGAACTTAGAAGCCTGAAGGCTCATCGTGTTACTGTTCTCATAAGGAAACAAAGGTGGAAAAACCTTATGCCTTATTATTTCCTACGCTATGAGGGAAAATAGCTAAAACAACAAATTTAACCCCTGTATTTACTGCAGAAAACTGTACTGATTATTTTTTTAGGGGAAAAAAAAAAAAGAAAAGAAAAGATGGTGTGGTCATTTGTAATGATACCTAATGACTAAATAATGTAATCAACTACTGACAATTTTTTTTCACATATAGAAAAGATAAAAAATAAGTGTTACAATGGCTTATATCAGACATGAGACACATCCAGCTCTTTGGAGCCTATTCGAGACGCATACGCTGCTGTCCAGGTTGTGCATTCAGATCCTTGCCATGCTCCCTAACCTGACTCACCCTTCTTGTTCATCCCAGGTATCATGAGGAAAGAGACAACAGTGGGCACAGGAAGACATAGGAAGACAAGGAATGGAGTGAGACCAAGAAAACAAAAAGCAAAGATTGAAAATAATAGAAAAAGTGAAAAACAATCTAAAACAGTAGTTATGCTATGGGAAGAGAAATTTACCCTTGGTAGAATCTTAAAATCCACTGTGACTTCTTCCTGTGAGCTTCCAGGATTGTTGACTAAGCCATGTAGCAAACCGTGATCTCTTATTTTAATTCTTGATTTCCTCTATGATTTAGGGATATTTATCACACTTGTGTTTTGTTTTTTTTTTAGTCTGACTGTATGAGTTCCCTGAGGACCAGGAACTGAGGGTCAGATTCCCAGACAGTGTAAAATGTTGGAAATCCATTGACTCCAGCAGAACTTCTGTCTCAAATGCACCACTACAGACCAGATCTCAGTTGGGTTATTTTTCCTTGCTGTCTGGCACTCTGCTGGGCATGCACATAATAACATCACAACAGTGACCATTGTCTAGAGTTCAGAGGAGAGCATGCAGTTCCAGGGGGGAAAATAAATCTACAGAGTGCAGTTGCACCATCTCTTAATTCAAGATAAAAAAAGACTTTGTTGCATGCATGAAAAACACAGTGAAAAACATGTGATAATTTAGATTATCTTCACCAATGTTTAGATGTATATCTTGAGTAACTACCTAGAAGATTTCTCATTTAAAAATCTTTTGTCAAAACATTTTATGACATTCTGGACTTTCTGTTCTCTGGGAAAAACCTACAGAAATATATTCCAAAGAATACTAGAAAATTTGTATGAAAATTATATTTTAAAATTTCTTCTGCCATTCCAGTATTTTTACAGCACTTTGAAGAACATCTAGATTTATTTAGTCATGTCAACAAGGTAAACTTGAGGGAAAAGAAGTAAAAAAAAAAAGCTCTGCAATCATTCCTTAAAAACCAGTTATGCTTCAATGTTGTTTTTATAACAGTCTTCATAATAAAAATCCCCCCCCCAAAAAAAATAACTGCAAGGATTAAAGATCTTTTCAAAACAATTTCTAGGAACGGGTGAACTATGCCCATTTGGCATATTATGGGATAACAATCAAGCAGGAAATTGAGTATTTTTCACTCCAAACCAAAATCTAGAAATTCAATTTTTTAACTTAATTGCACTATAAAAGTCAGTCTTATGAAGAAAATATCCTGCAAGACATATTTACATGTAAGACAAATCTTACATTGAGTCTATGGTATGCAATACATGGTAAAAAATCCAAATGCTTAAAAGAATAAAAGGATAGAAGATGACCTTTTTATGCTCTCATATATTAATGGATTTTTAGTTATAATGCTAACACAAATAAAGGTCATACAATGCTAAGATCCATAAAATGCCTTACCGTAACAGTCAACTTTCAGGGATTCATATGATTAACTTTACATAAAAGTGACCTTCCCTTTAACATACTGGTATTATCATTCCCAGTGAGAATGACCTCACTTGTCTTATTAAATCACAATATTTTGAAAGACACCCTCTAATTTGCTTCATAATGTAATTTTGGAGAAATTGTAATCTAGCGACTGTTGTACTAGCTCTAATGTTTCCTTTATGCACCTACAGGTGACCTACCCATCCTGTTTACCCTGAAAGCAAAATGAAGTTGCCCTCCTCAAGCAACTTGTCGTGTAACAAGAGTTTTCTGTTTATGTGCCACAGTAACCATAGCACTACAACTATATAAAATAGCCTCAGCACTAAATTATACTGTTGCATACCCAGAAGGATATATAATGAAAGACTTTTTTAGAGGATACAACAGAATAAACATACAGCTATAAAAGTGAATTTGTGAATTTTTTAATCAAAAACTGAACCCAAGCAGAAGCAAAGTCCTAACTTATTAAATCCTTAGGTCCTAAAATTGACTTCTAATATTTACTACCTATAATTTATATCATTTCTTACCAATGAAAAGGAATGAGAAGTATTTAAATGAGAAGTTGACCTCAGAAAAAGATAATCTCACAAATACAAGCATGAGTAAACAGATTCACAGCTCTTCTTAGTTGCACTTCAGATATGTCCCCTAACATTAACCTATTTCACTACAGAGAAGAGCAGTAATAATTCTAGAGCACAATTTACCTTCTTGAGTAACCTAAAAGGGAGTACGGACAGAAGGGAAGACAACTATGCTGCTGCCTGGAATATAACACAGGTTGCCTCTGGAAAGGAACATATGGAGCTAATTACCTTGAAGGTGCAAATTAATCAAGTTAGGGTGATGGCCTGCTCACATTATTCACATGAATAGCCCAGGTTACTGAAAATATTTAGAAGTAGCTGATGAAATGGACAATAACAGTTAAAGACATATGCCCAAAGGGACTAGTCCTTGGTCCCAAACTCCCTTCTGTCTTACTGGTCATAAAGGTCAGATGTCCCATCCAACACTCTATCTGAGCTGAACCCTGTGTTTTATACAAAAAACATATGAATCTTTTTTTCCCCATATGTCTGTGGCAACCTGCTGCTTTTCCAGCTGTTCAATCCTGAAATGTAGCAACTACCTCCCTGAACATCAAGCTCAAATAAACAAATCTGTTTGTCATGGGTATAGGTTGATATAATCACAGAATCATAGAACTATTCAGGCTGGAAAGGACCCTTGGGATCACCAGCTCCAACCATCCTCCCTACTCTACAAGTTCTCCCCTAAACCATATCCACCAACACCACATTCAAAAGACCCTTAAACACATCGAGGGATGGTGACTCAACCACCTCCTTGGGCAGCCTATTCCAGTGTCACTCCTTCTGTGAAAAAATTTTTCCTAATGTCCAGTCTAAACCTACCCTGTTGCAGCTTGAATCCATTCCCTCCTGTTCTGTCGCTAATCACCTGTGAAAAGAGACCAGCACCAACCTCTCTACAATGACCCTTCAGGTAGTTGTAGAGACTGATGAGGTCTCCCCTCAGCCCCTTTTTCCTCAAACTAAACATTCCCAGCTCCTTCAAGAGTTCTTCATAAGATTTATTCTCTAGGCCCTTCACCAGCTTCATTGCCCTCCTCTGTACTCACTCCAGCATCTCGATATCTCTCTTGAACTGAGGTGCCCAAAACTGGACACAATACTCCAGGTGTGGCCTCACCAGCACTGAGTACAGGGGGACAATCACCTCTCTGCCTCTGCTGGTCACACAATTTCTAATACAAGCCAGGATGCCATTGGCTTTCCAGGCCATCTGGGCACACTGCTGGCTCATATTCAGCCACTTGTCAATTAGAACCCCCAGGTCCTCTTCTACCAGACACTTTCCAGCCACACTTCCCCAAGCCTGTAACCTTGCCTGGGGTTGTTGTGGCCCAAGTGCAGGACCCAGCACTTGGCCTTGTTGAAGCCCAGACCATTAGCATTAGCCCAACGCTCTAATCTATCCGTGTCTCTCTGCAGAGCCTCCCTATCCTCACGCAGATCAACACTCCTGCCTAGCTTGGTGTCATCTGCAAACTTACTGATAATAAACTCAATGTCCTTATTGAGATCATCAATAAAGATGTTAAACAGAAACGGTCCCAACACTGAGCCCTGAGGAACACCACTTGTGACTGGCCCCAGCTGGATTTGATTCCATTGACCACCACTCTTTGGGCCCAGTTCAGCTGGACTCATCTGCTTTACGCATTACAGTCTTTTCACATGCATGATTTATGTGTTTGGGACAGAAAAGGATCTCAAGCATCTCTCTGACAGGGTAGTCTCATACCAAAAGGGGTAAAAACATAATGCCTGGAAGAAAAGGATCCCTTGTGGATAGTGCCTGCTTTGGATGGTCAACTCTGTATCAGTTCCTTGTAAATTAGAACTGTATTACTTTCCTATTTTTATATATACAGTAATATTGAAAAGTGAGACTTTAAAAAGTTTGGATCAATGTGTAAACTCTTTCCTACTCTTTTAGAGAGAAATAATATTGTTTATTTTCTAGAAATGGAACAACTCTAATTTTTCTCTGCAAGCTGTTTTACACTAATGTAATTCCCTTCAGAAAAGTGATTTACATCATCATAAAGCAGAAGAGAGTCAATAACTACTGAGACAAATAAAGAAAATTCTAATGTGTGCATTTTTTTAAACTGTTAGGTGAATAATCACAAGAAGGGCAAAATTATGCACCATTAAAAGCTGTTGCTACATCAGCCCAAAAAGGCTGGAGGAGGTTTGCATACCAACACAGCTGGGACAGACAAGTCCCACCGTTGTCTGCACTGTTGTCCCTACACAGCAAATGTTTGGACACCAAGCGTAAAAGCTTTTTGCTCACTGGATAAATGAATTAAAATTAAATCTAAGGGCAGCAGAGTGCCTTTGAATAATTCACCTTTTTCTGTGCTGCTACACTTGAAAGGAGTAGGTACTCCTGCTCTGCTGAAGACACTGACCTAGAACTTTTAATAATGGGTAAGAAAGGAAATAAATTGCCAGTTTCTCAGATGTCTGTATGCGTTGATCTTCCCTCCCACATTTATTTGGCAAGACCAAATTCAGTATCATAAATGTTAGGGCTTTTTTCTTGCTTTCTGCTTTGTTCTGTTTCTGAGGGCTTGTTTTTTTGGTTGTTTTGTTTTTCCTCTTTTTTTAATTTTTTTTTGGGGGGAGATGGGAGTTGTTGGGATTTTTTTGTGTATTCAGCAAATTTAAGATTATCAACTAATGTACAAGATCAGAAGATCTCAACCAGCATACTGCCAAGTTTGGAATAAGACAATCTATTTTCTTATCAGAGGGCTGGAGAACCCCTCCAAGAAGACAGACTGAAAGTGTTGGGGTTGTTCAGCCTGGAAGAGACGTCCCCGGAGAGACCTTATAGGAATCTTCCAGTGCCTGAAGAGGGACTACAGGAAAGCTGGGGAGGGACTTTTGACAAGACCTTGCAGTGAGAGCACAAGGGGCAATGGATTGAAACTGGAAGCAGGTTAGGTTAGATATTAGGAGGAAATTCTTTACTGTGAGGAAGGTGAGATGCTGTAACACGTTGCCCACGGAAGTTGTGGAAGCCCCATCCCTGGAAGTTTTGAAAGCCAGGTTGGATGGGGCTTTGAGCAACCTGGTCTAGTGGGAGGCGTCCCTGCCCAGGCAGGGGGGTTGGAACTAGATGATCTGTAAGGTCCCTTCCAACCCAAACCATTCTATGATTCTATGATTCTATTTTGTTTTTAATTACTCTGCCTGTAAAGAATGAACTAAATTTATTTAATTTTCCCTCAGACAGGTTGTGAGTGTAGTTGATCAAAATGTTTCAGAATCTATAATCTATTGATTATATAGAATCATCTGATTACATATCATCAGTTGGCTATGCATGTCTTTTAATGATACTGTTCACCAAAATATTTTACTGGAATTACTTGTCAGTTTTTCTGATTTTGGATTAATTAATTCAGATTAAAACTTGTGTTTTAAAGATAATGTAAAAATTGATTATTTGAAAACAGCTGCCTGTAAAACATGAAAAAATGCATTTACTTATTACTCAAAAGTTTCCACTTTTAAAAAACAAACAATTAAGAATAATATGAACCTCACTCAAAAATAGTGAAACTTTCAATTATTGTCATGTAAGTATTTTAGTCAAGCTGAAAATATTTTTTTCTATTTTGCAGTTTGAGTAATAAACTAAAAGGAGTCAATTATTTGCTCGATTCTTCTTGTCATGACAAATTTAATTAGTGGAGAAGTCAGAAGTACAAGAATAAATGTAATTACTAACTTAAGCCAATGTGTATTAAGTATCTGAGAATAAGAAGTAAGGTTGTTTTTTGTTCCTTGGTATGTTTCCAGCTCTAAATTTTCAAGGATCTTTAAGAGTGTGTGTCAGAGATTTAATCAATTTTTCAGAGATAACGTTGACTAGAGATAACCTTCATCTGTTCCATAGTTTCTTTAAACTTTGTCATTAGGAAAATGATTGAAAGGCTGTTCTGTTCCTAAATATTTCCATCTTTGCTATTCATTAAGGAAATGTGTACATGCTTTGGAAAACAAACAGGTTGCCATTGAAGTTTTTGTTGTTTGTAAAAAATTGTTATAATTTAAACAAACAAGGGAATAGTAGAATAATAAATTATACTTTTAAAATTTGCTTTAACTGGATCGATACTCCATAATTTGCAAATGTATTAAATTTAAGAGACATGGAAATAGTAAGTGCATTCTTTCCTTTCAAAAAAAGAGGTCAGAGTCACATTCTTTGAGTGATAATCACATTTTCAGCTCTGCTTTCACATATTGACAGTTTTAAATTTCAGTGAGACATGATACACTTTTAAATACCTGCTTCCTGATGGAGGAAAAAGTAGAAATGCCACAGAAAAATCTTCATCTGTAATTTGGAACATTTTAGAAAATGTCACAGCTGGGATTTATTGGTTACATGAGTCCAATTGATTTCAGTGCATTTTGAGGGCAATTTTGGGACCTTTTGAAAGACCAGATTTGCGGTGTCAACAATTATGTTATGATTGTGGTAGCAGGTGTTACCAGACTTTCTGGGGTGCCCCAGGCCTGCACATAACTACTGGTTTCAGAGAGGAGTCAGAAGCATTTTGTAGGTGAAGCATGTGGCAGGTCTGAGCCAGTGGATGACCAGGATGCTCAGCTCACAAGGTTTTCAGGTCAGTTAGACATGAAGGCTGTTAAGGTAGATATTATGCCTCCACAACTACTCATAACATTCTGATTGTTCTGTCTGAAGTATGAAATATTGTTGGTTTTTTTTCTGATTAATTCCCATTTAAGAAAGCATTGAAGAAAAGTCTAATCTTTCCATAGATTTTTGAGATTGTCCTCACTTTTGCATTTGCTTGGCAGTTTCTGTAAGGAAAAGAGTTTGCTGTAATAATCTGGAGTGTATCTGTCAATTAACAATCAACATTTGAACCAAGTGTCCAAAGTCTACCAAATTTGCTAAATAAATAATAATTTCAAGTCTAATAAGTTTTTGTTTTGGTTTTGTTTTGGGTTTTTGTGTGTGTGTGTGGTTTTTTATTATTAATTTATGTATGATTTGTTTTTTTGTTTGTTTTTGACTGCTGCTAAATATGAACAATATGAATATGGTCAGTACTGGGACCGATACTATTCAATATTTTCATCAACTACCTGGATGAGGGAACAGAGCGTGCCCTCAGCAAGTTTGCTGATGACACTAAACTGGGAGGGGTGGCTGACACACCAGAAGGCTGTGCTGCCATTCAGTGAGACCTGGACAGGCTGGAGAGTTGGACGGGGAGAAACTTGATGGAATTCAACAAGGGCAAGTGTAGATTCTTGCATGTGGGGAAGAACAACCCCATGTACCAGTACAGGTTGGGGGCTGACCTGCTGGAGAGCAGTGTAGGAGAAAGGGACCTGGGGTCCTGGTGGACAGGAGGATGACCATGAGCCAGCAATGTGCCCTTGTGGCCAAGAAGGCCAATGGCATCCTGGGGTGTATTAGAAAGGGTGTGGTTAGTAGGTCAAGGGAGGTTCTCCTCCCCCTCTATTCTGCCTTGCTGTGGCTGCATCTGGAATATTGTGTCCAGTTTTGGGCCCCTCCATTCAAGGACAGGGAACTGCTTGAAAGAGTCCAGCACCGAGCCACAAAGATGATGAAGGGAGTGGAACATCTCCCTGGTGAGGAAAGGCTGAGGGAGCTGGGTCTCTTTAGTTTGGAGGAGACTGAGGGGCGACCTCACCAATGTTTACAAATATATTAAGGGTGAGTATCAGGAGGACAGAGCCAGGCTTTTTTCAGTGATGTCCAGTGATAAGGCTAGGGCAATGGGTGCAAACTGGAGCACAGGAGGTTCCATGTAAATATTAGGAAGAACTTCTTTACTGTGAGAGTGACAGAGCCCTGCACCAGGCTGCCCAGAGAGGTTGTGGAGTCTCCTTCACTGGAGACATTCAAAACCTGCCTGGACAAGTTCCTGTAGGTGATCCTGCTCTGGCACAGGGGTTGTACTGGATGATCTTTCGAGGTTCCTTCCAACCCCTAGGATTCTGTGATTCTGTGATTCTGTGAGCAACCTATTAATGTACCTATTAATGTATTAATGTAGGCAGTCATTGGAGTGTGAACTAACCTCAAATTAGAGATGAGAAAATCCAGGCAGGAGAGAGAGATATGTTCTGAATGCCCCCAAAAGAGAAAAAGTTTCAATTAGAGATTAAAAAAGTGATAGAAAATCCAAACAAGAACATTGGTTCTTCCACTACTTCAACTACTTGTTGTCTATGAAGTACTTTTCAGAAACAGAGAATCTATTATTTGCAATGAATTTTTTGAGTACTCAGTTCATAGGTAGTTACCAGTGTAACCTATTCTGTAATTCTATGTATGGAGATAGTTACAGAAATTGAAACAGCAGCCCTGCATATATAGCTTTATACTTAATTAATTACTGCTAACTTTGCAGAGTTGCTAATCATTATAGGAAAATTTCTTTTTTCACGCCGCAGTTTCAGCCTGAAAGAAACACATTGATTCTCATTCAAAAAATTATGCCCAAAGCTATCAGGTACTACATTTAAGATGTCAGTGTACAGAACAGGTATTTGAAGATCAGGACTAAATTAGATCACTAGATCAGGTGTTTGACAGGAGAGCACCATTTTGTAGCTTAGTGCTGTGAGAGGAAAAAGAGTAACTAGTAGATTAGTGATGCAAAATATACATAGCTACTCATTTCTTACAGAACTGCTAAACAACTTTACATGTCCACAGAGATGTATGTATTTGTGAGTACTTGTAATTGTTGCTTTGATGTAACTTTTACATCAGAGTTTTGAGAACAACACTTCAAGTGAAAACTACAAGTGTCAATACCCTGGACTTCAGCTAGTTTGCACTGCAAGTGACCTTCAGATCCATTTTGAGTCCGTGCTTGTATAATCAGAGGAATTACATTTTATTACTCCCACTGCAGTTTTGCCAGTATTCTAATAAAATTCTACAAAACTCAGAAAGTTTCCAAGAGGAGCTCTTTAACCAGAAATAATAAATGCTAACAGATGAGTAAATCTACATTTATCTCATGTATCTCAATCACTCCACCAATTACCCAGCTTACAATGCAACAGAGCTGGCTTGACTCTGCTCTAGCCCCTTGTAAGCAATTAACCTTATGGTGCTGAACCTTCTTAATATATTGGAATAAAATATTTTCCATTTATAGGAGTCTGTCTTATTTTCTGTAAGTGACTATTACAATTTACTAGCCATTTATTTCAGCTTTATTTTACTTTCAGCTACAAATGAGCTGTTCACTTAAAATGACATAAATTTTCTGCACAGATTAAAGTGGAAGACATGAACCATTTACTGCAGAGAAATGCAATATTACAACTATGATTATATCACAGCTTCAGTCTCTAAGAAACCTTTTCACTTGCCAGATTTACTAAAAAGTCCACATGTTTATCAAAATTCCAATCAACTAACACCAATCATTGAGAGGTGAAAAAAATTAGTTGTCTCGGAAGAAGTACGATTGGTTGGAATTTCACTGTGCTTGACAGCAGAAGACACAAGATAATGTCTCAAAGAGATGGGCATTCCTGGCATTCACTCTGTCTTTAGAAACACTGCATTCTACTGTGCCAAGGGACCTCTTGTTTCTGTCTCAAGCCAGAAATAAAGGATGAGAAAATCCTCAAGCCTGGGAGTCCAAGCCTTATTCTTTAGATGACCAGAACCAGAGCATTAGGCAAATCCATTCAGACTGTCTCTATCCCTTTTGTGCTCTGATCTTTTAAAAGGAAAGAATGATTCAATTATCCATGCTCACAGGCTTCTATAGATAAATGTGACGGTTACCAGGTTATGAATTTCAATCCCATTCAGATGCCTAGTTCAGGATGGGAGGTAAGTTTTCTTGTATTTCTAAATTTACTTACATGTCTTAATTGCACAAACCACTGTCATGGTAGGTCTACTTGGATGAACTCTACACATGAAAGTAGGTCCACGAAGCTCAGCATGACACCATGCTTGCATCAGGTAAGCAATGGTGGTGTTTTTCTACAGCAAAAAAAGGTATCAAATTAGCTGGCCTTGAAGTTCAGGTCAGATTAGTTATTTGCTGTGTAGCACCGAAGTAATTGTCCTGGTTTCAATCTAGAAACATTTAGGCAACTCTAACATCTGTATTTCTGTGCTGTGTTTTACTGAGCATAAGAAATATGATTTATGATTGAAACAAGATGTGTCCAAATTCAGGAAACCAAAGTTCTCACAGTGTGGAGTTACAGAAAGCAATAAAGATATCATGACACAGATAATTTTTTTTCCATGCTTGAAAGAACATTTACATTGCAAAACAAAGGTAGACAGTACGAGTAAGAATTCTGCATTTTACAGGATTCAGAGAAAAATCTTAAAATAACCTGCACCATGCAGTAAACCCTTTAGAATAATCCAATCCTTCAGAAATAGATGGGCCTGCATGAAAATGTGGTTCACATAATAATTGAAAAGTAGTAATTTCCCTGTTAGGGTTAAATACATAGTGATGCTATGTCCATTAGAAAAAATGAGCAAGAATTCTTGCCTCCACTAGTCTCTGGCTCTTGATCTATCTATCTATCTGTTTATTTATTTTTCAAAACATTGAAATTATATTAAAACAATCTAGATTTAAATTGACCATCTGTCCATTTTACTTTCTTCTACTACCTTCACAGATTTTATTTCCCCATTGTGTTTTCTTAAATTCAATAGTCAGTAATTCACTAAGCCCAAAATGCTGGTTGGTAAACAGAAAAGGTGATGCGAGAAAGTACCTCTTCTTGCACTTCTCAGGAACAAATGTGATGTAAAGCTTACTGATCCATAATGCAAGAATGTTGTTTCACATAATTTTAATCATACTAAAGTTAGCTACTTCATAAACTTCAGTAATCTATGCTCCCTTTCTATTCAAGGGAGAAACCAGATACTTCTAGAGGGTAATAAAAAGAATATGCACACTCATAAGAAGCTTTTTCCCTTCTTCAGTGACAGAAAACTTTATTGGTTTACCTACAATATCTATACCCGTATCTATAATCTTAGTGGAGCTAAAATCTGAAGCTAAATGCCGAAGTATGGCATGAAATGTTGTATTACTAATCTTATGTACCTTTCTTTTTATATAATTCTGAGGTACAGGCTCAAAAGCCAAACTTCAAATGAGTTACAGGCATAAATCCTTTACTGATTCGTGTACAATGTATCACATGCAAGGTCTATTGACAAACCCGTGTCTGCTTGTATGGTTGTGGCTTTGATAGAAACTTCTGTCATTATTGCTATTTTGAGACGTGAAAATTCATGTCAAGATGGCTAGGGACATAAAAGCCTGAAACTCAATTTGATCTTGAGAATCACAGGGGGACACTGACTGAATGATCTTCTTAGGAGCCTCTTGTGTTGTTTTGTTCATAACAGAGAGGTAATGAGAGGAAAATAAATCTGCTGTTAAAGCTGCTAAAGAGGTTAAAAGAATAACTATTGATTAGTTTATTTGGTTTAAAATTATGGTCTTACTATTACTTTGACTTGGGATTTTTGTATGTTTAGTATTCTCTTTGGATGTTAGGTTACTGGATTATTTCAGCTCACTACTGTGCTGACTTTTAAAAGTATATTGTGAGTACATAATCTTATTTTTATGTTTTTCCTGAAAGAAACACTATTATATGCATACCATAAATCAATAAAAGGATCTGATTTTGAAAGCAGAAATATCTCCAAACCACGCAAAATCATAGTCCATTATGTGAACATAGAATTTCCATAAGTACTTAAGCAAGCTGGGCTTTTGAACATAAATGTTCATATTTATAAAGGAAATTATTGTAGTAATTTCACTTGTGTTTTGTGTGTTGGGTTTGAGGTTCTGTATGTTTCAAAATTCAGGGCTGAATGTTAATACCAGAAATACAGCATTATGTGGATAATTTTTTCCATATCTAAGGGCTAAAATTAATTGGAGACATTCTTTCTGTAATCACGCCCCATCCCGTGCTAGCCAATTTTGTAATCTTTTTACTTTGCATTATCAAGACCATTAAAGACTTCCTAGTAATTTAGGCATCACATTCTATCAAAAAAGTAGAAAGAGTTGCTAGGGTATGTATTCATCTTCCTGTAGTTTCTGATTAGATAAAAGCTTTATTTCATTCCTCAGCTGTTATAGTAGAACTTACCAAATTCTTAGATAGTGTGGAAAACAGTCCAACCAGTTCTGCCTCCATTTTCACTGGAAGCATCTATATCTCCTGCCATAACAAAGGCAGCTATAAACAAGATGCACAGCACAGTGTGGTTCTAGACTTAGGCATTTTTTTTAAACTTTCAATGAACTGAACATGCACCTGTGTAAACAATGGCTTATGACTAGGGTACTCAACAGTTTGGGGCTGTAGTAGATTGTTTTATTTCACAGGCAAAATAAATTTACTAAAAAGGTAATGTAAGGAAAAGTTTTTTAAAAGCAAAAAGGGTGAAGCACATCTGCATGAAAGTGTATTTCTTAGGACTAACATGAAGATATGGACTCAGATGAAGACAGTCAAGCATACAGGTAAATAGCCCATAAAGACACATGGCATAATAGAAAACAACCTCCTCTCTTGACAGAAGATTTGAAAAATTATTATCTACCTTTTTTTTATAGATGGTAGATAACTCAGGTAAAATACTCTTGAACTGCTTAAATACTGTGGAGATAACATATACAAGATACATAAAAACAAAAACTCAGAGACCTTACTCCATCTTATGAAATACTGATAAATCCATGAAAACTGTGAAACTATTGCCTGCATATATTATACAAAAAACAGTGCCACATAACTGAGACATAGATGTTGAATATGAAAGATTATTATGAGAAACTGTACTTCCTACAAGTGTAGCATTTCTTCAGAACTTACATCTTACTTGGACTAAATGAATAACCATCTCTTTTCCCAGGTTGATCTCTGAACACAACGCACAGACTCTAATATGGTAAACTGATTCTGTAATACTTCAAAATAATTTGAGGATATGTACAATACAAAAAAAAAAAAGAAACTGATTTCATCAACTCTGAGCAATCTTCTGATGGGAAAAAACTCGTTAACTGGATTTCCAAATGTTAGCCCACAGTTCATTAGGTTTAATTTAGGTACAGGAGGCAATCTTAGCCTACACAAAATTTTGTTCTACCACCTTTTGGATACATTAAAAAACCCACTTCCTTTGATTAAATCAGTTCCAATTTTTTAAAGAAAGTGTTACAGACATAGTGTTTTTGCAGTGCTTTAAAGCAACATTACCAAGTGAAAGATTTGTTTAATCATCCCATCATGCTTAAAGAGTTATAGAAGGTCATATAGTTATTACAATAGCTAAACTTTGATATTGGTCAATAACCTAGATTTCAAAGAAAAGAGGTGTGGATATACAATTTAGGAAGTTTTAAGACAACTTCAAATAACAGCCAACTCTTCGATGATCCAACTAACAAAGAAAGTGATGGAAAAGACATTCTACATTTGCTGTGAGAAATTGTGACAGCATATGTCATTTAATCCTGTGAGTGCAATAATCCTAAACTTTAATAATTACTATAATTAAATGCAATTTAATTGTAAAGATTGATCCTGAAAAGAATCCTGAAAAGAAATCCTGAAAAGGATTTTTGTTTTGTTGCCCATTGCTAATAATACAATTTGAGAAGTGACTTTAAAAAAAATTAATAATCATATAAGGCTGCTAAAAAATAAACGCAAAACATTTTAACAAGGCTTCTACAAAGCTATCTTAGCTCTAGCTGGAGCAGCAGCTAAAGCTTCAATTCTCTAAGAAAACTTGTTACCTTAGTCCAAAGAACATCAGAGGGAGCTTCTTTTGTCTTTGTAGGTCAGTGCCATTAAAACCTAAATCCCACTAACATTTACTGATATCAGTTCTTAAGGACTGGACTCGGGGATATGCCAGCATCATTCATTCTCTTGTCCAGCTTACAGTTGTTCTCAAGACCAAATTAGTACTGGTGTGTGAGTTCTCCTTGCTTCGCCTGCTATGAATGCTGAGGTGTCCCTGCTAACACAGAGGGCAGGCAGCACTTCTGCTGGTCTTGCAGGACAAGGCAGTTAGAAAGGTCATGTTCTCAGCAATAGCAATTGGCCTGGTTTCAGCACCTTCACCTTAGACCTCACTCCAATCTCATGCTCCAGTTTCATGCCTTTTATCTGTATATGCAGTCGTCTCTAATTTTCAGTTTTGTAAGAGCTTAGATTTATCTTCCTGGAGCAGTTCTGTTTTGTCTAAATAATTATCTAACGATTGACACAGAGGTTTGATCTTGGGCTGCCACTCCTTGGAGAAATGCTCTACAGATAAACCATAAGCCAGTCCTTCACTCTGTAATTTTAACAGGAAAAGGAACAGTTCTATCAAGCAAGAAACTGCAGATCGTGGAGGTGAAGGCACATTCCTCCTGCTTGGAGTACCTTTGCTCAAGACCCTGTGTCAGGTCAGGTGAGCAGTGAGGAGCTCATCTCCCACATTCCTTATGGATATTCCTCTCACTATAGGAAAGGAATCTTATATCTACATCTTGGTTTTAAAGTATCATGATAAAAAATTCCATGGCCATATTAACCTGAGGCCACCCAGGCATCCCGCAGCTGCTGCCAGGCTGTAGCTGTTGCAAGGGACCCACACCTGTGCGAGATGGTGTCAAAGCCCTATTGTAACCCCTCAAACAAAGTCTTGTTTGCATCCCTAAAGGCCTGCCTGAGAGGATGGAGACAATTATGATAGTCTGCATATGGCCTTAATTCTGCTTGAGATAACAACGATGATCTAGGGGCAAGGGGGCACTCCAGATGCTCAGTCTTCTGACTCAACCATGCATACTCATCTTTGCAAAACAAGCAAACTAGGCCTATAAAACAGGGGGCTGCAATGGTGGGCTTGGGGAGCCTCATTGACACCAACTCTCCCCTGTCGGCTGGCCCAATGCTGGATCCAGGACTGGTTATCTGTCTCTAACTTTTCTTCTCCTGTTCTCTCTCTCTCTCGCTTCCTTCCCAAAATCATTAAGTAATAATGCAAGGCCTAACCTCGATTTATTCTCAGGTCATGCAGCTTGAACACGTGTATTGTGACTCTTATGATCTAAAGAGACCATAAAAAGAAGAGATCATAAGAGAAGGCACTGCTTATTGTAGGGGCGTTGGACTAGATGCTCTTTAGAGGTCCCTTCCAACAAGACATTCTGTGATTTCTATGAGAAATAATCAGCCTTTATGATAGCATAGTCTGAGATAATAAATGAAGTGTCATTTCAGTATTCCTTCTATAGTTTTAATTAAACCTAATATTCAAAAACAGACCTTGGGTGTTGTTTCACCTTAATCTGATCTGATATTGGACAGTCGAGCACTTCCTTGGACCATGACATTTTAATCACTCTCCCTGGAAGGGACAGGTCTGAGACAAAGGCTGAATTCAGCTGCACCAAGGCTCCTCTCTGAGAAGGAGTTTAGAAAGCAAGAGGGTCCTATCTGAGTCTCCCTGGGTTGCCCTGCCTGTGTTGTGACAGCTGTGTCAGCCACAACAGGGGGAGCAGCTGAGCTTGTGGAGAGGAGCAGGTGGGTCAGGTGACCCAAATGGACCAATCATGGTGTTCCTGCCCTTGGTGCTTAGTATAAAATGGCTCCTCAAGAGGCTCTTTTCTTGGCCTCTCTGGCTGGGTGCTGCTTGGGTTTGGGTGTGTTTGTCATCATTCTCTCTGCTGCTGGTGTGTCCTGCATCCGTTTTCTTGCTGAAGAAGAACATTATTAACTAAGACAGGTTGCCCTTCCCTGTCTTCCCCAAATAGGCATGGCTTGACTGTTCCAAGGCTTTTGTTGACTGTCACCAGGACCCTGGACTTGGGCTCTGTCTGCTGCTGCTGAAAGAAGTTTGGGACTTCTCTGGTTGGGAAGTAATTTACAACTGAGGAGTGTGGATTCTGTATTTGTATATTCCTTTATATCCTTTAATATCTTTACATATTTTGAAATATTTGCATGTAATTCAACATTTTTATTGCTATTTATTATTTCAGTAAACCTATTCTAGCTTTTTTTCAGTCTTCAAAGTCTCTCTCCTCTATACCCTGGGAAGGCAGTGGGAGGATAATAGAAATCTGTCATCTGGTTATTGGCTAAAACCATGACAGTCTAGATGCTTGGATGATGGCTGTGGGGAACACAATTCATGGTTAAATATACTGAGAGGATGGAGGCATTGCTGAGGTAACTTGGCTAAATATGTGTCCTCTCCATCGTTATCACTTACACCCATCTGAAGCTGTTTTCTATGCCATGTTTTTTCAGCAGACTGAGGTCCCTGACTCTTGAGTTGAGGTATTTGCTGGGCTCAGAGCTTAATGGCACAGTAAGATGATGGTAAAGCCACAAGGTGCTGAGCACAGAACTCCAGTCTTAAAAGCTGGTGTACAGAGCCTTTAAAATTCTAGACTGAAATATCTACATCAGTATCTGCAAATAGATTCTACAAAATGTAATTCCTTAGAAAAATCTAAACAGAGGTTTGTCTAAGCTACTTCAAACCCCTTTGTAGCAGGAAACACTATTCCTCAATTATACATCTTTCTAAAGGATGGACTTGTGAGCAGTCTAAGAGTTTAGGCCAGTGCTTGTCAGTAAACATGATCCTGAAGAAATGCATTAAGTTATGAAGCTTACTTGGAATGGCTGAACTACCAGGTAAGCCATCAGCCATGGAAGAAAAAGTACAGGCAGCCTGATTTAATGATCCTGAAATTTTTCATAGCATTGAAAGTAAGTTTGCCACTGTGGGAGAGAACACTGCCTCCATCCGCTCCCAGTTTTTCTTGCCTTCATTTCCAGCTAGTGAAAAAGCAAACAATCTCCATGCCTCCAAATAAGGACTCCCTGAACAGCTGTTTTCCTATCAGGGACACCTGGATAATCCCCAGCCCCTAATTTACTTATATTTATTTTACCTTTAATCACAAGAAAAGTTGGTATAATCATTGCAATACAATCTGCTCCCGAGAATATGCATTTTTGTTACATCACGTGACAGCTTGTTGTAAAAGAAACTGTGAAAACCCAAACAGGTCCCTAAAGCAGAACTGCACTCCTGAGTGCAAATTCAGCTTTTGAATTGAAGAGCCCTGCTAATTTAGAGTGTAGCATTCTTTTTAGCTCTACCTCTGATGGACATTTTGGTTTTTCATCTGGCCTCTTTCCAACATTTTTGTTCCGAGCATTTATATAGCACTCCAAGGAGTCAAGGATAGAACACTTCTATAAA
Source organism: Apus apus (assembly GCF_020740795.1). Taxonomy (NCBI): domain Eukaryota; kingdom Metazoa; phylum Chordata; class Aves; order Apodiformes; family Apodidae; genus Apus; species Apus apus. The sequence continues at coordinate 181,585,838 of NC_067282.1, read as the reverse complement.
TAAAAGATGTGTTTGTATAATTACTAGGTAGAGAAAATAACTATGTCTGGCTTTAGTTTATTTCTTTCTGAGTGCACACAGAAGGCATGTATCCTTTCCACTTTTGGTCAATGGCCAAAGCCCTCTTTAGAATCTTGATCTATGAACACTAATTCAAAATGCTGCATAGTGTGACAGTACTTACAGAAATTGCGTTATCTCTCCGTATTTCTTTTGAGATAACTAGCTTGAAAGCCTTCTGGTTTCTGTGGCACTCTGTAAATGGCTTGGCAAATTAAAAAATTGAAGGGTTGGATGTTATAGCTATAAAAATCAAGCCTTAAGGCATTAGATGTTAGTTATTTTAGTTATGGTTCAAGCAGCTTATTTTCTTATTTCTGTCTTAAAATTCAAACAGATGAAACGCTGAATAAGGACGGCAGGTCTTGTAAGTCTAGCACTAAAGCAAAAATAGAAGGATGAACTTTGAATAGTTTTCATGAATTATTTAACTTTTTCTTTTGTTGATATTGAAACCAGGCTTTTAATTTGAGCAGCTTTCCTTACTCTAGCAAAACAACGAAGATGTGGTGCTACTCCTCACCTGCATCTTAATGATTAAATACTACAACACCTACACACCATATGGGAGAGCACATCCAGGTTCAAAGTTTACCTCTGCTTGATCTTCAGTAAATGATCATGCTTTGCTTTACTGTACAAATACCCTCTTCTACTGGGCATTCAAAAGTTAAGTCCTATGGAAGTGAATGAGTTAATCTATAGCAAGTCACACAGTTTCGCCTACTAAAAAATTAGTAAGTCATTACCTCAGAAGAATGTGTTTTAGCATTGACAAATTTAATCTTTTATGGATCCATGCAGTTTTTTCACACTTGAAAATGTCCTGCAATGCACAATGAACTTGCACCTTGTATTTCAGTTTGCGGTCTGCTCACTCCTTCTACTGTAAGGATGACTATGGTTTGATGACTTAAGCATCACCTTTTGAGTCCCACGTCTCTGGTCTTACTCCCTCCTCTTGAGGTTGCTCCTCTTCACAGAAAAAGCTCAGCTATCACCCTGGGCAGTAACAAGTTCAAGATGATTTCTGAAGTTGTAGGTAATAACAAGGAAAGAGAAGAAAGGGAGAAAACAGGATGTGACAAAGTGTATGAGAAAGGTTGGAAAATGGTACAAGAAACTAAGTTAGGGTTTAGCTTTAAGAGAATGGTACAAGAAACTAAATTAGGGTTTAGCTTTAAGAGAGTTGAAGTATAAAGTAGGATAGAAAGGATACCAAGGCACAAGGATGGGTTCTTAATTTGGGAAGGTGCAGAACTTAGAAGATATGTGTTTTGCTTTTACAGTAGAATCTGGGCCCAGCTCTCAATCTTTATGCTGCCATAGAGGGAGAATGAAGCTGTTAATGAAAGGGGATAGCAAAAAATTTGAAGTTACTACTACAGGAGACTACAAAGATGCAAAATGAGTACAAAAAAGGACCTTCAGGTACCTTGGGCTTTCTTCCAGACTGAAACCTGCCTTCAAATCTAGATTTAAATTCAAGGATCTGCCTTTAATCCACTTGCTGGATACTGAAGGTATGTGATTGGACGTTTATTTTTAGAATTAGGTAAGAAACAGGACACCCTCTATGAGGCCAAAAGCCTGTTTGATGCTACACTTGATTAATTCGTAGGCTGTGCTGAATTCATTTTAAGATTAACTTTGTTTTATTTCTTTCCTGTGGCCTTATGTCAAGGTGAGAATGTAGTGACTTATATTAATTTCTTTTGTTCTGGCACATTCTATGTATTCAAGCTAATTTATAAATGGGTTGTTATAGTCTTATTTGGCATATCACCTTGATAGTGACTTTTGAAAGGTACTGGTTAGTGCAAATGCTGGTCAAACTCTTTATGAAGCTGATACTTTAACATCTCTTTAAAATAGCACAATCTGATGTAGCAATTCATTACCATCCTGCCACCCAGAAAGAAGGATGATCCTTACTTCAGCATAGTTTTAACTGACGATGATTTATGATGATTTACACCAGCTCAGAAGCCAGTGAGCTCACTTCTTAGACTTGTAACGGCAAGTTCAGTCATTCTAGGAAAGATTACATAATTGTTTCTATTCTACCATCCATTTCCTGAAAACCTGAACAATCTGTCATCTTCTGAGAACAAATAATCAGGACACAGAACTTCATCTTTCATCTCTTGCTTTTTGTGCAGAAAATAACTTCTGTGCAAAATGAGTTTCAAATTGGGAATAATACAAAACACTAATAATCAACATTCATAATCACAGTAAGAAGGAAGGAGAGGGAAGAATAATATCCTATTTCACTGAACTTCAGTAAAACAGTGACTCAAATATTTCAGTAGTTTAGTGAACTACAGAGAAAAATAAGTTTTCCCCACGGAAAGAAAAAGATTGTGTTCATGTGTTGTAAACAACTTCAGCACTGAAAAGACAGAAAATTCCCATTTGCCAGTGAAACTACTCTCAATCAGGACAAATTTCCGGCTGAAATTGCATTTTAATTGAGACCATTAAACTTCACTGAAAAAGTCTCTATATAAGCACAGCAAACTCTAAGGAATGGTAACACACAGAGCCACCCAACCGCCTCCTTTCTTTATTTCAAGGGAACTACAACAAAGTAAAATATCACCGGGTCTTTTGGAAATCAGGCTACTGATGACTGTGCACATAGAATATTTGTTAAGAAACTGCTTTAAAGCTATGGCAAAGTAAATATTTCTGTTGAAATTCTGTTGAAATCCTACATTGATCATCTCCCTGCTTCTTTTCTATAGGGACAGAAAATGTGAATTTGAGTTGAGCCTAACAAATGGTGCTATCTCTGATATGAAGGGTCAACACAGAAAATGAAGAGGAAAAAGGTGGAGATAAAAAGAGAGGGACCATACTGAGTAGAAAATATGGGTAAAAGATTGGAGACAGACCATAAGAAATGCATAAAAGGAGCACAGAGTGATAGGGATGAGTGAAGTAGATTCCAGAAACTACAGTATGGTATCAACTGTGAAGTCTGTGACTGAGATGAAATTCATAGTTTCTCTTAACAAGAACCTTATAGTTCAGAGTGGAGATACTAAAATATGTGATTTGCTTGCTTAAACTATATTGGCCAACCAGACAAAATGTTATACTTGAGTCAGTAAAGCAGTTATTTTGTTTTAAGAAGCTATATGAGACATTATCTGGGATCCTGGAGGCTAGTAAGTCAAATTATGTGCTTACAGTATAATAAAACAATGTATTTATTCACACTATCATAAATAATTGTGTTGTGTAGGATAACAATTTTTAAATAACTTGGGCAATTCTAGGGTTCTTTCTATAGATAGCTGAAGTCTTTGCATGCAGCACTAAATTATAGCTGGGCAAAGAACTACATTTTACCAGATGTTAGTGATTATCCATAGTAAAGTCAGTGCATCAATATTAGATCATGGTAAAAAAAAAAATGCAAGGTTCAGTACAGCATTTTTAATTTTTTTTCATACATAACACTTTTTTTCTTGATGTTGTAGGATTTTTAGGTAAAGAAAAACTGAACTGCAAAGGGGAAAATTAAGCTGGCACCACAAGGCATTTGCAAGTACACCAGCAGGAAAAGGAAGACTAGGGAAAACATGGCCCTAATGCTGAATGGAGCAGGTTGACTAAGGACATGGAAAAGGCCAATGCCTCAAGGCCTTCTTTGCCTCAGTGTTTACAGGTATGATGAGACTTCAGTAATCCCAGATCCCTGGGAACAGAGAAGTCTGTAGCAAAGAAGATGAAGCGTCAGTGGAGGAGGGTCTGATCAGTGAGTATGTGCAAAAAATAAAATCCATAGCATCTGATCATGCACCCAGGAGGGTGCTGAGGTGGGCTGGCCTCAGGATTTGTAATTGTAGGACCACTCACAGTGATCTTTGAAAGGTCATGGCAAACACTGGAAGTTTCCAAGGAATGGAAGACAGCAAATGTCAATCCTGTCTTAGGAAGGGCAGGAATGAGGATTGGCAGAGATACAGGTCAGTTAGCCTCACCTTGATCCCTGCAAAAGTGATGGAGTGAGGTGAAGGATGAAGGGCAAGAAGGTGACTGGGAGAGGTTAGCATGGATTTGTGAAGCATTCCTTACTGATCAGAAAGCTTTCTGCCATGAGATGACTGACTTGGTGCATACAGGGAGAGGCATTTGATATTTTTCTTAACTTCATTAAGGCTTATAGCACTGCATCCCATAAAATCCTCACAGACAAATGGATAAAGTATAGGCCAGATTAGTGAATGGTGAGCTAATTTGAAAACCGGCTAAACTACTGGGCTGAAAGGGTTGTGGTCAGAAGCATGAAATCCAGATGAAGGCCAGTCACTAACAGTGTACTCCAGGGGCTGATACTGGGGCCAGTATGTTTTAACATCTTCACCAATAACCTGGACCACAGGACAGAGTGCACCCTCAGCAAATCTGCAGACAATACAGAACTGAGAGGGGTGGTTGATGTACCACATAGTTATGCTGGCTTTCAGAGATTTTCAGCAACCTGGAGAAACAGACACTTGGCAAGGAATAGTAGTGTCTATTGGTACAGGCTGAGGCTGACCGGCTGGGAAGAAGTTTTGCAGAGAAGGCCATGGCAGTTTGTGAGCCAGCAAGGAGCCCTTGTGGCAAGGAGGACCAACAGTCTCTCTAGGGCTGCTTCTGGAACAGCATCACATCATCTGCAAGCTGAGAGTGTCATCCTTTCCCCTCCTCAGCACTAGAGAGGCCACAGCTGGAGTGTGGGGCCCAGTCCTGGGCTCCCCGGTACAAAAGGGACATGGACATGCTGAAGCAAATCCAGAGAAGAGACACAAAGATGATGAAGGGCTTGGAGTGTTTGAGCTACATGGAGAAGCTGAGAGCTGGTACTGTTCAGCCTGGAGAGGAGAAAGCTCAGGGGCATCACATACATGCGTATAAAGTCCTGGTAGAGGTGGAAGTTAAGAATATGGAGGCAGACTCTTCCGAGCGGTGCCCAATGACATGGCAAGAAGCAATGGGCAGAAACCAAAACAGTGAGGGTGTTCACCTATAATGAAGAACAGCTGTAACACAGAATAACACCTTCTCTCCTATACATAAATATTAAAAGGATGAATGTATGTAATGAGTAAACCTTTATCAACACTCCATGCTCAGTATTTTTGCCACTTCAGCTGTAATTTTCTGTTACATTTTGTTAGAACTACAGATATCATTTAACCCTCCCATGGATTATGCACTTCTCTGCTAGCAAACTTTGATCTGAGTTGGATATTTAAAAGGCTGAAAAGTCTTCCATTTGTTCTCTAATTGAGAGTAGATATTGTTCTTTGTGAGTTGACTTCAGCAAGATTAAGATTGAATGATTAAAAAAGAATAATCACTAGCACTATGGTGAAATTAAAAGAACTGTGACATTTCTAAATGCCCTTGAAGCCAGTCCAGAAGATGATGTCATTCATACTAAGATTCTTCTATATATCTTCAGACAATAATGGTGAAACTTAAAAAACAGGTTAGTTTTGAATTGCGAAAGCAGTGGAAACCGAGCAAATTTGCTTTGGGCAAATTGATTAATTTTACATGAATCAGCTGCTGTCATAAGATGTACTCACCATCTGCAGCAAAGCACCTAGAAAGTGTCTTCTATGGGTGGTCACACTGAAGTCACAGTTGCTGTTGGAAGCAACCTTTCTGTTACTAATATCACAGATAAGTCAGTTTTCTTTTAAAATCCTTCAGGATCCTTTGAAGGATTTGTTAAGTGTCTGTTGCAGTGACTTCTTGGACTTTCTATGATATGAAGTTCAGTATCATGGAAGCGTTCAAGGCCAGATTGGATGGGGCTTGGAGCAACCTGGTCTAGTGGGAGGTGTTCCTGCCCATACAGGGGGGTTAGAACTAGATGATCTTTAAGGTCCCTTCTAACCCAAACCAATCTGTGATTTTCTTTGACAGCTTTCTTTTTCCTTACCTACTATTTTCAGTGAGAATGAACCAGACAAGAATGTTCTCTTTCCCCCCATCTCTGCTGCTTTCAACACATCTGTTGCTTTCTTCAGGATCATTTAATGGAACTAAGGAAGTAAGGAAGAATGAGAGAGCAGAGGATGGCATAAAAGGAATAAGAAATCTTCACACAGATAAATAAAATAAAATATGGGAGGAAAATAACTGATGAAGCAGGAATGGCTGTTGGCATTCCTGCAAATCCCCCAAGGAATACTGGCAAACAACACTAGAATTCCTAGGGGACATTCCTGCATATGTCTAAAAGACAACATGCTATCTAATACTAGTAAAGTGAAGGATTTTTTTTTTAAAGATTTAACTTTTTTTTTTAAATTAAAACCAAGCAATTTATCTTGAAAGGAAACTTCGTAAGAAAGATTTAATGCCCACTAGAGTAATCAACTTTAAAAAGTGAGCTGAAAAGCAAACAACTTTTCCCCCTGAATCTTTTAGCTTCGTTAAGCAGAGAGCTGGTTAGAAGATTCTTGACAGCAGCTGTAGGTCCAGAGTATAACATATAGCTCTGATCTTGTACTGTCTGACAGTGCTAAGTTTAGCTGTTACATTGTTTGAGAGATATTTTTTTTTTGTCAGTCTATTTTCTAGAACACTGGAGAAAAAAGAATTAGGAGGCCTGTCAAAGAATTAGGAAACAAACTTTCTGGTGCAGTGCATTCTCTGTGTAGTGCCAATCTACTTTGTAGTGTTAAGAGGCAAGGGAGAGGATCTTCCTGAGTGAAATGTGATGAAAGTTTTTTAATCTTTTAAAGGTTATGTATTATGCCTCCACTTTCACATTTCAGAGTGATAAAGTTTAGGACAGATTTTCAGTGAAGCATGTTTTTAAATGCCATGATACTTTTACAAGTAAAAAATTAATAACAAATCAAACATTTAAAGACTAGGCTGCAAGCCCTGCAGTGTGTCTGGACAACGTTAACAATGGGTGGAAGACAACCTACCTGTGCCTGCAGGGTTGGGCAGACAGCCCTTTCTGTGTCAGTACTGATGGCCTTTTCCAGTCAGAAGAAAGGGGTAAGGAGTGATCAGAGACCACATCCAACCTCTAGCAAAAATCTCAAATTCAGCAGCTAGAATAGCTGTGATAGAAAATGTTTTTGCTTGCTTGTTTATATTTTTATGCTTACATTTTAAGGAGACCTCAAACTGAAAAAGAGAACTGTATCACTCTCCATCTGCACCCTCCCCAGAGTTGGAATCAGACGCTGGTCTGCATGGGACAGATGTTAACCACATCAGGTACTCTTGGAAGATGTTTACATTCTTGGTGGATGAGCACTGGACAACCTTCTATGGAGCAGAAACAGAGCCAGGAACTCCAGCAAAAGGAGCAGTGCCAATAGCTTCCTGGATTGCGGGGGAAGCACAGATTAGAATCAAACTTTGACAATCTCTAAGGGAAAGGAACGCTAAGGAAATCCTTTCTTTTCTAAGAGAAGTGTTTACTGCTTTGTTAACTTTCCTCATGACAGAATCTAGCCCTAATTAGTGCTGTGTTAATGAGCCATTGCTAAAAATAGATGAGAAAGATTGGTCTCATTGAATAGTAATTTCATCAGGCAGCAGTAATACCTTTACGTTTGGGTCATAGAAATAATATTAAAAAGACAGCCATGTAAAACACTTGAATGAATACTGAAATTACTGGTATGATATTGACTAAGCAGCACAGCAGATTTTAAATAAATCTGTTCTAATTACTTTTTGTGAGAAAGATCACCTTCTATGTCCTGCAGTTTTATTTGCCTAGTCATGTTCCTAGGTAAGCAGTTCTGAATCAAGGAAACAGGAGACTGGCTTACCACTTCAGATCAGGATTTGGGTGGGCTTTTCATTTGTTTCTTTCCATACTTTAAATCTGATGAAAGAAATGTATTTATTTTATTTTGGAATTTAATGAAAGTAGGGTTGTGACTTGGCAAAGAAGTGGAAACTGTAACGTGCAATCATGGAAAAATGCCTGGAGAGAGTGACTGGGGACAAATGAAGCACTGAGACAGGTGTTCATAAAGAAGAGGAATGCAGTAGGGAATAAAGGTTAGACAGATAGCTTGGGGCAAAACTTTGAGGGTCTTTCAAGGCAAGGACAGAAAGTCTGAACCCAAAGTGAAGTATGTGAGTAAAATTACATAAGACTAACTTGCTCTATGAACTCTCCAAATACACACTAACAAATTTTGTACTACAGTTTTTAGAAGCGCAGCTTAAACAGACAGAAGCTCAGTATTTTTGGTCAGACAGATTTTGATATGGTCTCAAAGAAATTTAAATTTCTCTTGACTGACTTAAAATAAACTAGAAAAAAAAAATAAACAGATGCACTCCAGAAGCTAAAACAAGCCAAGGAGAAGAGACTCCAGGTAAAAGGGCAAGTTGTGCAGTTTCCAATTAACTACTCCCTCAAGCAGACTTCAGAGCAAAGTACTTGGAGAAAGCCATGTGCTCCAAGATTTCGAACTTGCTCTCATTTTCCCTCAGGAGCTGTGTCTTCTGTAAAGTCCCAGAAAAAGAGAATGAGGGTAGGTGTAAAGCAAGAAGTGGTATGAATGTTGAAATAAATGTCTGCCAAACCCAGAAGCAAGCAGTTGCTGTGAACCTGCAACTAAAACTGGTATTCATGGGAATGAACCTGTTCCTCTCTCTGAACTACACACAGTGTTGATGAAATAAGATAAACTACTGGATTTCTCAGCATCTATTGAAACACTGGATTATGGTTTTACCACCACTTCCTAGGGCCACTTCGTAACGTACAGGACAGCTTTGCTATGTGATTAACAAATTTTGACAGATATTAGGTGGTGCATGGTTCCAACTTTGCCCTAACAGAGAACAGTCAACTGGAACCATCTGGAAATCTAAAGGAAGATAAAGCTTAAAACATTGGTACTGTTTCCTGAACAAGACTCAAACCCATAAGAGTGTGTTTGAATTTAATATACTGTGAGCTACCAAGGGCTTCTAACAGCCTTAAAGAAAATTCAAAAGTAGCTGGAGAACAAAAGGAAGTTAAAAGTTTAGAGAAGACATCCTGGTGGACAACAAGCTCAACTGGAGTGAAATGTGCTGCTGCAGCAGAGAGAACCAACAGGATGCTGGGTTGCATCAACAATGGCATCATCAGCAGAAATAAAGAATTAATTCACCACTCCACTCTACTCAGTTCTTATCAGGCCCCACCTGGAAGACTGTATTCGGATTTGGTTCACACTATTCAAAAAAGATACAGGCAAGCTGGACAGGGTTCAGGGAAGGGCCACAAAGATGATCAGAGTATTGGGAAACCTGCCATGTGAGGAAAGGCTGAGAGCACTGAGTTTGTTCAGCCTGAAGAAAGAAGCCTTCAGGGAGACGTCATCACCACATTCCAGTATTTAAAGGGCAGCTACAAAGAAGATGGAGACTTCCTTTTTACAAGGAGTCTCATGGAAAAGATAAGGGGTTATGGGTACAAGTTACTCCTTGGTAGATTCAAATTGGACACAGGAGGAAAATTTTTCACAATAAGAACAATCAGCCATTGGAATAGTCTCTCCAGAGAACTGGTGGATACCCCAACATCGGACAGTCTTAAGCTTCAGCTGGATAGGGTGCTGGGCCATCTTGTCTAAATCATGCTTTTGCCAAGAAAATCCTTGCTGTTCCTTCCAACCTGTTATTCTGTGATTGTGGTTCTATTTTCTAAGGAGGCCATCAACATTTAAGATCCAAAATGTTTAAATGGTTGTTTATGTTCACAGTTACTTCTCAGCAGGGTATCACTCCATACCAAAACACCAGTTGTCAAAACTGGAACTTTCTGCATGGATATACTGGGTTTGCTTTGGCTTTCATTGGACTGGTTCTTTATATCTGGAACTGAGTAGGTTACCTGAGAGCAGAAATCAGCCCAGAACACACAACTCTGTTATTTATAAATGTAGTCACCATACACACAGAGAAAGGGGTGACCTTTAGAAGGTGATTGAAGAACTCTTCTTAAATAAGGTAATTTCTTGGAACTCTTCTATATCATAGTATTACATAAGAGAAGGAGATTCTACAGCCCTGCAGCCTGAGATACAGGTTGAAGTCCCTGCTCTAAGAGCTGGGGTCAGGACAAGACATCCCACATTGCCCATGATCACTTCTGCTATTAGGCTATTGTATGGAAGGAGATGTGACAGTAGATGATATAAATAATTGTGATCAGCCTCTTCAGATGCCACTTCCTGAATTGTGTAACTACTTACATAAGAATCTCTGTTTTCACTAAGGCAGCTGGGACCTAGATATCAAAAATGGTTTTGAAATATCCACTCTAATTTGAAGAAACAAAGATTCTTCATTGCTTCTAGTTCCTACCTCTCTCCCTTTTCGGTCATTACCTTTCAAAGCATCATGGAAAGATTTTTTTGATGGTAAAAAATACATTTAATCTTCTTAATTTTGTCTGGCATATACGTGACATTTCTATTACAGATAATCTACATTAGTACTTAGAACGAAGCCTTTCAATCAACAACAAAATTCTGCATGGAAAAAATTAGACATTTTTATAATTTTCTTGCAACTTGAGATAACAGGATTTTTTTCAGATTAAGTGTTTCTTTGCCAAATCACAGACATTGTACAAGATAAGAAAAACTGACTTGTCTAAAGTTAACTGTCTTGTGAAAGAGTAATGAATCAAACTGTAAGCTCTGATCACACAGGACATAATCTTTCCCACCAGAGCAGTCTTTCTTTCCTAATCACACTTTTCAAAATCACTGTTCTTCAGCAACACTCCTTCCACCGTAAAATGCTGCCAAGGATACAAAATAATGCATGATAGCATATTGTGATAGTAACAGAGCAGCTCTATTTCTCAGAATATTTCAACAAAGATAAACATATGCATGCATAAATATATATACAGAGAGAGGCATGGCTTTATGCACACATTTATACATACACATGCGAAGACACTACATTTAAGGTAGAAAAAATGAGCACTGCTGTTCTTGGATCCTACCACATGCCCCAGCCTTGTTTCCTTTACATTGTTAATGATTTTCATATCTGCTTCTTCTGGTCAGTAAACCAGCAGTATCTTTTCTGGTTTAGATGCTATCAGCATGATACTTAGAGAAGGCATCTGGAATCACGTATTGCTTTGGAAAAGCCTCAATCTGTAATTAGTGACGTCAAGCATAGTATTAAAAAGTAATTACAGAAAGCACTTTAATAACAAAACACTAGGTTGCCTATTAGGGTTTTTTTTTCAGTATCACAAGCACAGTGAAGATTTCTGTTACAACCTTTTTTTTGAGCCTGATTGATACAGTTTGAGGAGATTGGTTTTTTTACCTTTGAAAGTCTTAACCATAGCAAACAAGTACAGTTTTATATCTCAGTAAATTAATCTGGTAAATTCACCTGGCTTAGGGGACTGTTAAATCATAAAAAGAAACTCTTGAACACATTATTTGCCTTGATTTCCATCTATCTTCACTAGGAAGTTGTTGTATTTGAGAAAATAATCCAAAACTAAGGACTCTTTCCTAAACACACTGACAAGAGACCTTCATGACAGCAGAGGATGGACACAGAAATAAATAAATAAATGCAAGGAGATAAAATACTGAGACAGGATGAATCATTTTGTATCATTCAGTGCCAGCTCTACATTTGCATTATGGAAGGTCAATTATCTTACACTGAAATATAGCTGAAACAATGAACTCAGTAGCTCTGGGCCCTTAACACTGTTTAGATCTGTACTTTAACACTTAATTTAATATTTTTCCTGAAGGGAAATGATTAATAATTGCATTCAGTGAAGCATACACTTTAAAAGATTGACCCTCACAAGCTGTTGGGGTTTTTTTTAGGATTAGAAAAAAGTAGCTCTTTCCCCAGACACTATCCACTTCTGTGACATTTTTTACACTTCACAAAGCTGCTGAATGCAATGTGCTAAAGGCAAAATTTTAAAGATAACTAATTAGAAGAGTACTTTGCAATTATGTTTTAGACCATTCAGCAACAAATAAGAGTGAAGTGCTATTTGATGTTTAGTCTGATACTGATGAAAGTTCAGACCTTCCTCCTATCAAATTCTATGTCATGCCTCATCTGCAGCTTAAGAGGAACTAGGGAGTAGGTGGGAAATTATGTCTATTAATTCTTCAGTTCGCATACTCAAACGTACACTATTGTTTAGAAGGAATTACTCCCACATATCAAAGGATTTGGTCTCCAGCAATAACTTGCCACACCTGAGATATATCCCATGTATGTTTTGAGAAACAAGAAAATTAAGCAATCAAATAACAGCAGTAGGTAAGAATGCATGATTCAATATCTCAGTATCAAAGTAGAAAAAATCAAGAATAAATTTTCTCAGTATTTTTTAAGAGCTAGAGCATAAATCAAATATGGTGAAATCTATTTAAAGTAAAAAAAAAACAACAATGCTGGAAGAAATAAAATAGTAAATGTTCTGCTCTTCAAGCTTCTTTTGATCCTAAAACCTCAATTACAAAAAATAATGTTTCTCATTTCCAGAGCACAATACAAACAATAAATAATTTTGGCAAATAAGTAGATAGGCATTATAATTCATATTTTATTATGTTATAGATAAGAAAAGTGGAACCAATAATGGTTTAGAAATGGATTTTCAAAGTCTTTTGGCATATTAAGTTGGAGATGGGAATCAAGAGGATTTTAAACGTACAAAGATGTTTAACTCCTATATATAAAGCCCAGAGCAAGTCACCCTTTATTTGGGTCTTCACAACAGCATTCACAGTTAATGAATTTGTCCAGAGAAAATGCTGACTGGCCAGAAAATGGTGTCCAAAGTGGGCAGATAGTGGTTAGAAACTGTCTCTGAGAATCTAGCTACTTCTGCAGAGAACAACACAGCAGTCACTATATCATCATAATGTTCAAGAAAAAGTTTATCACATTTGCATTGTATTACAAGAGTGTATCTTGTATCCTGCCGAGGCTGCTCACAATCATGTTAATTATGTTTGTTTATTCATGTGTGGATACAACACATTAGGAAGCGCACCAAAAGCTTAGCCACCAGCCTCAAAGATCTCCAAAGAGCTATTTCTTGGCAATAATTGTTGGTCCACATCTGCAATAGCTATTCATAACATTGTGTTACATTCAGGAGGCTCTCTGCTCCATGCCAATGTTTTGAGAATACAAGGAAAAGAATAGGCTGTTCAATCTACTATAAAAGCAAATACTGTTACACAAATGACCTTTAAGTACTCTCTCAAAAAGTATTACCACTCTCAAATTTATAGAGAAGCATATAATGTAATTATTAACATGTGATCTCCTCTGTAATCTGAGTTTGTAGCTTGAATATGCAATATAACTGCAAAGATTTTCCATTAGTTCAGTGGTAAACTAAAAACTGAAAATTGCAGCTGGGCATTCAACAGTAATGTGCTTTTAAATAGAAAGGGAAGGTTATGGTCAATATAATTAAAAAGACTATTTTACTGCTACTGAATGAAATTTGGTATATGCAGACAGATGTTGCACAGCTTACTGTGTGTTATTTCACATATTCTCTGCAGTAAATTAGGCTTCATAGTTTGAAGTATTTACAATAGAAATGAAATTTTAAAAATTGCACAAGAAATACAATTTACATTTCCAGTATGTAATTATCACCCGATTTAATGACACAGTCCTTTCACACAGTATTCCTTCAGTTCCTTAAAATAAAGTCTAATTCTCTGATGCTTTGGACATGTTTGAAATGAGAACAGTATTTTTCAGTTTTGCACTTGGTGGTCTGGCTTATCTCATCTACTTCTCTCCCTCTTCACCAACCAGGTGGCACAGAGGAGTGAAAAGCATCTCAGCCGCAGGTGATATTCTTAGTGTGATAGATTCTTTGGCATTGGAGAGCTGGTGAAGCTGTTTCCTACCCTTTCTCTCCTACATCTTTCCACTTTCCCTGAGGTTAAGAAGACAGCATATGATACAGAAGGAACAAGCTCACTCTTCTCTACACACCCTGCTTTACACAGCAACTAAACGGCTCCATTTCCCAGCAAATAGAGATTAATGTCTCTTGCTGTAATACGTAAAAACATATTTATTTTACATAATTCTGAATTTGAAGAAACTTCAGTAGGACTTTAGAAATCCTGTAGAGAGGTGGAATTCAGTCTCTTGTTTACCTCACATCGTGATGCACTAATCAATGAGGTGGCCTTCATTAGCACTCTGATGCCTGAGGATAACAGCAGGCACCAAGACAACTATTTCCAGCACCATTAATTCTCATGAATATGTTCACAGAGATCCTGCAAGGATGTTCCTTGGCTTTGTCCTTCATGGCTATTTCTGATTCAGTGCTTCAGCTAAACAGTGCCAAAACTACACAAAATGTGTGCCAAGGGGGTTTCTGCTGTTCTGTAAGTATTACAACTTCTGCACTTATGTGTCAGTGCCCTGTCAGTGATTCCCTAAGTTTCAATCCTCTGCTCATGTCATGAGTGCCAAGACATTTTTTTGTTTGTTTTGTATTAACTTTTAACTGTTTCTATGACTGGTCTTTTTATTGAAATAGCTGTAAATTTTGAAAGTGTATAGACTGTTAGCTTACAGCAACGGGGTAGGTAATGCTTCTCTGAAGACTTTAATTTGCTTCAGTGGAGAAAAAAAAGGAAATATAATCCAAAATACCTTACAGAACTCCAAATCATCATTCTCACCAAATACTAACTCTTCCTAGTAAAACTGATCAACAGAAAAGAATGTTTTCTCTTCCATTATGCAGTCAGCCACAGATATATATTTATTCAATGAAAGGCTAAGTCCTACATAAGTGTAAGTCCATAATAAGAGGGTTACCTTTAAAATCTATCAATGATTTTTTTTCCTGAAAGAATTCTGCTGGAAGAACTCTTAAAAACCTACACACTGAATAACCAAATGGGCTGATGTTAAATACAGCTTTTAGCGCCATTTTACCCTCTTTCTGACAAGCTTGTCAAACAACATTTCATCCTATCTGTCTTCTTTAAGAGGTACAATATTGATCCTTCCCAGTATGCCAATTAATCCTTCAAAAATTTTAGAGAGGAAATGTAGTTATTTCTAAATCAATATTCAGTTTTTTAGTTAGAGTAATAAGTTTTGGTTCATTTCAAGCAATTTTAGATGGTTCAAACTTACACAAAAGAGAATCTGAGGCTGAAAATAGAGAATCAAGTGCTTATCTAGTGTGTAATGTAGTGACATAATGTGTTTTGTAACCGGAGGACAGATAAAGGCACTAAGACAAAGTAAAACATAAGAAAGAGCTTGTTATCTTTAACCAAAATAAAGGCTTGCAGATTTCAAGTGGAACTGATCACAATACATTTTTCGGGTATGTATATAAAAATAACATCCACTATATACAAAATATTTTCAAGAGAAAAGCAACTGTATTCGTTTTCTTAGATACTCTCAGAAGTCATATATTTGTATATTTGCCAAAATTTAATAGTCAAAGCAATAGTCAAAGCAAGATGACAGGGCTCTGACTAGACACTCTGAGCTAACTGCTACATCAACTTGAGATGTCAGATAGGTTTTCTGATGTGGTCAAGAAAAGAAAACCTTTGCTTCTCTTTAGCCATACTTCCACTCCCATAAGACAATGCTGAGGACTAGTACAAACCTCAAAGAGTTTCCTTCTTCTTAGCTTCTGTGGGGAGAACCCTACATTCAAATTTGTGCTCAAATGCCCTGGCATGGTATGCACTATAGAAAGAGCAGGAGAAGGAAGAAGGCCTCCTTCCTCTATTCTCTTCCATCCTGATCCAAAATGAGGTGGCCCAGACATGCACTCTCTTCCTCACAGTACACCAGAGGTACATCCACTCCCTGTGCTTACCTGCTGCTCATCTTTAGAAGAGCTCTACCATGATCCATAATTAGACCTTCCAGTGGGCTGCAAATGAACTTTTTGGTGCCTCTCATGTACCCAACAATTCTTTTTCTCCAATACGAATCACAGAATCAAAGAATCTTAGGGGTTGGAAGGAACCTCGGAAGATCACCAAGTCCACCACCCCTCCCAGAGCAGGATCACCTAGAGTACATCACACAGGAAGGCATCTAGGTGGGTTTTTAATGTCTCCAGCGAAGGAGACTCCACAACTTCTCTGGGCAGCCTCTTCCAGTGTTCTGATATTTACATGGAACCTCCTATGCTCCAGTTTGCACCCATTGCCCTAGTCCTATCACTAGACATCACTGAAAAAAGCCTGGCTCTGTCCTCCTGATACTCACCCTTAATATATTTGTAAACATTGATGAGGTCACCCCTCAGTCTCCTCTTCTCCAAGCTAAAGAGACCCAGCTCCCTCAGCCTTTCCTCACCAGGGAGATGTTCCACTCCCTTCATCATCTCTGTGGCTCTGCGCTGGACTCTTTCAAGCAGTTCCCTGTCCTTCCTGAACTGAGGGGCCCAGAACTGGACACAATATTCCAGATGTGGCCTCACCAAGGAAAAACAGAGGGAGAGGAGAACCTCCCTTGACCTACTAACCACAGCCTTTCTAATACACCCCAGGATGTCATTGGCTTTCTTGGCCACAAGGGCACATTGCTGGCTCATGGTCATCCTCCTGTCCACCAGGACCCCCAAGTCCCTTTCTCCTACACTGCTCTCCAGCAGGTCAGCCCCCAACCTGTACTGGTACATGGGATTGTTCTTCCCCACATGCAAGACTGTACACTTGCCCTTGTTGAATTCCATCAAGTTTCTCCCTGTCCAACTCTCCAGCCTGTCCAGGTCTCGCTGAATGGCAGCACAACCTTCTGGCTTGTCAACCACACCTCTCAGTTTAGTATCATCAGCAAACTTGCTGAGGGCACACTCTGTTCCCTCATCCAGGTCTTTGGTGAAGATATTGAACAACATTGGTCCCAGTACCGAGCCCTGAGGGACTCCACTAGTCACAGACCTCCAACTAGATTCTGTCCCATTGGCCACAACTCTCTGTCTTCTTCCTTTCAACCAGTTCATGATCCACCTCACTACCTGATCATCAAGACCACACTTCCTCAGCTTATCTATGAGGATGCAAATGTCCATGTGCAAATTTTTTAGCTGGTAAAGCCTGGGCAATGCATGACACTACCAGGAAGGTACAATCTATTGAGAATCTGGGATTATATGTAGCTTCTTCTCAGGTGCGTAGGGGATTATCATCTCTTGTTTTCATGGTTTTACCCAGAGCTTCAGCACAATGAAAGTGCTTGTCTGGGTGCTAATTTATGCAAAGTGTCAAACTGACACTAAGAAACTTCCTCCTACATATCTTTCCTAATTCCAGACTTGTAGGACTCATATTTTGGATCATGAGAATGGACACATGCAGTTACATCAGATTGCAAGAGGGGTATACTAAGACTTTGCACAGTGGTAGGAAACAGCCTGGGCATGTTGCCTAACTGTGTTGAGAGGAAAGAAGAGGAGGGGCAGAGGAAAGGAAATTTCTAGTGGAATTCATAAGGAAAATGCCCTGTATCCTTTGTATTTATCTAGCACTTCTCATTCAAGAACATCAGAGCCTTCAGTATTTGATGGAAAGAGAAAAAAATTTCAGTATCTTTTAGCTACAAACCCTTATCTAAAGGAGTATTAAGCCCAAATGCTAGCAATAACATGACCTAAGTTTCCGAATGATCGAAGGCAGATGACCAAATCAAATGCACAATAATATCTCATGCTGGTCGGGATAGTTCTTTCCCACATATCTCTCTAACTTCTTACTAAACAATGTATTTGCAATCTAGAAGGTATATTTCCCATTTACTCATTTTGACAAAATATGGCACAAACCTCTGCCAGATTTAAGGAATGGCAACAAATAGGTAGCATACTTAAAAATGCAGTCCTTAAAAGAACTATAAATTGATGTGTCAGAATAGTTTAAATTCATTAGCAGAGCTTTGTTACAGTCCCAGTGAGATGGGTAATGAACAGATTTTCCTTTTTCTTATGATTTCTGGAAGTCACAGTTCATAACCAGTTAGACTTCCCCAGCCTGACTAACATCTTCCTGCAGTTAGCAAAATAAGCAGGGCCTGGCTAAATTTTACTAGTATAAAATTGATTTGACAGTGCAAATAAATGCTGACTTGACAACAAGTCTTGACAAAATGAAAGAAGACGACTAACCACGTAACAAGAGAAAAAGAAGAAAAAAGTCCTTTTGAGTAGTGTTGATTCCATTACGTATTTAAACAAACAATTCTTTCAAAATGCTACAGAAATAGGAAACGGTCTCTTGGGTCTACTTATAACTTAAGAGGGAGATTCTTATTTAAGCATAAAAATCTTTATTTCAAAATGCAAAGTGGTAATCTAAATTAAATATGTGAAGGGGCTGATTAACATACCCCTTAAGTACATTAGGGACTGTCTGCACTGACAACACCTTGTGTATGTATCTAAGGTATATTTTAATCAGAATTATTACACAGTTTGTCATCTTATTTCTTAATCAGAGTCTTCTCTCTTGAGGGTTACGGCTCTGCTCATTATTATTGTCATTAAAACATGCGCTTTTTCATGCCAAGTAATTAGTAAAAATTACAGCAAAAGGCTTCTGGTGTGGTTTCAACTGAGAACTGCATAACCTTTGCAGCAATATAGTGAAAATTTTAGTCTCTTCCAGTCTATACTATGAATATAAAGTGTCTCTGAAGTCTGTGGCCATAAAATAAAATAGCTGCTTTAATAACATGCCTTACAACTTTCGTCAATCTTGTGAATCTCTTTTAACTTCTGAGCTGGTAGGACAGAGATCTAAGCCTCCAACTGATAAATAGAACAGCAGTGCTAAATCCCCACTTCCCTTTACTAGGAGAGTATTCTAATTCTGAACACGGACTTCGATTTATTGAGATTGAAAAGATTTCACATCAGATTTGGAGAAAGCAGGAAGAAGGAGGAAGACATTTTTACACTTGATAACAATTGAGATATACTAGAAAAAAGAGTAAAATAACTGTCAGAAATGGTAAATGCATTCAAGATTTAAAAATAGAATCTGAAGATGTATTGGTAAATTGGTATTAGAATTCTGTTTCCAAGACATTAACTTATGTATTGAACATGCTTTTTCTGAACTGCAACATTTGCATCTTACGATTCTGTGGCATTCAGGATGTATAGTGCTTGTCTCGAACACTCCAAGAGATAAGTGATGGACTGTGGCACTCAGGATATCTGTTGTCTGTCTTGTGGCATCTGAGAGTTGAACAACATTTGCTGATGGACTAAAGAGATGTCTCAGCAACCCACCCAACCGTTTTGCTTCCCCTCCTGCGACGAGTACCTGAGAACTGGGGAGTTTAGTGTGGGACATGCTGAGATCAGAGACAAAGGAGTTCTATAGCTGGCACTGGGAGCAGAATATCCAGTGATAAACAGGCCTTGATATGAAAACCACTGACTTAGCAGGACAAGACAAAGAGTGCCAGTCTCAAGCCACTTCCTAGGACCGAAACTCCACTGCAACAAACTAATCCTGTGGTGCCAGTTCCCTCAACCTCCTCTTTTGTAATGGCTGATCTCATCAATTAGCCAAAGACTACATAGCCCCTGGCATCATACCTGCCCCCTGCTATCTCTGACAAGCATGGAGAAGATAGAAGGATTTTCTCACTTATTCAGGGAGAAAAGTGGGGGTGCAGTGGGCAAGAACTGTATAAAAATCTGAGACTCTATGGGTGCATTTGAAGCACTTCCCCACCAGGAACTACTTCCCCACCGACAACATCGCTGGACTGTGGTGGTAACTATGCTCTCGCTTGCTGTCCTCTGTATCTCTGCTTTCTCCTTTCTTTTCTGTCTCTGTTTTCCTCCCTGTCCTATCTGCTCTAGGGACTTTGCTGTGTTACTCTAATAAAAGTTTGTTGTGCGTGTGACATCTGACCTCGTTTGCATCTTAATTTCACCATTTGGGATCACCTTTAAATTTCTTCTCAGGTCCTGCCGGGCAACAAAGGGTGCAGCTGCTGTGCGGCTTCTACCAGGAGAAGGAAGGCAGAATCCAGCCGCACCAGCCTCCCAGTGTTAGAAAGCAAGGGGGTTCTGCCCAATCTCTTGTAAGACCGCACGCCAGCCCCGATGCCTCTTTGTGCACCCGATGTTTCGTTGTCTTTGTTTTGTCCTGGCAAAATCGTAAAAAAATTGCCACGTATCCGAATATTGGATTGTGACAGATTCTGTTCTTGCCATCTTCCTCTTGCCATGTAAGCTCAGTGGAGTCTGTGATGAAGCTCATCAACTTGATGGGTATAGTAGGGTCAAAGTGCAAATCATGTTAACTAATGAATATTTATTTCAGATATAAATGTAAGACTACATACATGTAAATATTTACATGTATACATGTAGAAGAATGCTTACTTAAATGTTTATTAAAATAATCTAAGATTATTTTAATCTATTTTGTTTTTGTGAAAGGAGAGGATTGAATGTGAACCATTAGCAGAGTCTCAGCACTGAATAAGACAATGTGATACATTTAAATTTGTTATAGTATAAAATCATAGTTTAAGAACTATAGTAATAAAGTAATAGAATCATAGAATGCCAGGTTGAAAGGGACCTCAAGGATCATCTGGTCCAACCTTTCTAGGTAATACTATAGTTTATATGACATGGCTCAGCACCCTGTCAAGCTGAAACTTAAAACTGTCCAATCTACCCCTTCTGTTTGGAGACTATTCCAATGTTTGATTGTGCTCATGGTGAAAACTTGACCTCTTGTGTTCAACTGGGATCTCCCCAGGAGCAACTTGTGCTCAACCCCTTGTCTTTTCCATGTCACTCGTAAATAGGGAGTCTCCATCTTCTTGGAAGCCACCCTTTAAGTACTGGAACATGGTAATAAATTCTCACCAAAGCCTTCTTTTCTCAGGGCTGAACAAACCCAGTTTTCTCAGACTCTCCTCATATGGCAGGTCCTCCAGTCCTCTGATCATCCTCGTGGCCCTTCTCTGGACCCTCTCCAGCCTGTCCACACCCTTTTTGTAGAGCAGGTACCAAAACTGAATGCAATATTCCAGGCGTGGTCTGAGAAGCACCAAGTAGATGACTTCTTTATCTCTGCTGGTGATGCCCTTGTTGATGCAGCCCAGCCTCCTGTTGGCTTTCTTTGCTGCTGCAGCACACTGTTCGCTTATGTTGAGCCTGTTATCCACCAAGAACCCCAGATCCCTTTCTACAGGGCAGTTCTCCAACCAGGTGGATCCCAGTCTGAATTGTGCTCTAGTAAAATCAGGAACATATTTTAAATAAGAAACAGCCTAATCTAGATTATACTTTGTTTTCACATGAGATGTATCCAAACATGCTGTAATGTATTAAAATCTGGTTTAGTCTGCTAATGCACTACATCTGAATCCTGTATGCTACCAGAAGTTCCCTGAAGGAAATGGTGTAGTGGTTCTTGATCATTCTAAATTCATACTCTTGTGTTTCCAAAAACCTTCACTTTCTAAAAGACCAGGCTTTAAAATCATGCTGATTAAATATGTTTATGGCTGCCAAATGACCCACAGGGAATTGGCTCTCATACTGGAAAAGAAAAATATCAAAAGATGGATTAATTTAGCTTTAAAAGGATTACTTGTGCCAGTGAAGCTATAGGTAGAAGTTTTAAAAGTGAGGGAGGAATCCAGGATAGAGCCTGAAACCAATTCATGACAGTTTATAACTAACAAGTATTGGTTCAGAAAGCAAGGATGATAAAATGTAAGTGGACCAAATGATGGTCAATCAAGTTTTTAAAAAAGTCTTGCCTTGTAAATGTTAATATGGTCTTAATAACAAGTGCAGCATAATGCCTGTAGATGAATTAACTCATGAAAGCCAGATCAATGGTAGCATTGACATGTCTAACTACTTGGTTTAGAAATAAAAACTGAAAATTAATAGTCTCTCTAAAATTAAAGGCTTTTCTGCCTTGAGTGTATACTTAGGACTTTTTGGTTAACCGTAAAAAAAATGAGACTCATCTATGTTAGAAAAGAGAGAACTGAGGTAAATGGAAACACAATCTAAGGGACTTCTTTGATGATTCAGTAACATTTAGAATCCAAGGAGTCAGTGTTCAGCTAAAATGCTCACAGTGTGAGCACTGTAGGTTTTTCTTTGATGAAAGATGAATGTATAGAAATCAATGAATTTATAGAAACAGTGGCTGTACCGTGATATGAGTTCCAATAATATGGAATCAAAAGTATCACAAAGGGGTGATGATTAGTTTTTGAGTGCTGTGGTTAGAAAAATTAGCCAGAAAAAGCAAAACGGTTTTGTTATTGAAAAAACATTTTGTTTGTCTGAAGTATTTCACTGGAGGTATTTCAGATCTGACAAATTTTGGCCTATTTCAAAGGAAGATAGTAATGGGATTTACACCTAAATTTCCAATAGAAGCTCCCTGGGCCAAGGACTCCTGTTTTTCTACAGTATGACACAGGAAGGACCTATAAAGAAAAGCTAGTGCCTCCAGAGGATGTCTAGACTCTCAGGACTCTATTAGAGTTTCAGGCAAATGTTGTCTAATAAATTGTCATTCCTAGAAGTGTTGGATCTGGGGAATGTAGTTCATTCCAGACATGTCCTGTTGAGTGTTTCTAAGAAAGATATCTTACACTTCAGAAAAAAAAAAAGACTTGATTCACTTTGGATTTGAAGAAAAGTGGAAACTCATCAGACAAAGTGGATATTATTTTTTCCCATTTCAGTCCAGTTCATGAAAGAAGAAAACATAAAAGACTCAAGAGAATGTTTCAAATCACTTTGGCATGGCCAGCATATCCACTGTTTTTTATTGAAACATCAGTTTGTTGACCTTCATTCTTCTGTCTTTGAAGACATTTAGAAATGTGCAATTATCATCCTCAAATGCATTCTAGATCATATCTTATTGCATAAAAGAACAGCTTTCTTTCATCTAAAGTTAAGTGGGCATGGGAATTTCAAAGATGACACAAAACCAAGATGTGCATTTCAAAACAAACCATAAAAAATAGACTACACCTCCTACTCAAAGCTGCAACAGACATGATAAAATGGGTAAAAAGAGATATTCTTGCACAAAGAAACAGATGTTCAAGACTCAGAAATTAGAACAGACACACTTTGAAGCTAATCAACAAACAACAGACAAATGAAAAAGTACACCATTCTTCCTCAGAGAGATATCTGTCATTATAGTTTAGAAATATTTTAAAATAATTTTTGGACATACTTAGTGCTTTCATGGATAACTACTCAAGAGTTCAGACAAAAGCACTCATTTACCTGTTGTTTATGAATAGCCTTGTAGAAGGAAATTCCTTCCAAATCTTTCATATTTTTCTTAGCCTCGATCAGTCCTGTGATTGCTCAAACTTTGGTATCCTCAGCAGTTCACACTTGATAACATAAACATAATTTGTGCACACAAACAAGGGAAGGATTTCTTTATCCACTTGTGTAGAAATAGTGCACTAAACAGCAATTAAAGCAATATTCTTCATAAAAACATGCCTTATTTGCAATGTTTGGTCATGTGAAGTAGCACTTAAGTGACTTGCTCCAGAAGCACTGATGTTACCCATACTTCGTAAACTTTGCAGAAATAACAGTTGTGTTTCTGAGTTGGAGAAAAAGAGTAGCTGAGTCTATTTCCTAAATAAATAAAAAAAATTCCCACTTCCATCTTTTATTCCACTAAAATTTCCACACATGAGAAAAAAAAAAAATCATTGCTGTCAAACCCTGTTTTCTCAGGAATGTTTTCTTTCATTTCTTTTGGCTGAAATGGGTTCACTGAGATCATGTGCATTATGCAAAGTATTCATGTAAGGTGATACCTGTGGAGTCAGTAATACAAAGTGCTGAGTACCCTAATGTTTGCTGGAGTCAACAAGTGCTAAGGCTTAAAAATTAACTGCAAATGCCCTTCTACGTCCATTTTTTCAACAACTAAGAAACATTCTTCTGCATTTCAGAGAGTATAGGAGCAAGGAAGCACCATTTCAGCCATTTTGGTGAAGCCACTAAGGCGAGGGACACCAGAGCGAGGGATTGTGCTGGTGGACCCCTTCTGCAGTGGCTAAACTGCAAGGAAAACCTCGGTAAAACCGAGGAAGGGAAGGCAAGAGAGAGAAAGAAAAGCGGAGAGAGAGAGGGAGGGGGGGAGTCAGTCCCAGCCCCTGTCCCTGGGTGGCGAGTGAGAGCTTCTGGGGAGCAGCAGCTCTGATTCACCATGGGCAGAGACAAAGGGACAGCGGCCTGACCCCCTCAGGTAGAAGAGCAGCCCCTGGGGAGCGCTGGTGACCAGAATCAGACAAACAGGGCATGGGGAGGTAGAAGGGTGTGGCGCGGCAGTTTGTGTGGCAGTTGGCACAGGCAGGGAGTGGAGCAGGGCGCAGGCCCCCTCTTGGTTCAGGGTATGAACTCAGCTAGTGATCATCCACCCCTTGAAGAGGACCTAGCCATGGTATCCACTCAGGTGAACACCATTGCCAGGAGGACAGTGGCAACCCAGACAGAGGTCCCTCTCAAGAATGCAGCTGTCCAGATCCCTGGCTACACAGAATGTCTCAGCCTGTCAGTCGTATCGGAGGAGAGGAGAGACCACCTGTGTATGCTGTAACCAGGTGAGTAACTTAGCCTAGTGGGTGAGCTGAAAGAGGAGGTAGAAAGATTACAAAGTATCCAGGATTGTGAAAGAGAAATAGATTGATGGAGTAATACCCTACCAACCTGGAGACAAAGCCCTAAGGGAGAGGTTTCACAAGAAGTAAAGGATCCTCTGCCTTCCTGTCGCCTGGCAGAGGTAGGGGACCTGAGAGAAGAGGGAGACTGAAAGCGGGTCCCTTCTTGAGGCAACGGGCAAACCCCCTCCAGGCTTCCCTCACCTTCACGTGTGCCCTCACAGAACAGGTATATGGCCCTGGATCAGGAAAATCAGGTAACTGAGGTTACTGACAAAGGTCTGTCCAGGGAGTTTCCGAGGCAGTCTGCCCCATGCATTAGGAGTGCCTCTGCTACGAACAAGAGGAAAGTAATTGTTGTGGGAGATTCTCTTTTGAGGGGAACTGAGGGCCCTGTATGCTGGCCAGACCCAGCCCTCAGGGAGGTCTGCTGCCTCCCTGGGGCCTGGGTTAGGGATGTTACCGAGAAACTCCCAGGCCTGGTGCAGCCCTCTGGTTACTACCCACTAGTGGTCATGCAGGTGAGCACTGATGAGGTTGCCAAGGCAAGTCCCAGGGCGATTAAAAGGGATTTCAGAGGACTAGGACGAATACTTGCAGAATTAGGAGCACAGGTGATCTTTTCCTCAGTTCCTTCAGTGGGAGGAAAAGCTGAAAGGACTAGGAAAACATGACTGATTAATGAATGGCTTAGAGGCTGGTGTCGTCAGATGAACTTTGGGTTTTTTGATCATGGAGATGTTTACAGGGCACCAGGTATGTTAGCAAAAAATGGCATAGAGCTATCAACAAGGGGGAAAAGAATTCTTGGCCAGGAGTTGGCAGGACTCATAGAGAGAGCTTTAAACTAGACTTGAAGGGGGTAGGGGACAAAACTCCTGGATGGTTTGATTTCCAGGACACTGGGCCTGCTGGCACTGGATGCGAAGACCCTGTCCCACAGGGGACAAAGGGTACTAGGGCAAGAGTTAGCAGGGCTCATTCATAGAGTTTAAGCTAGATTCAAAGTGGGAGGGGGTTGTAGTTGGGTTTGAACTAGTGGTGCATTGTTCTAGTATTAATGAAGACCAGAAGGCCTCCTGCCTCCCAAGGACGCCACCAGCGTGCTCAGCTGGCTCTCTGAAATGCTGCCATTCAGTGAGACCTGGACAGGCTGGAGAGTTGGACGGGGAGAAACTTGATGGAATTCAACAAAGGCAAGTGTAGAGTCTTGCATCTGGGGAAGAACAACCCCATGTACCAGTACAGGTTGGGGGCTGACCTGCTGGAGAGCAGTGTAGGAGAATGTGCCCTTGTGGCCAAGAAGGCCAATGACATCCTGGGGTGTATTAGAAAGGCTGTGGTTAGTAGGTCAAGGGAGGTTCTTCTCTCCCTCTATTTTTCCTTGGTGAGGCCGCATCAGGAATTTTGTGTCCAGTTCTGGGCCCCTCAGTTCAGGAAGGACAGGGAACTGCTTGAAAGAGTCCAGCGCAGAGCCACAGAGATGATGAAGGGAGTGGAACATCTCCCTGGTGAGGAAAGGCTGAGGGAGCTGGGTCTCTTTAGCTTGGAGAAGAGCAGACCGAGGGGTGACCTCATCAATGTTTACAAATACATTAAGGGTGAGTATCAGGAGGACAGAGCCAGGCTTTTTTCAGTGATGTCCAGTGATAGGACTAGGGCAATGGGTGCAAACTGGAGCATAGGAGGTTCCATGTAAATATCAGGAAGAACTTCTTTCCTGTGAGAGTGACAGAGCCCTGGAAAAGGCTGCCCAGAGAGGTTGTGGAGTCTCCTTCTCTGGAGACATTCAAAACCCACCTAGATGCCTTCCTGTGTGATGTACTCTAGGTGATCCTTATCTGGGAGGGGTGGTGGACTCGGTGATCTTCCACTAAACTATGTCCCCAAGCACGACATCTACACGTCTTTTAAATATCTCCAGGGACAATGACTCAACCACTTCCCTGGGCAGCCTGTTCCAGTGCCTGACAACCATTTCTGTGAAGACATTTTTCCTAATATCCAACCTAAACCCCCCCTAGCATAACTTGAGACCATTTCGTCTTGTCATATCACTTGTTACTAGGGTCACCAACCCTCACCTCACTATAACCTCCTTTCAGGTAGCTGCAGAGAGCAGTAAGGTCTCCCCTCAGCCTTCTCTTCTCCAGGCTAAACATCCCCAGTTTCTGCAGCTGCTTCTTGTTAGACTTGTGCTCTAGACCCTTCAGCAGCTCCATTACTCTTTTCTATTGGGCTTTACTAAAGGGAAACTATGCTTTTACTAAATTAACACTGCTGATTTACTATACAGTTGGTTACTGATTGTAAATATACTACTGGTTTGCAGGCTAAGGCCAGTGGGCTGTGGTTTCCTTTTTAGTCAGCTTTATGGAAAAAATGAGAAGGGGGGGAAATATTATTATATTATATGCTAATAGGATTTAATCCTAGCTCCACTGAAGCAGAACTCCCACTGACTTCCGTGCTGCTAAGATTTTACCCAGTATGAAAATTTCTTTTCTGAATCTTTCTATTCTGATTCAGGTTTCCAACATAGCTTCAAAAAACAAATGCGAATAACTTCATATGCAAGAATTAACATCTGCATAGAAATGGATTCATATCACTCTTCATATAACAAAAAAGTAGCATGAGTATGCATTTATTTTCCAAGGCTGATCGACTAGAACAAAATGCAAATTTCTTGTTAACCAAAGGAAATAATGTGCTATCGTTACTGTCAGTACTGAAATCCCACTACAAACATGCCATAAATAATGTCAGGAAATACCACTTTCAGAGGGGATGCCACCATGTAAAATAAGCTTATGAAGTGCTAATATGCAAGTGGTATTACTTCTAATTTTGAACTTTAATCGTAGAAATCAAGGCACTTAAGAGGTTTATTTCACAGGAGACAGAGAGTTTACCTTAAAATAAGAAATTAAAATAAATCATGCCTTCAATATAAAATATTGAAGATAGAAATTGATGTCTAAGGATTGAAGGCTTTAAGAATTTTAAGGACTGAAGGTTTAAAAACAAATACAGCATACCATACTCACTGATAATTGCCAAGTTCATTTCAGTTCTCCAGATGTTAGAGTCATTGTACTATTTCTTCCAGAGTGTGCAAAATTGGTTCATCTGAAATAAAACCTAACAAAGATTTTACCTCTATTCTAAAAAAATAAAACCCTGTTTTGAAAAATCAGACTTGTTTCACTTACTTCTTTGTCTATTGCTAACAAGCATACTGCTACGCAGGTTCCCTTCAGGCCCAAAACAACACCTGGTTAGGTCAGTGGGAATATTTCTGGTGTGTTGCAGATTAGACCCTTCCAGGGTATTGCGAGTGGCACTGTGCCTTGTCACACTTTTCATTTAGGAAGTCCCAAACATAATGCTTATGCTGTTGTACAATGCAGAGAAACTTCAGAACACATAGATTTATGGGAAGTCACGGTGACAACTAGATATATTTAGTGAGTTCAGCATGTGGCAAGATTCTTTTATCAATGAAAGCTTCTATAAGAGAATAAATGAAATCCTTTCTGCAAAGAATACTACATATCTTTTAAGACTCTCAGGAAAAAAAAAAATATTCTATACTACAAAACTTCCTACAGAAGTGAATTATACCAACAAGCCACATTAAAGTATCTTGTACACATTTTCAGCCATTGTTAACCATTAATCGTATTAATAGGAATTTCATTATTTAAAATGCTGTATTACAGCAGGTGCATAATTTTGTTTTCTTATGTTTGGCTTCCTGTTTTCAGATACTGAATTTCCTATTTTTTGAATTTGTAGTAAATCACTAATATTTGCTTAATTTTCTCCAGGACACCTATTAATGTAACTAGTTTTTTGTTATTACTATTGCAAAAAAATCTATTTTTAGCAAAACCTTTTTATGTGAACACTGTTTCTTTCCAAGGTTGCTGGCTTACTAGTTTATTTTTTTAATATACAGCATATACTTGGTCACATGTGAAGACTGACTTTTTTTGAAAATATAAATCTTTGGTTTCTAAGAAGGACTAAGTACCTGAGGAGTTTGAAATGGTAAAACTTCTGAATTGTAACACAACATATGAAACTAGATAATTACTATGAAGGACAAAGACTATTAAAAGTCACTTCTATACCTGAGAAACAATGAGTGTTGAATGTACACTAGTTTCAGTTTTTACTTCTGAAAGAAGATGTCTTTACACAAAAATGACAGTTTCACAGACTTGTGATGGTGATCTCAAGTCAATGAAAACAATAAGCATAAGGTGTTTTTATAGTTATTTTGATTGATCCACTAGTGACATGATAAATAATTCTTGTTGTTGTTGTTGTCATTGGATGTATGCCTGTAACAGCGTAAATACATTTTTTTTCCAAAATGTTCTATCAAAAATAAACAAAATATTCTAACTGTAACATTACAGGTTAAATATTCATTGGAGAAATAATCTCTGCAATGACATGTTCCAGGACTTTCATCTTCCAATAATCCCAGCAAAATTTCAAGATCAATGTTTTCAAAAAAAGATTAAAAATTTCCAAAGGCTACGAAAGCATATTCATGCATACGCCTCTTCTAATCAAACAGGTTGGTAACTTAAAAAATATTCTACTCAAGAATATACAGCAAATCCCCAGCTTTCATATTTGGTATTTTTCATAATGTACAGGCAAAGAGGTGTCATGTTCTATGTTACTATGTTAACACATGATCAAAGTGGAAACTATTTTAAGTCAAACTTAACTGTTCTTACCTAACTAGGTAGTAAGTTCATTATCCCATATAATGTGGAGTAGTCTAGTGTACTTAAATTTTACTCTGAAAAAAAGACTCAGAAATAAGTACAAAGCGCATTTTAATTTAAAAAAGCAGTCTTTGTATTAGGTACTAACAGGTTAATATAGAAGTTGCATTTCCAGTTTGATATCTCCACTCTTTCAATACAGACTTTTACTATCACTAGCCTTATTGTGAACTTCACTTATTTTGACATTTTCTGCTCTGGTTATTCCCAAGTTCAGCGGGTCCTGTAGTTTTCTTTATAGACTCTCTGAATGTGATTCAGTTGTCTAAACCTAGGCATGTAGTTCTGTGTAAGATGGCCTAGGGCGTCTGACTGGGCCATCTGCTCTTCCAAAAAAAGGTATGTCCCTCCTGTAGGTCACAGACATCTACTGATTACTTTGTAAGTTGTATGTTCCCCTAGATTTACTGCTAAACCCAGATATTTGAATGGACAGATCTCTCACATTTAGCTTATCTCAAAAGAAGGGAAATTTAGCACTGAATAGTAAATTTACATGGTAAAGTACAATTGCAGTCAAATGAAGACTCATTCTTTAAGTATATTCACCAGTCAGTATTATCCCTGAGCCAAACATTATGTCCACAATCAGTCTTTAATGAGGCAAAACTACAAATGAGTCGGAAGAAGGGGCTACCAAGGAGGGTGTCTGATTTAATGAACATGAAGAGTGCCTTCTGCAATGCCTACAGGGCAGGCATTGCAGGGTAGGCTTTGAATGACTATTTTCCTCGCAGTTTTTTGTAGCCCTAAAAGTGAATTCTCATGGTTTGGCTGTATTGGCAGTATCAGTGCCACTCAGCAAGGCTTTTGACCTTTTGTTGCAGTATCAGTAAAATAATTATGGCAAGGCTTCTAAATTCATACATTTACTTTGTCTGCAGAACTAAAGGACAGACAAATGTGAGAAATACACTGGGAAAGGCAGGAAACACACCTTGTCAGCAGAGGTTACCTTTGGCTATGCTGCAATTCAGGCATCAGCAGAGTAGTTTCGTGGCATATGACCAAAGCAGAGAAGTGACAGCAGAGTAAGCCCTGATCAAGAGCAACATGAAAATGTATGAATGTCACAGCTTATGTCTTACAGCAGGTACGGCTAGTGATTCTTTCCAGGCTGTGGATGTAAAGAAAATGCAGCACGTAATGTCCACTGTTCATACAGAGTACAAAGTGCTGCCATTATTTTCCTTGCTTCTGTACCTGGTCCAAAGTAAAGAAAAAATCTGATTTATTCTACTTCCTGAAGACAGAAAAATATGAGCTGGCAACATGGCTTATACAAGGGATTTATGTTATTAAAAAATTATATCCACACTATTTGCATTTTTCCTCATTATGGATATTCCACATTGAGCTGCTGGACAGCTAAATAACAGTGTACAGGGATTTTAATATTTTAGAGACCAGTTTATGAAATAACTTAATGGCTGTAATTTCTTAGTCCTGTTTTTTTCTTAATATTTTATTTTGTTATTTTTATTATGCCACAACAGCTCAGTGTTTATCAATTACTAGGCGTATTTGCAGATAAACTGAATCTTTAGTTAAATTAAGTCTACTCAAATATCTACCTTACTGTAGGAATATATGATGTAAATTTCCCAACTCATCGATGAAAATAACATGTAACAAAAAAAAGTTGCATTTCATGCTCAAACATACCAATTAAAGCATTATTAAAAATATTAAAAGAAACACTCAAATTTATAAAACCATATAAAATTAATTCAGGAAAATGTAGTATTGCAGCTGCAGGAGCAGAGTACAGTAAAAAATGTGAGGGATTGTACTCTCCTGTGTTTTGCAAGACCAAAACCTAATGTCTTACTTTATGCTACATATGTACATTTCACTTAAGTGAGAACATAAAGCTTCAGTGGAAATAATTAGATTCCATTATATGTGTCAACTTTACTGGCAGCACAAAACTCTTTTCCTGATCAGAACTTTTCATTAGCTTCAAAGCATAATTCAAGAAGCTATTTAGTCAAAATTTATTCACACGGAATAATAAGGAATGGGATTTATTAATGAAATGTTTTCTAATTTGCTGTATCTTTTTTGTTTGTTTGTTTGCTTGTTTTATTCCTCCACCCTTATATATATATATATATAGGCATATTTAAAGTCTCTAAGAAATACTTCATTATAAATAGCTTTTTATATCATATATTGGGTTTATTCTAATTAGTGGATTAAGACTGGCATTAGACATTTAATTGTTTAAAATAAATCCATTCTCTTTATGACTTCAGAACATAAAAACAAAAACAAGTATGCAGCGCTGTTTTGCATAATGTAATGTGTGCATATGCTTCTGTGTGTGAGAACATAAGACAGCATTATGAACAGGACTTTTAACTTTAGTTAAGACTGGGACCTTGCTCTTGACTGCCTTCTTGGAAGTGCCTGCCATCAGAGAAGCAGGCTGCAGGACCTGAATGATTAGGCATAAGCTAGGATGTAAGGGAAAGTGAAGACACTCCTACTAGAAATGGATTAGTTGAAGAAAAACATCCTCAGGCAGTTTCCTTTTATTTGGAATATTATGTAGAGTTCAGAAGGTTTGTATTCCATAACTATTGAGTAGATTTTTTTCATAAAGAAAACAACATACCTAACAAAATTAAGAACTTCTGCTTTTCATCTGGAAGGCACAGGCACATTTATGGTTGAGCTGCAGTAGTTGGTGGTGGTAACTGGATTTTAATGGAAATAAATGATGACTCACTAGGGCTGAGTTCATAAAGAAGTTTAAGATTGATCTACTCAATGGGAAGACTAACAGTTCAATGAGGCAAGATCAGCTTAGTCCACAAAGGCTTCGGAAATCAAGTAAACATAGGCAAATAGATTATAGTTGGCTCCAAAAACAATAAAAATTGCTCATGCACACTGTAACTACAGCTTATTTGAAAAATAAATATAACCAGCACAAGCTGCATTATTTTGTAAGAGATCAGAACAGAACACTTGCAGAAATATATGGAGGCCATTGTACAGAACAGCTTTCCTTTCAGCTCTTTCCATTGATAATGTCAGAAGGTTCCACTTAGCTTTGTTTAACCAGATGTCAGTGAACAAAAAAAACCCTTTTCCTGATCTGTTCTTCAGTGTAAAGCAATGAAATATTAATTAATACTGCACTTAAATGGCTATTCAATTTAGAATAGTTCATTTTTTAAAGGCAGAAAAAGAGAAAGAGTAATTGACATCTATGAGCAGGTGTTCCTCATGCCAGAAAAATGGCTCACTTTCATTTACTTAAAAAGCTGGAAAATGCACATTTGTTTGGGAAAGCCATTTATCCAGAGAAATCTTTAAATACATGCGCCATAAAACAGGCACAAAATGCTGTCTCCTCAGACCTGTAAGCTTAAACCTTTGCAAAGCATGAACTGCCTAATTTCACCAGAGAATAGCGGTCACTGCTTCACTCTGTTGCTGCATGACAGCTGTATATGAACAGCTACTCTGCTCTATGAAGTGAAGTGCAGGGATGCCACATGACTAGAGGCAAAGCACTGCATTGTGTCAATGTCATTTCTGTTAAAGATCTTCTTGTAGCCTAACATCCAGAGTGGAGCTGCACAGTAATGCACAATGGATAATATTTCTGACAATATACTCTGGATGGCCTTGAGCTGATCGCCATTACTTCTTCACAAAACAGTTGTTACTGAACTGTTTCCTTTCAATAGAGACTGCCTGAGGAATAATAGCAAGTGAGACTGGATTGTTAGTCCTGAATATATCATAACTTTGTAATTGCCCTGCTTTGGTTCTTGGAAAAAATTCTTTGTCATGGACAGGAAACAGTGTGCCTGTAGGGGCAATAATGGAAAGAGTAGAGCTGATCTAGATGAGCACCTGTAAGATTAACTCATGCTTACACACTAAAACTTTAGCAATAACAAACTCAGGTTAAAGGCAAATGGTATAGTCAGGACTGATGTTCAGTCTTCCAAGTAGTGCTGTACACAACAGCCTTTCAATTTACTCAGACAGAACATTGCAGCTGATTTAGCAAAATATTTGGCTATCATGCACTAGCTGAAAGGTGAGAAACAACTGGCAGTATTGGTGCCACACAACAATGATGTTATCTGGTATGTATCACACATCCTGCACTATAAGCAGCTTATGGATAGTATTTTAAACCACAGTTTAGTCTCAGAACTGACAGTGGAACTGTGTAGGTATGGGGACTTGGGACCATTTAAAACCCACAAAGGTGTAAAACAACGGGCTGATAAGGTGATATGATAATTTGCTGTGGAATTCAATGATAACTCTAACCCAACATTATAGGTGATGAGTGGGTGCAAGGATCAGCTTTCACCTGTCACCTATGAACCAAATCTAAAGCATGTCCTTCCTTCAGCTTTCTGAGTTGTGCAATTGTTAGTCTTTAAATTTCTCAGAACATGATCAGCAAGGTCAGCCAAGACAGCCATCCTGTTCTACAGTTCGATAGAAGCAGCCATATGTATACATATACACCCATTTCTATTTTTAGAATTATTGCACTAGTAGAGATGAATTTTCCCATGACATTTATTCCTCAAGGAGAGATTTTCATAACAATTTACTTCAGAGGCAAGAAACAGTTCAACCAGAACATAAATACCTGCTAAGATCTCGCCTGTGTTTAGGAGTTCCAGCTGCAGACATTTCTGAAGGGTCTCGGCAGGAGACAGAGTTCTGAATATCAGCCCATCATAACAAATGCTTAAACAAATAAACAAGAACTTCCCAAGCATGAAATCCACCTCAAAACCTGAAACTCCTTAAGCAGACACACTAGGAAGAGAGCAATTGCATAGGGCTATATATTTAACCTACGAAAGGCTTGAAAAGCTTAGAAGAGTCACTGAGCACTGAAACCAAACACTCAGATGAAAAATGTATAGAACTGCTCAGAAAGGCAGGAATTAAAGAATATGAGAGGATGGGGGAGGGGGGAACTGTCTAATGCCAAACTCCTAACAAGAGCTCCCATGTTGCTGAAAAGAAAGAAAAAATGTCAGGGGAAGCTGAACTTGCTGGTACAAGCACAGTAAGTGGCAAGACTTCCTTATTTTTGGCCTTGAAGTGCCAGAAAATATATTAATAGCCTCTTGTGATTCTGGTGTATGTGTGCTCTTTAAATTATCCATTATTGATATAAATCTTCACTTTAAATATATGAACATTTTCCCTGACAAACGGGATTTTGGATTAATATTTGCTATAAATATATATTTCAAATATGTCTGTATACACAGATAATTATCCCTGTTTTTCTTGATACACTTTTCCACACTGCAAGGCTCCATTGTTGAGGTTGACCTCTTTTTAACTGGGATATCTGACCTGTTAAAAAGAATTGAAGCAACTTCCTTTTGAAGTTGTTGCTAACTCAAAAAAATTCCCACTGTGAAAAATCTGACAGTCCTTACAAAGCCCTTACTCCAAGCTGTATCAGATTAAGATAAAGACTTCTGGAAAGACTATTTGGTTTGCTCAGTCTTCTGCACACTATGCAGAGTCCCTCCTGGTATGTGGGATTAATAAGGATGATACTTCTCAGTACACATGATATTCCTTTATTTCATCATCTCAAATTTGACTGATTGGTCCAATATGCAGGTTTTCCAATTGTCTTACTTAAATCTTCTGTAAAGATCAAATAAACCTACAGCAGATATTTTTAAGGAACAAGCAAATATTCCATCCCACTGACAAGGTGCTTCCAGTTTTTTGTGTCGCAGGAAATCTCAATACATTTTCACAGGGTCAGTTTAGCTGTATGAATGCTCTTTTTCTGGTTTCACTTAATTCTTGCCTCACTTACTTGAAATTAAACAAAACTTGTAGTAATCAGCTGAACAGTCCACAGTTTTATTGCTGTGGACAAAAAGCCAGTGTGACTCTCGAATATATACATAGGAAACACAATTACACATTATATTACTTGCAGTTTTGTCTCTGGAAAAAGTGCTTTGAGAATACTGCATAGAGTTCTGCTGGACATAATTCAAGACTACTGCTGAAAATGAAGGTGAATTTTTGGAATAACCTCAAGAGTGTCTGGGGTTTGGAAAACATGCTTTATACTAAAGACTCCAGGACCAAATTGCCCATTTGACTTCTCAAAGAGACTCTATTAGCTGGTGACTGATTTGCTCCTGGTGAATACTGCAATGTCTGTCCAGAGAACACATACTGATGATATACTCTTCCATCAAGCTCAGTGGAAATAAAACAACTTCCAAGTGTTCAAAATTGATGACAAAGAAGTTGAATGGGATTCAGTTTTCTTCTGCTCAGAAGCAGACATCTTAGTATGAATAGTTGCCTCAACTCTCGTTACAGGCTGTGGGCAGCTATGAACATTTCTATCATGCTACTTTTTATCTTAGGTAAATGAACTGTGCTCTAAATGGCCTATCACTCTCCACTGTAAAACTTGCTCAGTTGTAGAGAGACATCTAAATTAACCTTTGGTGAGAAGAACTCCTTCATTCAAATTAGAAATGTCACACACCATTCAACAGATATTAAAAGACCGCAATGGACTCTTCATGATGGCTCTTCAAATAGAGTAGGAAGCACTTCTTATGCTGTACTCCCAAATATAAACCAGAACTAATTCAGAATACTCCTACACCTTGTGTCAGATATGAAGTCTGATGCAGTGATCAGAACAGTCTCATCTGACCTTAAAAATAAATAAATAAATAAATAAAGTTGATTTAAATGAAAAAAGGAATTTCCAGAAACATTTCTACATCAACTTTGCTGCTTTAAAAGCATGTCATAAAACAAGTCTCATGATGTGCATAACCAAACCTAGATCTTTTATTTCTGCTTCAACTCTTCAAATTCAATTTGGAGCTATAGCTGAAATAAAACTAATTAATAATTAATTCCCTTACAAAGTTTGCACAAATGGATCTTTTGAAAAAAAAAAAAAAAAAAAAAAAGGAAACCCGTATAATTAACTTTACATCACCAATGGTCTTTATATTTTTACAGAAATGTAACTGCATTTCACAGATGCATTCACCTTTTCTCTTTTCCTGATAGCAATGTTTGTGTGCTCATGGATTGGACAAAACTATTTATTCATCCATTGAAAACACAAGTTTTCACTTCTGTCTTAGAAATCAAATTGTAAAAGATAAAATAGGTGTCAGATTTAATAAAAACTGAGAACTTCATTGCCTTCTTTTCATATTACCTTTAATTCAAAAAGTAATTTCTCAATGTGTTTGGTTTAGCAACCTTCATTATATGCCTACAGAATTGGCTATTAATTCAAAAAGTAATTTCTTAATGTCTTCTGTTTAGTAACCTTCATTATATGCCTACAGAATTGCCTACTCATATGTCACTATATGTAAGACTTCTGTACAAGCTCTGATCATGCCAAAGGAGTTCCGACAGAGAACGTTAAAATGCTCTCTCCTGTCTAAAATTTAAAATGTGACTAAGTTTTCAGCCTCGTATCCACTCTAAATTTCAAATGCAACAGAATGAATGCATCGCATATTTAACATCAAAGTTCTTAATTCATTAGTTGCAAATAATTTTTACTTTGTTTTGAATCTTGAGCATTCTCAAATCTCCCTTCTTCCTCAGGTTTTTTTATTTATTTGAGCTTGTAGTTTAGAAGATACATTATAGACTTTAAAACATACTGTAGGTGCAACTTTTTATGTCTTAAAACTACCATTTTAAATTTTACATGATAAATTGAAGGTTCAACTTCTTTTTTTTTTTGTGGTTATGTGGGAGAATTTGACTTAAACTCATAAGCATGAAGCAGGTCCAGAGGTGCTTTAGAGACTCACAGTCTCAACTTCAAAGTAGTATATAAGCTGCTTCTTACAGCCATGTGGGACATGTTTAGCTCTGGGCACATTTCACTATGTAACCTATATATGGCCAATGAGAAAGACCTGCTTCATTCCATAACCTATTTTCCCCTTACAGAAAGACTTCAAATTCCTACGAGCAATGAGAATCACAGAAAATAATTTTAAAGCAAATATGGAAATGGAAGAAATTTGATTGATTGAAAGAAATTATTAAAATTACTTACCTCTTACTCTCTTGTTTCTGTACTGGGACTCTGTCATTCTGATCTATAAGCATTAAGTAATTTTCTGCCCTTTTCCTAAGTTTTCACAGAATCATAGAATATGCTGACTTGGAAGGGACCCATCAGGATCATCGAGTCCAGCTCCTGTCCCTGTGTAGGGCACCCCAAGAATCACATCATGTGCCTGAGAGCATCACCCAAACGCTTCTTGAACTCAGGCAGGCTTGGTGCTGTGACCACTTCCCTGGGGAGCTTGTTCCAGTGTTCAAACACCCTCTGGGTGAAAAACCTTTTCTTGATATCCAGCCTAAGCCTCCCCTCATTCAGCTTCCTGCCATTTTCCTGAGTCCTGTCATTGGTCACAGGAGTGAAGAGATCAGCACCTGCCTCATCTCTTCCCCTCATGAGGAAGCCATAGACCGCAATGAGGTCACCCCTCAGCCTCCTCTTCTCCAACCTGAATAATCCAAGTGACCTTGGCTGCTCCTCATAAGTCATCCCTTCCAGACCCTTCACTATCCTTGTGGCTCTCCTTTGGACACTTTCCAATAGCTTGAGGTCCTGGTTTTCAGTGTTTTCAGTATTATTGGCTCCTTTCACTTTTGCATGTAATGAGCTTTGATTCTGACCATGAAGACCAAGAAATCACGTAATTCCGGAAGGCCTGAATGAGAAGAGCCAGACAGACCACAGCTCAGTGGCTTCTTGCTGTCATGGCAATCATATGGCTGCTCTGGAATCTATATGGAGCCAGAAGCTAACACAATAATCTGAACTGTACTGCTCCAGCAAAGTAATGCTCCATAAATAAGAATGAAAATTGACTGTGAAGGTTAACTTCTATAAACTTCTGTATATGCCTAGTAGTAATATTCACTGCAACTTTGAACAGTTTAGTTTGTGGGTTGTTTTTTTTTTTTCTTTCAAAGAACCAAGACAGAATAGGAAACATATTACTTTGGCACCCAACATTGTCATAACCAGACAGTAATTTAGTTACAGAATGGGTGATGTCATGGGAGACTTCTAAGTAAAAACAAATGTCACTTTATTGAGTTAGGCTTGTTCAAGCTGAATTTCTTTCAGATTTTTACCACACCATGTGAAGTTACCAATTTTTAGTAAGACTGGCTAATCACCACTTTGCTCAAATAAGAGCACTTCTCTTAATGTTAATTTTTGTCTTTCCAGATTTAGATGTGAATGAAGAAATCAGTAAACAAATAAAAAAAGGTTTCTAGTTTAAGCTTCCTATCCTTTTTTCTCTTGAACTTATTCAACTTAGAACCTTATTTTTTTATTAGTCACAAAAATGTAAAGCATATTCACAGCAGTCACTTATATTTCTCACATACCATAAGAAAAGGAGACTCTTTCCATTCCTAATATTCTACTGAAATGTATTGGTTTCATATTCTGATTTGTATTTAACTAAAATTATGTGCTCTTCTGAAATCAGATTATTAGTCCTTACACTTTTTCCATATGCTTAGCCTTGCAAAGACTTTTGTGTGTCCTTATCTTCATGCACTGGATATAATCAAGGCTGCATGTCTCAAGATGATCACGAACAAATTAAATGAAAAAACAAAGGAGAGTGAATAGTCCTCTGTAGACCCCCTTTTTAAAAAAACGGAGATTATGTCATCTTGTGTCATTCTCTGAAATGGCATTATTTAGAAAAGATTTTGAAGGTTTCAGGACTTTTTTTCAATATGTTTACCAACATCAGAATGTTTCCCTTTTGAAAGGGAAATGCCTTTTTTCTAGAGATATTTGAGATAAAGAAGAAAGATTGACTTATGAGAAAAGGCATTGCTTTCCCTTAGGAAAAAAAAAAAAAAAATCCACTCTCTCCCACCAAAAAGATAAGATACTGAAAAAGGCTGATAATGAGATATCATTTGTTCTGTTACACTTGTTCCAAAAACATAGTAAATGCAGTATAGTTACTGTAAACCACCAAGCGATATTATGTAGCTTGTACTAAACAAGGGAAAAAATATTTTTTAAAGTTGTTTTCAAGGCATATTGATGAAGTCCAGGCTAGATCAGCAGACACTGAGTTGAAAACCAACTGAACTGTTGGGCTTAAAGGGTTGTGGTCAGCAGTAAAAAGTCCAGCTGGAGGTCAGTCACTGGTGGTGTTTCCAAGGTATCAGTACTGGGGTCAGTAAAATAATCTTGAGTTATGACCTGGATGATGGGACAAAGTGCACTCTCCACAAATTTTCAGATTATACAAATTTGGGAAGAGTAGTTGATACAGCAGATACTTAAGCTGCCAAAAGGATCTTAACAGGCTAAAGAAATGAGCAAACAGTAATTTCAAGGAGTTCAAGAGGGAGATGCTAAATTCAGCACATGGGAAGGAATAACCACGTGCAACAGTACAGGCTGGGGAGCTGAATGGCTGGGAAGCAGCTTTGCAGAGAAGGCTCTAGATATTCTGGTGGAACAACCGTCAATGTGCCCTTGTAGCAAGGAAGGCCAACAGCCTTTCCTGTGCTGAATCTAGAAGAGGATCTCATCACCTGCAGGTTGAAGGTGTGATCCTTCTCCCTTCCACAGTACTGGGGACGCCAAAACTGGAGTGCTAGGTCCAGTGCTGGGCTCCCTGGTGCAAGAGGGCAATGAACATACTGAAGTGAGTCAAGCACAGGACCACGAAATGATTAAGGTCTTGGAGCATGTGAGCTATGTGAAGAGGCTGAGAGAGCTGAGACTGTTCAGCCTGGGGAAGATGCTCAGGGGCATCTTTTCCACATATACAAATACCTGATGACTGCAGAAGCTAAGAATATGGGCCAGACTCTTCTCAATAGTATCTGGAGAAAATAGGTGAGGGGCCACTTTTGAAATAGAGCAAATACCATTCAAAATTAAAAATAAATAAATAAATATATTCATTGTGAGAGTAGTCAAACAACGGAGCAGGTTTCCCAGAGAGGCTGTGCAAACTCCACCCAAGGAGATTTTCAGTAAGTGGCTGGGTGTGACCCTACCTAGAGCAGGAGCCCCTGGCCAAGACAATTTGCAGAGGTCCCCTTCAACCTCACCTCAATTCTGCAATTTTGTTCTCCAAGAACAAAATAATGTGCTGTAAGGCCATATCCCCCACATTGTAACACTCCTTGTGGGATTAATGATAAAGCAGCTTTTCCTTCACTTGTGACTAAGAGACAAAATCCACAGCCCAGGCATGGTGTGATTATTGCCAGAGAGCGTGGGACAGCAATGTCAGAATAGACAGTTGAGTTATTTCAGAAATCAGAGAAGACAAGACTTTGCAAAACTTGGATTAGCATCCTTTGAGCACTCTAGGAGATAAACAGTAACTCAGACTGAGGAGTCAGAGGAAGTCAGGGGACTTCAGATGAATCAGCAGACTTATTTATGGGTCTAGTAATTCCTGAGAGTCTTTAAAACAAACTTTTCTCTTATAAACATGTAATGTATTGCTTAAACTAGAAAACTATGATCATTTAAACAAGCTCCTGAAATTAAATATCACTTATTTTATTCATTATCTGGTCTATCAAGTGTTCTAAAGTGTTGGATGCAAGTTTTCTAAAAAGTTAATGTCTTCAAATTCTTAAAAGTCTGTTTAATTGATATTTAAAATTGCTGACTTTATGGTCACAAGCATTACCTTTCAGCTCTTACAGCCTTATAGACAAAAAAAGTTACATACACATTACTGTCATCCTCTGGAAGCTATTTAATTTTAAAGACATTTTCTGCAACTGTCTTCAGTAGAAAGGTTTTCAAAGAAATCACTGGAACTAATGGTTGAGAATTTAGAAACATTTTTCATTATTATATCCACCTAACCCATTTTTCTGGCCAATGTACTATTTAACTTTTTGCTAAAAAGGAAATACCAGCCATACTAATTTTTTATGAAAAACAAAATAATCCTTCTGACTAAGTATGCAATAAGCAACACATATATTCCTGATTGGAAAATTCCTGGCAAAATGTTTATGTTGATATGGTATTTATTATGAGACAATGTGATGACAATGTGTTGAATGCATATTATTTTGTTCAAAAGCCTTAGAATTTCTGGTGACTCATAAGAAGTAATACCAGGGACATTTTGGAATTTTGGAATCTCCACTCCCGCAGCACACAGGCTTGATCCATTTACCCAAAATACTGGAAAGTTATGATCCACTGCTTTTGAAGTGACATAAGGACTTAAGAATTCATACGATGTGTCAGATCAAAGGTGTATAAAGGCCAGAATCTTGTGGCCATTACTGACTGCATAGAAAAGAGTGAAAACACAGCCAACATACTAGATGCTTTCCCTTAATATTGTCTCCTCTTCCATCTATTTTAAGTTGAAGGATTTTATGAAGCAGATAGTTTTCTATGTGCTTACAAACATAAACTAATTTCCATGTTCAATGAATTTGCTTAGCTATTCCCTTGAGTAAAATTAAGTTTTTAAACATCTATTACGTGAGATAGTCAGAATTCAGTGAGTTTGTGGTTTGCTGATGATCTTGAGAAAAAAAGTTGAGTTCTTAAAAACTATAAACTCACTTAATACAGGATGAATGTAAGGATTAATGAAGCACTAAATCACATAATAAAACATTTAAAACTGTCACAAGTTTTTTCAGATGCAAAAAATGCAAATATTTTCCATAGATTTTATGCCAGCAAAGCTGAAAGTTTCATACCATGCAAAATGCTCAAAGTTCCTACAATTAAATAAAATAATAAAAATAATCCTTAAATTTTTAACTTAGATATTTTAGCTTGACCTACCATTTATCTGACATGTAATTTGATATATAACCATCTTATATACATTCTTGCTTTTCTGTATTAGCACAATTTTAGTAAACAGAATTTCCATCATATCTATTTCCTCTAATGCATTTCTAAAGGTCTTCCTAGTCATGATTATGTCTGATGAATACTGTTGAAGTCATATGATTGATGAGTAAGTTAACAACTAAACATTTTCAAGGAATAATTCTGCAGGCTTCCTGCAGAACAATCAATATAGAAGGCATTGTTATTTTTTCATAGCTTAGTGACAGTGCTTCAAAAGACAGCATTGAAACAGCTCTTGCAAATATTTTGTGACATTGATCTTCCAAAACCAGATACATACCTTAGGCTCCTATTGTTCTTTCTACCAAAACCAGTGTTACTTTTAAGCACTTTCTCCTCAGCTAATCAGTGTAAAAATAGTATTCCTTGCTGAAATAAATTTAATTACTCTGCAAATAATCTTTTTTCTTTCTTCCACTCTGAACCTCAAACCTGACAAGTGGCTCCTGAAAAGCAAACTCTTCTCAGGAATCTTCACTGATTAGAGACCATCTGAAAATGGGAAAGTTCTTCATGCATAACTCCAAACTAAGAGCTTTTAATGTCTTCCCAAGACTAAACACATGCTCACACACAAAGAATGGGATCTCAGACCAAGGCGGAGAAGAGCACCACCTGATGATGTCTTCTCTTTGGGTACCTTGCCCTGCTGCCTGCACTGAGCCTGGTCTCCTCAGTTTATGCTATCATGGGAAGAGAATCAGCAATTTTCAAAATTCCTTTGGATCTTTGATGTCCTAATAAAAAATCACAGAATCACAGAATGGCCAGAGTTGGAAGGGACCTCTAGAAATCATCTAGTCCAACTCCCCTGCTAAAGCAAGATCACCTACAGCACATTACACAGGACTGCATCCAGGTGGGTTCCGAGTATCTCCAGAGAAGGAGACTCCACAATCTCCATAGGCAGCCTGTTCCAGTGCTCTGTCACCCTCATAGTAAAGTTTTTTCTCACATCAAAATGGAACTTCCTACATTCCAGCCTGTGCCCCTTGCTCCTTGCCCTGTCACTGGGAAGTATTGAAAAGAGTCTGGCTCCATCCTCCTTGCACCCACTGTTTAGATACTTATAGACATTAATAAGGGCTCCTCTCAGCCTCCTCTTCTTGAGGCTAAAGAGTCTCAGCTCTCTCAACCTGCTTCTTCACTTTCAACTGCACTTTCACCACTTGAATTCTTGTTCTAATACTACTCAGTTCTTTTTCCTCT
This sequence comes from Apus apus, assembly GCF_020740795.1. NCBI lineage: Eukaryota > Metazoa > Chordata > Aves > Apodiformes > Apodidae > Apus > Apus apus. The sequence goes on along the minus strand of NC_067282.1, from coordinate 181,542,080 downwards.
CCATTTGGGAACACTATGCCATTTGGAAAGCGTATTCTCTTTTGATTTTTCCAGAACTGAATTTCCATTATCAGTTCCATTTTTATTTTACAGAGAATGTCAGGAAGCAATAATCTGCATATAGAAGAAGGAAGGCACTATATACAAAACACCCAGGGAAGAACATGTATCTAGAAATGCATGTTTTAGACTACAAAATTTACAAGGACAAGACAATTTTAAAGATAAGTGTAGAACAAGAAATCCTCCTTTATTGAGCATGTCCATGATTATGTTTCAAAAATTTTGCCCAAATTTGATAATTATTATGGCTGAAGATTGGACTGTGATGCAATTTATACTTCTACAGATACCTACTTTTTCCTTTCTTCTGAGGTCTTTTTCTAGTAAAGATTCTTTATTGAGACATAATCCATAATTCTCTGAAGTCAACAGGATCTTTAATGGGCTTTGCATCAGCCACTAATTTATTTACTATTCGCCTAAAGGACACAACTTTGACCGTAATTATTTTTCTGTCATTAATAGTCAACTTATTTCATATTCAAGATGTTTGAAAATGATTTTGTAAAAATGTTGTCTTTAGTTTTAAACAATGGAAAAGATTTTGATTAATTTTATGATTACAAGAACAAATTAGCATGAAAGTAGGCTAAAAATTGCTAACATGCCTTTAATGAGGAAAATTTCTGGGCTTCCCGCCAATTTTAAAAGAAAAGAGAGAGGTTCAAGGTAAAGATGTTACTGTTTAGCTAGTGTCTGAGTCAGATTCTGGAAACAGAGACTCTTAGATTTTGAGTCCTTACATATGCGAGAAGTCTTACTGAAATTAAGTGGGGCAAAAATAAAGCACTCAAGAAAAGGAGATGCTTCTGTAACAATCTAAAATAACAAGCAGATAGACAAAAATGAGCTGCAGCACTTCAAGATTTGAATACTCTTGTACATACTGAAGTATATATAAGGTGTGCTTCTAAAAGATTTATTATAATTGCATATAATTTATCTTTATATTACTATATATGCTAAATTTATACTCTCGGTGTTTATGTTTATACTTTTTTATATATATGTATACATACACAGATATACACACACTATGAAATTATTTGGTACAAACTGTATATTGTACATTTTTAATAGGCCTCAAAAAGTTTGGGATTTTTTTCAGAAAGAGTCAGGTATATAACAGTGTAGTCCTTTGAAAACAGCTGCATGGGGAACTACAAGCTTTTTCAGAAAAAAATAGCAAATTAGTTAGTTACTTTTTAAGAAATTTACATCTCTCACAGGTAGGAAGATCTATCACCATTTGGGAACATAAACTGAGAACACCTCTAGGTTCAGATCCTGTCGAGCAATACAATTGTGTTCTCCTCCCATCAGAGCAAAGGGTGTCAAGCTCCTCTGATGGAACAATTCTGCACTAGAAAGGGAATCTGGAAAGAAATTTTTCTATGAAATATTTATACATGTGAAAAGGTTGCAGGAAGCAAAAAAGAGGTACTCACTAGGTTGTAATGCCTGATAATCAGATCTTTTCCTGGGAATGGAAACAGAACAGAATGGTCCCACCAGTTAGGTGAACAGCCTAATAACAATCTTGGACCCTTTTTGCTCAAGTTGTGTCCTACACATAACTGAGAAAATACTAGTGTAACCTTTTTTTTTTTTTTTTTTTTTTTTTTTTTTTTTTATTGACTTTTAAAATCAACCCTGTCTATTTTACAGTTCTCCTGGCAAAGTGATTCATGGCTGAAAAGTGTTTATTGTATTTTTAATGCATCATATATATTGAAAATAAAAATTCCCCCACTGCATTTAACGAGTAAATGCTTGATACATTCTATGTACTTCATGCATTTTAAGACAGCAAAATTTGTCATACAAACTATTGTTTTATTCTCTTTTTTTAATCAGCTTATTCAAAACCTATAACTGCTCAGAGGAATCTGGATTAAGCTATACAGCAATGTCATATTGGCTGAGTCTGTAACTACTATCTCAGAAGAAAGAAGAGACAAAAAGTATATTAAAATACACCTAATACTTGATGTGATTGATGAACATTTACTACTTTCCATAGATAATTAGAACTTTTATCTGGTATTTTACTGTATATCCAGTATTATTCTCAAGAAAAAAAAAATAAAAAAATTACCTAGAATTAACCCAAAAATGTTAGGCACTTTTCTTTCTGAAACATAATATTTGGAATATTATTGAAACAGCTTGAAACTGTATTAAAGATAGAGAGTAACAAATGAAGAACTATTATACCACAAACCACTTGGGGCAAAATACAACACTGATTCAATCTATTGCCTCTTTTACTTGAAACTCCAAGCAAGGGTCTCCATTTATTATCCTTGATTATCCACGTGTGGCTGCTTAATTGAATGAATTGCTGATAGAAATAATCTGTTAAAGGCTCTGTGTCTCAGACACCTCCCAAACAGTTCAAAAAGGAGAATTACAATGATACCCAGTATCAAAATTAGGCACCCGGGTTGCATCTTAGATCTTTCAATGTATTATATAAGTAACAGATTGAAGATGTAACTTTTTGGTAACTTTTCAAAAAAAAAAAAAAAAAAGTCCATAGCTTGCTCACATGGAGAACTGACATTTCAAGAGAACTATTCATTTTGGGTTTTCTTTCCCTGAAGTATGATCCAAAACGGGCAAACAAAGAAAAATTACTTAAAACAACAGTCCCTATGAAATAGCTAGCAGAAATGGACACATACTTCAGGAACTGTAATCTGCCCTTTTTGCTATGTATGATCACAACATGTGTCTCATCTGCTGTACTTCCAGATCAAGAAATCTTTAGCTTCCTAAAATTCATGAGAAAGACTGTCTGTAATTTGTTCTTCCAGAACTAAGTGATATTTTTATATAGTGGTTTCTCAGTTATTTGAAAAATTGGTGAAGAAACTCTCCTTTTTACGTGAGTAGTATGGACCACCGAGTCACCACTCCATTGTTCAATGAAAACCAAACATTTAATCTTCTTGAGTCATTGGCCCTGAAGAGAAAATTCAAGTTACAATAATAAGCATCACATAATAATTGGTTAATGAAAATTGTTTCTAACCTTAGATTTGTATATACATACATCACTTAAATCACAATACAATTGCTTCACCTGTTTCCTACATCTCACTACTCCAAAAGAATTAAAAATGTAATTTGTGGTAGGGCTAAACACAACAGATCAGGCCTCACTCTACTGTCACACTACTGGAAACTAGGAGTAGCTCATGAAACAATGGATTTACACTGCTGTAAAGCTGATGTGAGATAAACAAGCGACAAGGCTCGGCAACCCACATGAAAATGTTGGGAACTCCACCAGTCAAGTGGTCATGCTTCAGAAGACAAGCTTAGTCTTTAGATGATGCAGAAATGGATGTTATAAAACCATAAAATGCTTTGCACAGGCAACTTACACTGGCATAGTGGATAAGATCCACACATTTGTGACTTTCACATTTGCCTGCTGCAACAATGTCTAAACTACCAACTCTGAAGTAGCTCCTTTTGCTGGAGGAAAAATAATTTGTTCAACTTATAGAAGCATGTTTACTTATAGATGCTTAGGTACCATGAAGGTGAACAGGATATAGTAACTTAAGAAGAACCAGCTGAATTGCTGTGGAGCTGTCTTCTATACCAGCTTCATGCTAAATGTTGAGCCAAACTTAAGGCAAAGAATTGTGGGGTCATGATACTCAGAAATATTCCCAAGACTAACCAACAAGATTGCTACTTTTGTAATCACCACAGTCTCTGAGGAAATTCATAATATACTGCATGACAGATCTCTTAGTGAAAAGAACAGGAATCAAGACAGGTGAGGACAGTGCTACCTCAATCTCTATCTCAGTGGTATGTCTAACTCCAGAATAAAACACATTTTTCTTTTTTTAGTTCAGCCACACATACACACAGGGGGAAAAAAGCTAGCTTTTATTTTTATCAGGTGTGCAAAGTACTGAGAAATCACAGTGGACCTTGTGTGCATACTTGCATGCAGCTTCAGGACAGGACTCCCACTGAGAACAAAGAATGGACAGAATGAATATCAGAAATGTTCATACTTGGTAGAGTCAGCACTTCATATCAGGAATTTAAAAATAGAGAAATGCTATTTCTGTATAAAATGAAAATGGAAAAAGACCTCAAGAAACAAACAAACAAAACCAAAACCCAAACAACGAAAACCATAAAAACTGGGATATTGTTTATGATTTAAGACACCCACATTTCAGTAGCTTGTACACTAAATTGATAAGTGTTCAGAAAAACAGCTATAACATATCTATTGGTTTTACATGTACTGGTAAAAGAGAACTGGCACCATAAAATACTAAACCCCACAAGTTTTTAGCTTTTCTGTCACATCTCAGTGCATTTCATCTCCTTCTGTCATATTATTTATGACTTCACAAAGAAACCAGTTATTTCCCATTATCTCTTCAAAAAATAAGTAAAGCAGAGCCTGCTGCAGCGCTACTATTTGCTAATGAGATGCCTATAAAATCGTCACGGTGCCTAGTCTCAGAAGCTTGCACAGCATCTAACAAACAGAGTTCACCTCAGACCTGAAGAATTATTGCATTTTTTACACATTGATATGTTCCACCCTGATGGCTGAAACATACATTTTGGCATGGAGTACATAAAGTAAATAAACCTTTCCATGACACATTTAACATTTAAAAAACAAAAAAATCTAGCAGTGTTTTCAGCTCTCCTTAACATTTCCACCAGTCTATCGTAAGAGACTTGCTTTCCTTTCTGATAAGGAAAGCAGGTCAAAACCTTTACTTTGGATTTCATGTGGGAAAAATCCAACACTCCAGTCCCCATTGGAGTGAGTTCTTTTAAAGCTATGAACTAATGGTATAGAAATGTTAGATTATATAGAGTAAGACATATCTAGAATTCTGATATAAAGCTTTCTGAAGAAAATGAAAGCTTTTCCATTAACTGCTGTAGGCTTTGCCACCAAATCCAAATGCTGGTAGAAATAATTAAATTTTCCACCCATATTGCTGCTTAGAAAAAAATGCATAGGCGAAAAATGTTTCTCTTTTGTATCAGTTCAGTAAGACTGTCACAAATGAAAAGAAACTAGTATGAAATTACTTCTACATTTAGAAAGACAAAATGTTTAACAATAGTTTTCTAATGCAGCAAGTATAATTTCCTCTGTAGTTTCTAGTGCCCTTTTTGTTCTAAGTCATAATGTTCACTATATATATGTCTTTAGATTTATTTGCTGTAGGTTCTCTCATCTCATTTCACTAGTTTGTAGTACAGTTCCATAATATTCCTCTATATCTTTTGTCTTCTAGAAATATTTTATATCTAAAAAAAATAATTTCAGCAGTTTTCCACTGTTTATTAAACACACTACCAAAGGCCAAAGATTTAAATGCCATGAATGTTGTGTATTTTCTCTCTTTCTATTCAATTAGCAGAAAAATATTTACCCAGGACTCTCTAAAGATGTGTACAGAGGCTACTGTAATATAACCATAAGGCCTTACGAGACAATGGATACACAATTTTTTCTGACCTCTTCAATATTTTCTGTGCTATTTCTCCTGAGAAAGATGCTGACACTCTCTTCGAGTTGCCCCTGACACTGACAACAACAAGTCCTATGATTCTATGACAATGCCATTAGGAAAAAGCATCTTGTGGAAAGAAGCTTGAAAATGGAATAAGCAGCAGTTAAACTTCATAAGATCATTACACAAAATAGGATTCCAAATCTGAAGGGGAAAAAAAAAGAAAGAAACAAAAAGAATTCACAGCTCTGGCACAATGGTCAGTTAATTTTGCTGTATGGGAATGGGATTCAAGTAGAAAGTGAAGATACTTTTTGATGTGTACATGTAGGTTTTTGCACATGAGTCAGTGTTGAAGCCCCCATTCCAGTCATGGCAGTCAATGATTCCAAGAAGTCATTTAGCTCACCTGAAAGTAGACACATATATTTGACTATTTCACCTAGGCTCATATTTAGACTCTCCTGAATTCTGTTCTGTTTCTTCAAGTCTGTGATACAAGATGAACAGCGAAAAATCAGCATTCTTTATGTATGCAATAAGGAAAAAGACATTTCTCAGGCAGAAGAGGAAATCAGACATAATACTGGAATACTGTGTACAGTTCTGGTGCCCTCAGCACAAGAAAGAGATAGACCTCTTGGAGAGGGTCCAGAGAAGGGCCACCAAGATGATAAAAAGGCTGGAGCAGCTCTGCTATGAAGACAGGCTAAGAGAATTGGGGCTGTTCAGCCGAGAGAAGAGAAGGCTCCATGGAGTCCTTATAGTGGCTTTCCAGTACTTGAAGGGAGCCTACAGGAATGCTGGGGAGGGTCTTTTCATCAGACAGTATAGTGATAGGACAAGAGGTAATGGTTTTAAGCTGAGAGAAGGGAGATTTAGTTTAGATATTAGGAAGAAATTATTCCCTATAAGGGTGGTGAGGAACTGGAATGTGTTGCCCAGGGAGGTTGCTGATGCCCCATCCCTGGAGATTTTTAATGCAAGGTTGGATGAGGTTTTGTGCAATCTGATCTAGTGGTAGGGTTCCCTGCTCATGGCAGGGGGGTTGGAACTTGATGATCTTTAAGGTCCCTTCCAACCTACAATGGTTTGGGTTGGAAATGACCGTAAAGATCATCTAGTTCCAATTCACCTACATTGGCAGGGACAACTTCCACTAGACCAGGTTTCTCAAAGCCCCATCCAACCTGGCCTTGAACACTTCCAGAGATGGGGCTTCCACAACTTCCCTGGGCAACCTGTTTCAGTGTCTCACCACCCTCCTGGTGAAGAATTTCCTCCTAATGTCTAACCTAAAACTCCATCTTCAAGTTTTAACCTATTACCCCTTGTCCTGTTGCTATATGCTCTTGTAAAAAGTCCCTCCCCATTTTTCTTGTAGGCCCCCTTCAGGCCACTATGAGGCCTCTCCAGTGCCTTCTTTTCTCAAGATGATTTGTAAAATGGAAGAGTAAATGCCATGAGAAAAAACTTTTTTAAGTCGACAACTAATCACAGGCAATGAGGATAAAAATATGTGTTTATCTACAAAACTCATTTACATGTGCTATATGATTGCTGTTTAATAAGACATTTCCTTCCAAGAAACAGTTGTGAATATGCATAAAGTCATTCATGCAGTGCATCCTTGCCAACAATGCAATGTGCTGTTAAATGGAATAAACCTACTCTCAGTCAACCCTTCTTTCGGGATTTTCAGAGTATTGGCATTTGTGTCTCACATTAAAAAAATAAATAAATTGCCTGCGAGTTTATGCTTTTCATTAAACAAGTTATTAGCTAATGACCATCATGTATGGGAGGAATCTAAGAAAGTGTGGGCCCTCTCATGGGGAGTGATGAATTTTAATGTGGAAAGGCACACAAGCATAGAAATGCTCATAATAATCGTTGTGCCATTGATATGTATGGGTCTTAGCCAGCCATTCATTTTAACTGATTGTTTGACAGATCCTTCTTGGGAACTGGGTATTTCTTCTTTATGCCCATTTTATATATGACTTTATCCCAATGTAGTTAAGCAGGGGAATCCCAAAATATACACAGAACTATCAGTTTAAAGGTCCTTTATACCAGCAGGATAATGAGGAGAGATAATATATGGCACATTATTCACTGACTATTTTAGTAAACAGAACAACCAACAGATAAAACCTTTATTACTCTAAATAGATCTGTTATACCAGTCCAAAATTAGTCACATCATGCTTTGGCTGTCATGTTCTCTGATGCTATCAATGTGTGATATTCTTTCAAGGTTGCCTGAAAGTTTCTTTGAGTTAAAAAGACTGATAAGCTAAGGAAAAATATGCCAATTTGTTCCCATTTTATAACTAAAATATTTTGCTTTTTTTACCCTATCTCTGTATAAGATACTACTAGCAATACATGTATTGCCAGGAATCCCTGTTGCAATGCCAGAGTTTGGTTTAAATCCTTAGAGTATGAAATAATTCAAATAAATAATTCTTTTCGTGGTCAGTATCTTCCTAGAGTTGTTCATACACAAGCTTGATGCAAAGTCTTCTCAGGTCAAATTTGAGTCTAATTGATTTCCATGGGCTTTGGATCAAGTGAGTAGCACTAAATCCTGCAAGGCATTCAGCAGTCCCCAGGTGCTGCAGATTTATTCATCTTCCATTGAAATGCTTATTAAGTTTAAGAGTTTGGAAACTGACATAAATTCTTGTCAGCTTGTAGATTATGACCTTTGATTATATAAGTAGCTGAACGAAACAGAGACATAAGAAATAATGGTGAGTTTAAAGCAGCTCTTTTCCTGTTTGCAGAATTTTCAAGCTCTCTGATACTCTTGGAACCTCTGAAGCTTTGGTACTGAAGAGGGAATGGCTTCAAGCTGCAACAGGGTAGGTTTCGACTGGACAGTAGGAAAAAAAAAATCACAGAAAGAGTGGTTAGACACTGGAATAGGCTGCCCAGGGAGGTGGTTGAGTCACCATCCCTGGATGTGTTTAAAGGTCGTTTGGATGTGGTGTTGGTGGATATGGTTTAGGGGAGAACTTTGTAGAGTAGGGATGATGGTTGGACTCAGTGATCCCAAGTGTCTTTTCCAACCTGAGTAGTTCTATGATTCTATGATAGCTGTCTTTTATCCAATGTCCAAGGTTCTTTAAAAGAATTTAGGAAAAAAAAGTATAAAACAGTTTTTTTTTTTCCCTAATATAAGCCTGATCCACCCACAGTTAGGTCATATCCATTAACTGAGAACACGAGAGGGCAAAATGAAGGAGCCATTCAGCCCAACACCCTGTCATGGCCAGAAGCAAATGACATGGTTAAGACATAACCACAGGCAAGAGTACCTCCCCCATTACACTTTCTCAGCTTTCAGCAATCTGCAACTTACAACTTCCCAAGGAAGACATGCCTTTTCCATTTTATATGTATTGGTGGATATTTTTCCATTAATTTTTCTAATCAGCCTTTCAGTACCAAAAAAGAATGGAACAGTAAAGGCTGGAACGTGGCCCTTCTTCAAAAGATGAAATTGTTCTCTCATAGCAGTGTTTCTTGAAAAAATTATCAATGTATAGATGAAAAGTCAAAATTGCTTTTAATTGAAATCCCTAAAGCAATTCAGTCTAAACAATCTAAACATGTGATTTCACTGCAAATTTTTGTTCTACACAAAATAAATAAGCGTTTTCATTCATACATTTCAGGAAATTCAGACATTATATTTTCCAACTAGATTTTGCTTTTATCAAAGTTTCACTTGATGAAAAGTTCTAAGATTCCTGAATAGATTTTTCTATTACCTTATATGGCAAGAGCTTTTGATGTTTTATTAGGAAACTTCTAGAAGAAATATGAGGTTTCTTTTGGAAGAGTCCTAGATATTAATTGAACAGATTCACCTTATCTCAATATTACTTAGTCTGACTGCAAAGGTTCTTGGCACTTTTTATAATTCTCTGATCAAACTCAGTAAACAGAATCAGTAAGTTATCCATTCTTATACCATAGTAACGAAAACTTGTGAACAGGCACATTGCTCTTCTACTTCACACCACAGACCTATCGTAGTGAACCTGACTGGGAGACCAGAGTACATGAAAGAGTTGGCAATCCACATAACAGTGAAGCTGAGTAAGCATAGTAGGCCTCTGCTGTATGTCCATCCCAGCCTTCAGGCTGTGATGTTCTGCACAAATACCTTGTTCACAGGATAAACCCAACCAGATGATTGTAACAGAAGAGCTGTATGTAACTCAGTACCAGTGACTATGCCACCTGTGTGGCCTTGCCTTCATCTAAAGGCAATAAAAAGAAATTATATGCGTGCACAAAGGGCCAAAAAGGAGAATCTTTTCTCCATGGTCAGGGTCTGTGCAACATGCTGTAGGAAAACCCATCCAATGCTACATGAATGCATGGTTCTCAGCATCTGAAGCACCGTAAGATTTATTCAGTATCTATATTCCTCTTTTACTATCCCTCAAAGGGGAAGAAAAATTTCTGGAGTGATGCAGTGGTGCAGGATAGCACTTTTGCTTTATAACTTCTTTGGAAGTTAATGATAGAGCTATCCAGTTGAGGGGGGGAAAAGGACACATTATTTCTTGTGCAGTTTATTAATCTCTTTCCAAGAAAAAAAAAAGTTTAACATGCCATTTAATGCATAGGGGAACATAATTTCATGAAATCTTACACAAAAGAGAAACATACTGAAGGAAATGGTTTTATTTCACACTAGTATAGAACTCTACTAGCTGGCAAATTTGAGACTTCCTGCTCTGGAAAAGCAGAACATGAAGAGGAACCAAAATGAGTTAAACCAAATCATTGTTGATAACAGGATTTCATACCCAATTACAGAATTTCCTCAAAGAAGAGATTGGTATGATTTGCAGAGAAGTGAAAAAAGTTCAGAAGGCAAATGAGAAAGACATAAACTCTGAAGCAGTTTTGACCATAATCCTCTCTTGTAGCCCTCAGGCTTCTGCAGTGCTCCAGTCTGGAGGCAGCTTTTAAGAATATAGAATCATCATAGAATGGTCAGGGTTGGAAGAGACCTTAAAGACCACCTAGTTCTAACCCTCCTGCATTAACAGGGACACCTCCCACTAGATCAGTTGCTCAAAGCTCCATCTAGAGGCCCTGAACACTTTCAGGGATGGGGCAACCCTCAGAGTGAATAATTTCCTCCTAATGTCTAGTCTAAATCTCCCCTCTTCCAGTTTAAAGTCATTACCCCTTGTACTCTTGTAAAAAGTCCCTCCCCAGCTTTTCTGTACCCCTGCAGGTACTAGAAGGCCACTTTAAGGTCTCCCTGGAGCCTTCTCCAGGCTGAACAGCCCCAACTCTCACAGCCTGTTTTCACAGGAGAGGTGCTCCAGCCCTCCATCATCTTCTTGGCCCTCCTCTGGATTCACTCCAAGAGCTCCATGTGTTTCTTATGTTGGGGGCTCCAGAACTGGACACAGTACTCCAGGTGAGATCTCATGAGAGCAAAGTAAAGGGGAAGAATCACCTCCCTTGATTTTTAAATGTAATTAAATATGAAAATGGATACTGCAATGAGAAGAGTAACCCCACTGAAATTCATTTTAGTGTGTCTCTAAGATGTCTGCTTCAGAGCTATGTGTTCACAATGCCTAACTGCAGTCAGGAGCTCTGACACCTCCTGGATGACACTGGAATAATGGCACGGGGGAATGTGCCTGACACTTGTCCATCAGGACACTATAAAAAAGGACATTGGTGAAACAGTTAATAAGACCACCATGAGAAGCAATCTAGGTTTCCCATTCAGAAGAAAAGGAATAGTTTATAACTCTTTGAAGTTGCTGCTTTCAAGCTCTGTATAGCTTAACTCAAAAGCACTGCTTATTGAAGAACGACTACTTTCCTGCAGAAAATTACAGTGGATACTTACCTACATGTTTCTTCCAGTTTTCTTGAGGCTTCTTCTAATCCAGCAGAAACATTAGAATTCCTTTTTTTTTTTTTTCTTCCCCTCCCAAATTTAAATGGATTGTGTTTTTTGTAAAACCGAAAAAAACTGGCAAAAGCACTGAGGTGGCCTTGAGGGTTACACAAAACAGGAATATTTTTAGTTTTAATATAGAAAACACATTGCCTTTTTGATAAAGTGGGAATTGTCATAAAATCCCAAGCACATACTCAGCTATGATCTCGGAAAGGAATATGTTAGGGCCTTTCAGAGTTACATAACTGGGAACAAGGAGACTAGACCAAACCAGCTAGACATGGAGGTTAGGAATTACCTCATCCATTTCACTTGGTATTTAAAATATTTAAGTCTCTGCTAACCATAATACATTTCATTTACACTCAGTGCAGAGGAATGAGCAACTCCAGATACCTGCTTTTCTTCACTACCTGCTAAGTAAGAAAAGGATGACTAGTTCAGAAGGATCTAACTTTTGGATGAGTAAGTTAGAGCTTACAAATAACTCCCAGAGATGGTAAGCAACTGGCAGAGAAATAAGTTTGAATTCCACCTCCAGATTCTTCTATAATAACTCTATTGTACAGTACATCTTGATTGTCTCCTTTAAAAGAGTATCATGTCCTGATTGTTTCCTTTAAAAACCCACAAACCTAAAATATGATCTATACATTCTAAAGCTATATTGTTCCACACAAACATAGGGACTGGGAAAAGAACTGCATACAGTCACATGTGCCAGACACAAACTGCAGCTGTGCCTGTCCCCAAAGGAGGGAAGAGGCTGTCACAGCTCTGCTGGTATGGCAAGAGGCTGAACTGTACTGAAGGGCTCACAAACATGACCAGCAGCCTTGCTTCTCCCATGAATGATTTAATGCATTAAATTTCAAAAGTTTAGGCCTTGGAATGAAAGAAACTGTAGGTTAAATGAATGATAACGGTTGCAGTTTTTCTCAGCAGCTACCATTTATGCAATGATCTGACTGACACGGGGTAAAGGGAGAGAGGTGCCAGCAATTGCATATGGTCCAAGAAGAACAGCATATGTACCACATTTATTTTTTTTAAGGAACTTTCTTGGTAATATTTACACCTAAACCTCAGCACCTTTTGACACAGATTAACATCCTATAGGTTGATTACTGTGTTCACAAGCAAATCCAGTAAAACTTGAGCCTCCCTTTCACTTAAGACAGTAAATAATACCGAGCTTGTCAAATCACGAAGCCAGTTTGTGGATAGATTTACTCTAAACTATCTGTGGGGAATCTTCAATTTGTATTCTTTGAAGTTTTCCATTTATGTGCCAAATCATAACTAACTAAATTCTCAGTCATTGTAGAGTTTACAATGCAAATATTCAAAGTTTCATTTTATATATATACATATCAAATAAACACAAGAAATGCCTGTACCTATAACATATCTTGCTCTCACTAGATGTATGAGAATAGGTATATATACTCTGTTTGTCTACAGACAGTTTTGCCTGTCTGTAGTCCTTGATATCCATGTCTCAACATGGATTTGATCAACTAATGTAAACTAATGCATCAGTAACCAAAGCAAAAAAAAAATTTCTCAATTCTTTAAGGGATACAAGACACCGTGGCATTTAAAATACTAAATTGCTGTTAAAAAGGGTTGTTACTAAAGACTTTCTGGTACTGCTGTGCTTTCAACAGAAAGGCAATTCTTAACCTGCTATTTACCAACAATGAAGCGATCAGGAATCATAAAACAAAAAAAGATTTAGAAAGCATCTTCAGCCTCTCTGCTTTTCATTCCTCTATGGGAAGCAAGAGAGTTTGGGGACCAGCATGTTGCAGCTGTAATCCACCGTGTCAAAGAGCATCAATTTTGTTCCTAAGCAACACTGCACAGTGCAGTAGTTGCTGTCCATAGCTGATAAGGATGCTCAGGGAGTTGTTAACTGGCTGCAACTGAGAGAGATGAAAGTTGCAGAAACTGAAAATAAGGCCACTAACACAGTAACAAAATTCCTCTTTTGGGTTATTAAAAAGGGGGAAGAAGAACAGTAATAAGAATGAAAAGTTAAGGATCCCACTCCCCTTACATATGCCATCATACAGAATACTCCTTTGGTTCATCTTTCTGAAAGAAGCCATGAGTTAGGATGCAGGAGACACTTTCAGACTGTGAGCTATTACACAATGTTAGATTACATTCCTCACAACCTCACAGTCTGACTCTTAGCCATTTAAAAGGAATGTCTGGAGGGCCAAGCTTGCAAGTGATATCTCGAAAGACTGCTCCCCGTGCATCAGCCAAAACATTTTGAGAATCTGCCAGTATAATACAAAAAAACCCCCAAGTGTCTGGATAGATGTATGAAGAAAGTCAGGATTTAGTCTCAGGTGTTTTTTTTCCAAAAAAATAATTAGTTGGAATTGTTAATATGTTATAAAATTAAACTATAAGTACTTTTCTGGAGTTTCACAGTTGGTTTTGTTTATGTTTTTTATCCAAAGTGACTTAAAACTGTAGTAGAATACACTTATTTTTAATTTACCAAAGTACTCAGACTAATTAAATAAATTCCTAGAAGTCCCTATTGACTGTTATACCGTAACAAATTTTATCTACTAAGGAAACCAAATGTTTACTAATTGAACAGCCAAATTTATTTATGCAGATACAGATTTTATAACTTTAAAATGCAAAAAAATTGAAAAAAATAGGCAAGCATTGTTAATATTATGTGTTATTTTTTTATATGAAGCTTTAGCGCAAGTGGCAGTACAAAGCTGAGCTAGACACCCTCTGATTAGAGTCAACTCACAAGTTACAATGTATCCTCAAAGAGGATATGATGCATAATGCTTACATTAAGAAAAGAACTTTTTATACAAAGAACTGGGAAAAAATAAGGAAAATGTTTTTTAAAGATGTTTCATTTAGGAACACAGATTAAGGTAAAAATCAACTAGCAGAGCCATATACCATGCTTACAAAATCCCTAGTGCCACAAGAAATGAAAAATAAATGTAGTCAAAGTACTTCTCAAACCTCCCACTTATGTATACCAAAAATATACATTAAAAAATCAAATAGACACAAAATAAAATTATCTCGCAGCACTCCAAAGAAGAAGATGCATTTGCAGTGGTAAAATAGAGAATTATTGTTTACTTTTTCTTACCAAACATCACCATCTTAACAAATTTACTGTATATAAGTTTAATGTGCGACCTACTGAAATCAATAAATCCTCAGACTGGGTGTTTCTTTTAAAAAATGTAATCTCCTCTTTTATAATTTTGTAGCTGTTTTCTAAAAACATTTTCATTAATTTAACAATACCTGCATGTCGTAACTCACATTTCTTACATACTTTTTCACACTGAACTGTTGGTTTGAAAAACACAGGGAGATAAAATTAGAATAAAAAAATACATCTCCCTGGGATGCTTAACATTATTCTTTCACTCATGTTTGTTGTTTTTTTTCTTGAATTACTTACTCGTCTTTCCTAAGAATACCACATACACAACACTCTATCTCCTACAGCATAACGTGGACACAGAGCACACGGTATTTTCAGAAGCCCTGAACCCTTGTAAGAGCAATTTGATTCTGATAGGAGTAGGACATACCCAGAGACTCAGTACAGTACTCAATCTAGCAGTTATTCTTGTGCACTTAACACTATGTTCTCTAAGGTGACTAGGTACCTACTTGCTTTCAACCGTTCTCCTTTGTGTTTCTAAGCACCTAAGCCTCTTTTGAGAATTCAAGCTGAGTGCCTGTCTACATCTCCAGATACCTAAATGCCTTTTAAAATCTTCCTTGCAGTGTCTGTCTCCTATAAACTACTAAACTCAGATCTCTGTAAGTATTGGCTTCACCATTAAGCCAACCAGATCAAAGAAACTAATAACACGGATGAAACTGAGAAACCAGGTATGAAATGCAAAATACTGCTTCTAAATACTTGATATATGCAATATTAATTTTTTTTTTTAATATTAGTAACATTTTTGTAGGTTTTTAGGCAACATCCCATTTTCTGTAACAGTGCAAGATCAAGCCCTAATTAAGTAGGTTTATACAATGGCTCCAAAGGCTTTCCCCTTCAGGACAGAGGACCTGCAGACCAGCAGTAAGGAATAACACTGCACAGTGAAACATAACAAACACAACTGTTTTTTAAAATACACAAATAATGTGACTGCTTATATGAATAGTTTATTTAATATTTGCACAGATAGAAGTCTTCTAATGTTTTATTAGCTTTTGTAAATGCACTTAACTGCTAGAATCTGAACAGATACCAGGAACTCTGTACTTATGACTGGGTACATTAAGATATGCCTCCTAATAATGCATAAGGTGTGTCTACTCTGGTGTGAGAAAAGGAGTGCTATCTTATTTGGATTATTAGAACTGAATCTTGTTGGATTAATTTTTTAATTATTATTATTTTTAAATGAAACTAAAATATTCTGGGACTTCTGCATTCGTCACATGAGCTTCTTATGTGCTCATGTTCAAATCTGAGCCTTCATTTATCAGATACCTCAGTAAATATTGGTATGCAGTAATTTTCCACAGAACACTTGCACCTATTTCACATCAGGTTGTCTAGCTTGAAGCGCTATTTTGTATTTCATCTTAATTCACATTTATTGAAGTTTATCATAGAATCATAGAATCCTAGGGGTTGGAAGGGACCTCGAAAGATCATCTAGTCCAACCCCCCTGCCAGAGCAGGGTCACCTAGAGTACATCACACAGGAAGGCGTCCAGGCGGGTTTTGAATGTCTCCAGCGAAGGAGACTCCACAACCTCTCTGGGCAGCCTGTTCCAGTGCTCTGTCACTCTTACAGTAAAAAAATTTTTCCTGATATTCATCTTAAACCTCCTATGCTCCAACTTGTATCCATTACCCCTTGTCCTATCACTGGTCATCATTGAAAAAAGCTTAACTCCATCGTCTTGACACTCACCCTTTACATATTTGTAAACATTGATGAGGTCCCCCCTCAGTCTCCTTTTCTCCAAACTAAAGAGACCCAGCTCCCTCAGCCTTTCCTCATAAGGGAGATGTTCCACTCCCTTAATCATCCTTGTGGCTCTGCGCTGGACTCTTTCAAGCACTTCCCTATCCTTCTTGAACTGAGGGGAAATAATGCAAATTTATATGTATACTTTGGTGAAAGGGATTGCCTTTGTCAAAACAAACCCAACAACTTTTTTATTTAACAGGGGGATTAAAAAATATTACCAGAGGCATAAGAAGATCAAAACCATATGCTCCAGCAGAAAATACTTAGGAAATAATGGTAAAATTTAGGCTAGTAATTGTGATAGGTCAAGGTCCAAGCATAGTAACTATTATTATTATGGGAAATGTAGCACAGAACTATCTGGACTTGATGATCTTACAGATCTTTTCCAGTCTTGGTGATTCTGTGATTCTGTGTATTAATTTAAAAACCCTTTCTCCATTGCACAAGTAATTCAGAAAAAAGATGTTTCAAAGACCATGTCTTGCACAAAAAAGCAGTGCTTCTATCTATCGCCCAGTAAATGATAAGTACAGAAATACACAGAATCTTTTCAAGCACCCCATGAGCTCTTTTGTCAGGT
This sequence comes from Apus apus, assembly GCF_020740795.1. NCBI lineage: Eukaryota > Metazoa > Chordata > Aves > Apodiformes > Apodidae > Apus > Apus apus. The sequence continues at coordinate 181,524,941 of NC_067282.1, read as the reverse complement.
AACTCATGAAGCATGGTAAGGCTGAATCCAAACTTTGTTTCTGTATTTCTAATTTATATTCCCTCTTTTGAACAATCAATCCACTTAACCCCTGCTGAACCAGATTCTTATCTCATCAGTTTACCATGATGTAAATTATGAACTGCTGCTAGTAGACTACAATGGTATAAAAATCAAGTAAAAGGAGTAATCAATTAGACTTTATTTCAAATGACTGAGAAATTAATTGTCACTCTGAAGCTTCAAGATGCTCTCAACTGTTTTTTTGGATGATCATTTTATTTCTGCAGTATTTATAAGTTCCTATGTTCAGAACTACAGTTTCCTTTTCCAGATATTTTTTTTTTTTTTGCACAGTAGCACTATTTCTACTACTGTATTCATAGATTTATATGGCTTTTATATTGAATTTTTTTCTTCTTAGAGGCACAATAATGTTGAGTCAAGTACAGATTGTCATCATTCAGTTTTAACTTCTTGGGTTCGATCACTTAAGGATTTTAATAAAATCACAATGTTCACTGAGGATTAGCTAAATGATAGGCCATAATTAATAGATCAGACAACAGTCATAATTACACTCTAAGGCGATATTTTCTGCTGCACTAAGTCAGCATATTTCTTTGCTACATCCTGGCCTACACCAATCTCATTTTTCTTATCTTGACTCACAATAACAAGAAAACAAAATTCCATCTCTTTCCATCAAAGGAGCAAAGAAATTAGATTTTGAGCAGAACAACCTTTTAGTTAAGCAACACCTTCATGCTCTTCATAACTGAAGTAAGGAAATTCATGCTAAAGAAAAATGCATGAAGTAAGCAGCTCCTGATCCTCTACAAGCTCTTCAGATTTTTTTTAAAGGAAAGCTGGTCCCTAGTGTAACTAAATAAGAACATTCAGTAAGTATATATATATAAGATTATAAATAAGAACTCCTGTTCTCTGTCAAGCGAAAAACAGCCTAATACAGTTTGAGTAATCTTTTTATTGGAGAACAAATATTTTTTTTTACTGCCATCAAAATGACCCTTACTATTCAGTATTTCAATTTCTCCCTGGAGCCCTTTTTGAATATCTAGTAAAGTGCTTTGCAGGTGATTACACTACATTTTGTCCCTCCTCTGTTATATAGTATTGTAACTATTCAAGCTAAACATCTCTGCTGTGAAAAGAAAATAGATTAAGACATCAAACACATTCGTAAAATACAAAATTCACTAGATTGCATACAAGAATACAAAAATAGAAAATGCTATTTGACACAGGGTTGAAAATATCAAACACAAAATGAATCCATGAGCCAATATGAACCTATGAGGCACAGAAATAATATTCCAACTTTGCTAATCTTTACCTTTGGAAATACTCTTCTGATGAATTTTAAAACTTTTTAACAAAATCATTCACAAAACTAAGATTTCTAATTTTGTGCTCTCTTTTCAGATTCTATTTAACCATTTCAAATTTTTAAAAACAAGTGCTGAAAAGATGGATGTTTTCAAACTGGTACACAGAGACCATAAGAAACTAAATGCACTCACAATGATTTGAAAAGGAAAACAAGACAATGTGTGTGGCATTTGGGAAAAAAAGTAACGTTGTGGAAATTTTATGATGTTCATGAAGAAAAAAATCGATCAAACAAAGGTCAGGAAAAAACTTTGTTACAAGAAAAGTTCAGGTCAAATGAATGACAATTACAATGAAGAAAAGATTTTATCTTGTTTTGAAGGATGAATGACAAATATGGAACAAAGAAGCAGAAAAAGATAAAGCCAAAAGGGTCTTAATATGAAAAATAAACTTGACCTGAACAAGCTAGTAGCCACATCCCTGAACAGGAGAACTATGGAAAGTGGCAATTTGAAAGAACAAGTGAAGCACACAAGTAGATGGAACATACACATAAGGATGCAGTAACAATGGAAAAGGAGAGAAGATGGGAGATCAGAATATGCAGGAAAATCAATTCCATTGCCCTATTCCCCTATTCACTGTTTGAGGCTTTCTGTTGCTAGTTTATATAATCAAAGCAAATAAAGGAGTAGTCTTGTGTTTAAGCTTCCCTTTATAAAATATTTCCCTTTATAAAATGAAATTGTATGATTTGACAAAGCTACCCAATGTAAAGCCTAGAAATATAGAAGTTTACTCTAGCAGTTAGATTAGCTTTAGAACTAGTCCCAGAAGAGCACTGTATTTCTTATTTAAAGTAGAATATCTTTATTTAAAATAAACTACACTATAGCTCTGTCTGATTTGGGAACAAACATTACCCTCACACTATCAAATCTCACCAGCTATTCCAGATCATTTGCTGGCTACTGACAGGGCAGAAGAGAAGTTATTAGATTATCATGTTCTGAGGTGACAGCAGATAGTGACATAACTGTGCTGTTACGTGTGTAGATGTTCAGAATCCCCCATGTAAGCCTGTCAGTCCCATTTCAGTAGGACTTTAGCTTTTTTCTCTGTCAGGTTTTACACTACCCTGTTTCTTGACCTTTATGCCCCTAACTTCTATGTTTTTCATTGTTATCTTGAACCTCCACAAGCTTTTTTGTGACCTGTCAATTTTATTCTCTTGTCTCTTGTCCCTACTTTACTTTTGCTTTTGCTACAACTAATACTGATAAAACAATAATTTGAAATTTTAAATAAGAAAGCTCAATTTCTGGCAGAGTGCATGCTGTTATGCAAGACCACCTTTCTCTCTCTTCTCTCTCTTTCGGCCTTTATGTCATTCTTGCTCTCTCTTTCTCTATTCCTTTCTTCCCTTTCTTTCAGTTATTTCACAGAGCATCTCTAGGTACAACTATGTACTAATTGAGTTGAGCACTTATGAACAGTTATTAGCTGGGATATCCTTGGAGGCTAAAATGTAGTAATATTTGAAATCACTGGCACTCTGCAGAAGAAAATGTAATCTATGTTTTTTAAAGACACTTTAATTGCTCAGCAATCATGCAGAACTGAGAAATATAGCTCTACTTCCAAGATAATAACTCCCCAAATCACAAAGGTTGCTTACTCAATACCCCTGCCATCTAGCAATATATGAGAATGACACCAAGACTCAAAATCTCAACTTTATGTTAATCCACTCTTCAGCATTAGTTTTCTTGTATTTTTGTAATATTCCACATAACCTGCTGTGTACTACTGTAATTTAAAACATAAAGACTTCATCTTGCTTTGTTACTAAATGAAAGAAGTTGTTCACATTGAGTCCATTTATATAGCCCTAATTCAGCTAGAATAAAATTAAAAAAGAATGAGAGTTCTGTATTAGTAAACAGGTGAGAAGCTTTAGCACAGAGTAAAGGTAATAATACTAACTACAATCAGCTTTCACTGACCCTTGATTCTTTTGCTTGTAATTTCCCTCTCTTTTTGTGTAATTACTCTGTCAGCTAAAAGGAGTTCAAAGTTTTATTATATTAATTATATTTAAATCTATTATTATGTATTAATATATTTATATATATTTAACATTTAAATATAACTTTTATATAGGTATCATGATGTTACAAAAGTACACCATCTAGCTAATGCATTGATTAAAGTTTTCCCAGAAATCTGTTATGTCTGTCATATCTGAACTTATAATCATACCTGAACTTCTGAAGGTGAAACTTTGGATCTCTGTACAACCTGCTCAAAACTTTCTCTGTGCAAGCTACCTCAAAAAAGGAGTCAAGATTTAAACCCATTTTCTTCTTCTCAGGACCTAAACATCATCTGTCTGTGGACTTTAACCTAGGTTCTTAGGCTCTATTCAAAGAGATTTTTAATGGCCATCAGTACTTTTGCAGAATTTACTCAGAATAATGCCTCAATAACTGGAACTATAGAATAATACTTTTTTTGTGCGTGTGAAAGAAACAAAAAATATCATAGCAATGCCAAAGACATACCACACCCACGTCATAACCAGTTGCAAAGTGGCCATAAAACCCAGACAAAACGATGTTCAGTACCATGGACAGGTCCTGCCCAGACTGCCCATCACTGCCACCACAACTTGCTCAAACAACACCTTTTGTTACAGAAAACACAGAGCAGCTCCTGCCATTTTATATTCAGATTGTACATTCTAAACACTGGTAAATTCTTAAGACCTAATTCGTGGAAATCATCACATTTCTAATTAAAATCACACGTCAAGAAATATCAGCATCAGGAAATACAGCACTATGGAACTGGTTAACATGTATAACTTGTTCCTCCTGGTAACTTGTACATTCAGTTTGCCATTACCAGGAGGAAATGAAAATAAAATAAAATAAAAAGGAACCTAAAAAGCAGATTAGAATTCCCAAAGCCCTTGTCACTCCTTTTTAGCATAACTTGCCCTTACAAGTCATATGAAATATTTACAATGCACTATATTTATCTTCATTTGTTACACCACGCTGAAGATAAAAGCCCTGTATAAAAAATGGTGGCATGAGACAGTCCCTTTATCTTTTTCAATGTGTTGCATGTGCGTTTCCCAACTAAATTACAATTGCACATAATAAATAAGTTTTTAAATAATAGTTTAATCATGCACTTTCATTTTGTTAAATTTAAAAGTTATTAATGTTTCATAAATCTCAACAGTCCCAACAAGATGTAGCAAAATGTTTGACTAATAAAATTATGGGGTTTATCTTCATCAAAATGAAAAGTTTGTCTTTTAACATCTGTAATTATTGAAGAACAATAAAGTTCCTAAGGAATCAAGAAAGTTTCAGTTTCATAGATGACACTCTACAGCTCAAAATTAAGAATAGGGAAAAAAATTGTATTCTCAATTAGTCAGCTGTCTAAATCCCAGTTATAATTACAGATAAATGCATTTCACAACTAGGGCACAGAATCAGCAAATACAACTCTGGTATCAGAGACTTCATGAAATAATACTATCTCACATCTTTCCACTAAAGTGCATAGTTGTCAAATGTCAATAACGGCATCTTTAAACTCCTAATTCTCTGAAATAATTTACATTTTCATTAGAACTCTGTTTTAAGACTTATTCTTGATCTGCCTTATGTCTCACACATCCTCAAATCATTTTCTAGAGTTTGTTACCAGTCAGTATAGCTTGACATTTGTCATTTACAAGTTACAGGTGCATGGAAATCCAAGGAAATTGATTCAGTGTCTTAAATAACACCAGGAATATTTTTTACGAGAATTAAGGTATCTATACCTGGTTTATTTATATGAAAACAAATCACTTGGTAATACAGAACTCAATATCCAAGTCTACATTAATACATTACTTCAAACAAAATGGCAGATCCACGTACTTCCATGTATGATCAAAGGAAAATATCACAGTTGGGCTCTCCTTATAGTTATCACTCCTTTAACAATACTCTAACAAGTCCTGTCAGCAAACATGTTACCCCATTAAAAATCCACTGGTAACTCACAGATATTCATAACATACTCCAATTTCACTATCTAAAACCAAAAAAAGTGTTAGAGAAAATTGCAAAGAACCCAAACAGTTTCAAGATTGTTTTGTTGTTTGCTTTTTCAGTTTATCTGCAGTTTTAAGGTTTTGGGTTATTTCAACTTCAGCAAGACTTTTAACTCTCTTGCAGGTGTAAAACATTTAGAAAGAAGTGATGAGTTGTATTCATGAAGTTCTGTAACAAAAACTTACCCTCGCATTTTTTCTATCAACATTTCTTTAAATTGAGCATTTTCCATTCGTGCCAATACACTTGTTGAAATGCTGGCTGTAACCAAACACCAGCTGCACTTACCCCAGTGTTGTCATGGTGACAATGGTGTACCAGAAGGCTGCAGGGATGCTGGTGAACTTGCTGGCTGATGAACCTTTCTCTGCATAGTACATGACTGTGGCAAAGATGATGATGGCCATTGTGAGTGAGAAGAGGAGGAAGCCTAACTCTGAGGCGCAACTTTTCAGGGTATAGCCCAGGATGCGCAGCCCCTGTGAATGGCGGGAAAACTTAAAGATCCTGAAGACACGAAAGACTCTTAGTGTCACAAAAGCCCCACTGACATCCTCATTATCTGTCATCACCAGACCAATGTAATACGGCATAATGGCAACCACATCAATGATACTCATGACACTGCGCACGAATTTGTAGCGACTAGGGGCTGCCAGCAGACGTAAGAGATACTCAACTGTGAAGATCATGACACAGGCAGTATCCAGACAGAAGAAAGCCACAGCATAACGCTCTCCACATGGCAGCTCTTTGATGCGACCTGGGCTTACCCCACAGGGCACTGTCTCCACCACATTGGCGATAACAGAGACAGCAATGAAGAAACCAGTGACATAGTAGAAGACCAGGGCCAGTGTGCTGGTGTGTGGGTTTTCAAAGGCCCGCCACATCCTCTGCCGAGCTGTCATTGAGGGCAGGGAGCTCTCAGCTGCAGGATCCTGATCGGCATCATCCTGCAGGCGCTCAGCATTCTCACGCCGGCGATCCTTGTATTCCTCATAACAGCAATCGCCAATAATCTCAGGGATGATGCCAAAGAAAGCCAGCTCCTCATCATAAGCTGAGATGCATTCCTGGCGAGGATAATGAAGCTTCCCGGTACGGTAGAAGTTGAGAATGTGGCGGAAAATGTCAGGGTCCCGGTCAAAAAAGTACTGCTGTGTCTCAGGGTGGTAGAAGAAGTCCCGCTCCGAACTGCCCAACAGAGTGTCAGGGTAGCGCTCTAAGGTGTCCAGCCACGTCTGGAACTGGATGCCACTCACATTCAGCACAATCAGAGAGTCCTGACTTCGCTTCCGCTCCTGCCGCGGAGCAGCTGGCATAGGACCTGTGGCCACTGGCATCCATCCTATGGCTGCTGCCCTGGCGAAGGGTAACCAAGCTGCTACTCCTGCTGCCATGGTTCCAAACACCTATTACAGTTAAGGAAGTCAAGCTAGAGACAGTTCTGGTCCAGCCACTAAAACAGAGAGGGAAAATAAAGATACAAAGGCTCACACATTTTCAAGGCAACAGAATTTCTGAGCATTGTTGTGATTTTCAGTATTAACTGAAAGCCTTTCTTCTTCCTTTTTCTTTCCTCCCCTTTTTCATCCCAGAATATCCTTTCCAGGGGCTGGTTAGCTAGTTAGGACAACAAATCAGGGCACTTGGAAATCAACGTATTCAAAGCAGATACTCTAGCAGCCAGATCCTTTGGATACAAGATCCATGCGAGGCCCCTAGAAGGAAGCAACGGTCCATAAAGCACTAACCGCAGGAGCCGGCTAGCAGCTCTGGTGCAGCGGTGCAGCCACCTGGAAGGAGATTCTCTTCCACGCGCGATGCAGCCGGTCCCCCGGCCCCTCCTCCGCTCCGCTCCGTTCCGCTCAGCTCCCCTCCCGCTGCCGGAGCCGGGCCGCGGCCGCCGCGGAGCCGTCCCCGGGCGGGCTGCAGCGGGGCCGCCCGGCGCCGCCGCCCGCTCGCCGTGGCGGGGCGGAGGGGATGGGCAGGGAGGGCCGCCCTCACCTCCCCAGCCGCAGCCCCGGAGCAGCAGGGGGACCAATCCTCTCCCTGACCTTGATCGCCGCCCCGGGGACTCCCTCCTGACCCCGGCTCAGGGCCGGGGGAGCCGGCGGGGCAGGGGGAGGAGCTCCGGGGGGCAGCATTAAACTTTTAAGGCAAGTTTTCCGTGTAGGAAATGCGTTGAAGGGCAGAGGGGCTCTGGGGAAGGGGAGCCGGGAGGGGGGAGCGCCCCAGGGAAAAGAAGCAGGAGGGGAGCGTCCCCGGGACGGGCTGTCGGGGCACTGGCAGGGGCTGCTCCGGAGCGAGGAGACCGGGGCCGGGCAGAGCCGCGGTGACTCTGGAGGCAATAGCAGCGGGGGCTATGGAGACACCCACCCGCAGAAGGTGGGATGCACGGGGGATCCCCGAGAGCGGCCGAAAGGGCGGCGAAGGGCTAAGCCGGCGGAACGTGGAGGTGTAGCGGGAGCAGGTCAGGGGCTCCCCGGCGGCGGGGGAGGCCGCGGCGGGCGCGGGGCAGGGGCACGGGGTTCCGTAGAGACTCGGCGGTGGATCTCCCCCCTCTCCCGCCTCCCTCCTCTCGCCCCTTCCCCTCGGCTCCGCTCTCGCATCCCTCTGGACGTGCCCAGCCTGCGGCACCTACCTGGGAAAGTCTGTCGAGAGCGCTCAGTTGCATAGAGACTTTTGGAAATATGGGTACTGCTGCTAGATCTCCGCGCCCCGCCGCGAACGGCGGGGAAGTAGTTGCTCCTGAGAAAGCTTGATCGCATCCAAAGGGACATCGATAATAAGGCTTTCCCCCACCCCCACCCCGTCCGCCAGCGCCGAGCGCCAAGCAACAAGTTCAAGGGGTGGGTGGGGGGAAAAACAACGTAATCGCGCCTGGCAACTCGGCGGAGCACGTCCTTTCGGGGCGCGGATCGGATCCTGCGGCGCGGGGCTGCTGTCAGGCGCGGCTGCGGCCGCTGCCCCTGCCCCTGCCGCGGGGCTGCCGCGGGCTGCGGGCGGCGGCGGCGAGGCCCTGGCGCGGCCGGGGGCGGGGGGGGGGGCTTCCCGCTGCCTTCCCCACGGCGGGCGGGCCACGTCGCCCTGCCGCCGCCCGCGGGCAAGGGGCGCAGGGGCGGGCGGCAGCGGAGCGGGGCGCGGGGCGGGCGTGGAGAGCATCGCTCCGCGGGCGGAACAAAGGGGCTGCGGAAGGCTGAGCCGGCGGCGGCAGGGCAGGCGGGGAGTGCCTGTGTGTGTGTGTGTGTGTGTGTGTGTGTGTGTGTGTGTGTGTGCGCGCGTGTGCCTGTGTGTGTGTGCGCGCGTGTGCCTGTGTGTCTGTGTGTGTGTGTGTGTGTGCGCGCGCCTCTGTGTGTGTGTCTGTGTCTGTGTGTGTGTCTGTGTGTGTGTGCCGGCAGCTCCGCACAGCCCCGCTGGAGTTGTCGGTGCTTAGAGCAGGGATCGGGCGGCGGAGACGCTTTAGGTGAGGTATCCAGGGGATTCCTCCGGAGCGCTCGCTCCTTTCAAGGGAAGGGGCACAACTGATTGAAGGAAGAGGGGACGAAATGAGATGCCTGGGAGCGAAGTGCGGCGCTGCTCCTCACAACCCGCCCAGAGCCACTCCGGGGTCCTCGCTGCAATATCCATATGGCTCTTACCAGCGCTGGGAAAGGCGAGAGCCGGGACGGCTACGGGAGCCTTTTCCTGCTCTCCTCCCCGCTCCCGTGCAAAGCCGCCCCCTTCTCCCGCCGCTAGATGGCGTGTGGATGACGGGAAGTGCGCTCCCCGCCGGGGGGGCCGCAGCCCCCGCCCCGCGCCCCCCGCCGGGGCCCCGCCGGCGGGACCGGGCTCCGCGGGGAAGCGGGGACCCAACTCCTCGAGCTCCGCGTGCCGCGCTCGTAGCTCCCCTAGATAGATGAAGCTATCTGTGTTTTTTTAGTTAAGATTCTGAAAACGCTCGGTGTCTCCTTCACAGAGCTCGCATCAAGATGCCAGAAGGTATTCCTCCTCCTCCTAATGTACTCTTCTTTAGGTTTAGTGCTAGGTGGCTTCCAAGGGAATCATAAGTAGGTTCCTTTATACTTGAAGATCTTCTGAACAAACTTCCCACTCTGACAACCTATTTTAGGTATATGCCAAAGAAACCCAAAAGAATAATACACCGAAAATATCATTAACCTTGAGAGGTAACTCTTTTCTGTATTTTGATAATATTCTCAACTTCAATAGCTATTAAATTCTGCTTAGGTTCCCATGAAAAAATATGAACATATCAGCACTGTCATCTCCAAGCTGTTCATATAAGAAATGCTTGAAAGCTTGGAGGGAAAAGGTTTAAAAATGTTTGAGTGCAAATCCTAACTAACTTAGGGAAACTTGTGATGATGATTGATCATATGTATCAAATCACATGAAATAAAATATCACATAAGACAAAGGATACTTTCTGTAGTTATGCTGAAGTTGCTTACTTTTCTGTTTTGGGTTTTTTCTGGCTCAAATGTTCAGTACATTATATCCTACAAATTAATTCATTGATTTTAAATGACTTGGTCAGCTGTAGGTATTGAGCTTTCAATGATGCAGATAGTCTTTGCCTGTATGAAATATCAGGGTGTTTTTTTTTATTATTTGGTGCTACAAAAAGATAGTTGTGTAGCAATTAATATAGCCCAATTTATGATCCTGTCTGCACAGCACTGAGGTTATAATAGAGGACTTCCTTTCCAGGCAAATAATCAAAAGATGTTTCATTTTCAGCTATAGATCCTTTTTGTAATCAATAACTGCCCTTATTTTTTAACATGCCTAGGTTTATAGAAGACAGTTACTGTTTTCAGCTGCTTTATTCTTTGTGGTTTTGCCAGAATAGAATTCTTCATTTACAACAAAAGGTTTTCCCTATAGAGAGGAGATGGTTTCCATTAAAGAATCACACTGATTCTTTCTGTAAACTTGAAGTTGTTTCAGAGACTTAGACATTTCATGAAGAAATGGAAAAAAACACAACAAACCCAAACACACACTATACATTTGGACAAGTGGGTATCAGGTAGTGTTGTAACATTGTGTCTGTTTTAAATTAGAGGTTTGAAACCAGTCCAGATTCAAAGTCTTTTCTGACACCATTGCCTGTGTGGAAAAATTATCACCTCACCTTAAATTTTTGTGGCCGGCCTGTGTATCACAAAGGCATCTTTCTGAAAGTGTATCTTGGAAGGCAAAGGCAGAGTGTACTCCTATTACCTTCTTATTCTAACACAAAGTCCATTAATGTACTAATAAAAAGTAATACTCAGGAGCTCAAGCTTTCACAATTTGTGCCTTAAGTTTAGTACCTTAAAATTGTCAGGCTGCAGTATTCCTTACTCTGTACATTTCAGGAAGACTAAATTCTGGTACATAAAGGGTACCTAAATAATCGGCTCTTCTGAAGTAAAAATCCTGTCTGTGACATCAGAATTAGCTACCAAGAAATTGGCATGATGTGAGAGGGAGGATTATGACTTCAAGTAGGAATTAAATAGCAGAGACTCAAATGAGACAAAAATCCTATTTTCAAGCAAAGAAAATGAGTCCCAGTAACTGAAAGAAAAGAAGAAAATGGTACTAAGGGGAATACACAATGGACTCTTAATATGAGCCATTTCTTAATTCTTTGCAAAGTCTTGAAGCACAAAGAACTCTCTAAGGATTAAAGAAGATAACAGCTATGATGCGTAAGTTTGTATTAATGTGTTTAATTTTTTCTTTAATACTTTCAGAAGTATTTACAATGTTTGAAACCAAGAATTTTTATACAGATTGAATGTACTTGTACATCTTCTCTTCTTAATTCCTCTAGTATTAAGCCAGTGGTCTTTACTTCGAGAAAAGAACACTACAAATATTTAAAGCCACCTTGTAAGCCTTAACCTTAAGCCTAAACTATATGTCTGACTTTTTTCTTTCCATTCTCTTTAATCTAGAAGAAAATGTCACCATTCCTGCATTCATATACTAATATTTCTTTGCTGTCAATACCAAATGCATAAAATCTTGCAGAGATTTCCCCCTTCTGGATTCGTAAGAACAGTGTCCATAGAAAAAAGCAGATTTATCTACTATTTGGTAAAAAACTGCCAAGGGCTTTTTTTTTTTAATTTTATAGGAACCAAAACTACTTCAAAACACCAAAGTTTCTTCCAAAACACTCTCTGGTTATTACTAGCAGAATATTCTACTGATCTGACTGTTCTACATTGTGTATTGCCTGTTTGAAGGTCTGAGTGCTTCTCAGTCTGAGAAGAAGAATACTGGGTTTTTTGTGTTTTCTTTTGAGTTTGTTTTTTGGGTCTTTTTGTGTTTTGTGGGTTTTTTTCAATGAAGGAAACATTCCTAAGACTTTCTAAGTTGAAAAGTCTGGTATAAGGATTTCAAGACTACTGATCACAGACCCACTGAAGAACTGGGTCATGAGATTAAGAATGTCACAGAGGATAAGGATTCTATAAAGCAAGTTGAAAAAATAATTCCTTGATCTAACATCCAATCAACAAAAATACATATATTCATAGTCTGCAGTTTACTTGCCTTCATAGATTTATCTTGTGTATAACTACCTGCTTTTTGTAGTGTGGGCCAGAAAGAGTAAGTGGGAAGCTTTTGTTACGGGCATAATTCTCCAAAGACAAAAAGCCACCTTTCTGGGAGTTTGCTAAAATAGGCTCAGGTCACTGTGCAGTGCAAGTGCATGTTGCCCTTCTTTCTATATGGAGAAAAGGGTTGTGCTGGACGTTAAAAAAAATGATCTCTACTTGGTCGAGGATTAAGACATACTGGGGGGGAAGTGAACAATGTGCACCATTTCTTTTAAATTTTGAAGCCAATCTGAGAGTTAATATAGCCATAATTAACCTTATATCTGTGTAAAAGATTTTTTATGTATGTATTACAGATTTCGTGCATGGAAGAGAGGGCAGAGCTGTGGCTTTGTGGTTTTTTTTTTTGCTTAAGGTGGGATTCAGTCAGTACTTGGAATCATCTCAAGAAAACCATACGTTCTTCCAAAGAAGGGGCTGATTTGATCTTAAATATATATCTAATTTATCTGTTTTAAATTAAAAAATACTGATTTAGTAATTATGTATGTTTTTCTTGGTCTGCAGGATATTATATAAAAGATTAATTCTATTAAACTATGTATTAATCATGTCAAGTTCTGAAAATTCCTCTTCAAATAACTGTTACTTTAACAACCAATGAAATGGCAATAAAAAAAACTTGTAAACTTTACTTTAGATCAATACATATGTCTTTTTTTGAATTCATGTTTTGGTTCATATAGTATCTTCAAAGGAATAGTTGTTTCATCTGTATAACGAGGCCTAATTTCAAGAAACTTAGCTTTAGGCACCTGTGCTACCTAATTAAGACCCTACTCATCATAAACTCCTAGAACTGATGGGGAGAGAAACAACTCCAGAGGGGCAATCCATTTCTACACGCAATCTGAGCGTATGTAGGCAGGTAATGACTGTGATCCTTAACTTTGGAGTCTTGGATACTTCAAATTAGGCAGGATGAGGATGAGAGCCTGAGCCAGTCTGCTAAGTCAATGAGAAAACTACTCTGGACTTCAGGTGTCTAAATTTAAGGTCACATCCTTAGACAGCAAAACTGAGAGTGAATTCATGCAGAAAACTAAATAACCATGGGAGTTCGTACTCCTGGTTGTACTGAAGCTTTTTGGGAAATCTTCTTTGACAAGGATGCCTCTTGCCAGACTTATTTGTGTCACTGCAGCCACATTTCTAATCACATGCAGAATCTCCAGTATCATCAGATACTGATCTTTCACTCCACAAGAACTTAAAAAAAAAAAAAAAAAAAAAAAAAAAAAAAAAAAAAAAAAGAGAGAAAAAGCAGTAAGAAACCCTCTTAGAATGTATAGCATGGATTAGAAACACTCCTCATACTGAAGTGTGAGGCACTAGTAAAGTACTTAGTTCTGACAGATTTTGGCATTAATGTGTGACAACATGCCACTTCAACTAGTTGGTTCTTTTAAGTATATAGAGTTTGCCTCTTGCTTTTTCTTTTTGTGTGCATTTGTTCTTTAACATATGAGTCTCATCATTTGCTTGCACAATTGGGAAATTATGTATCAGACAAGATTTAAGATATTTTATCTAATCTGGTTCTCAAAAAGCAATGCACATTAAGATCATAATGCAGCAGGCAGATGATATCTGCAGAATTAACAGCCCGTGATTCAGTCATGACCATTCCTTCATATGTTTCTTCTTGATTGAGAATAAAACTTGACTAAACTGAAGGATCAAAGTGGGTAAGTGAATCAAAACTTGAATAAAAATGTCCAGGTGAGCTGAATGTATGAGTTAAGGCACTGAATCCTACTTTGCACATTACACTGAAAAATTAAGTAAGTTCTCAAGCCTTACAACAGTGAAAAGTGTAAATCAGATTAGAATCTCAGTCTCAGAAGGAAGGGAATTTGCCTGGAAATGTTTATAAAAGAAATGTGCAAGATATGTTAAAGAAGAACTGATTCACAGGAGTAACAGTGAAAGGGCCATGGGCAGTCTGTGATCCAGTGTAACCATGATGAGATGGACTCTGCTAGGGTGGTTATGAAGGCTTGGAAGACACAGTAAATTTGCACAAGCTTGGAAAGCTCAAGCCTTTCAATTTTCAAATTGGGTTACTTTTCTTCTTTAAAAGTGTCCATAGACAATGGCCAAGGTAAAAATTAATTCAGTTTGCATATCAGTAGCTTCCAGATTCAGAGACTATGAAGAATATCACAGACTAAAGTTTCTCCTCTCACCTGCAGTACTGGGTTGAGTTCTGGATCCCCCAACAGAGGAAGGACATAGAGCTTTTGTAGTGGGTCCAGAGGAGGGCCATAAAGATGATCTGGGGACAGGAACACCTCTCCTGTGAAGACAGGCTGAGAGTGTTGAGGTTGTTCAGCCTGGAAAAGAGAAGGCTCAGGGGAGACCTTATAGTGGCCTTCCAGTACCTGAAGGGGGCCTACAAGAAAGCTGGAGAAGGACTTTTTATAAGGGCATATAGCGATAAGATAAGAGGTAATGCCTTTAAGCTGCGAGAGGGGAGATTTAGATTAGACATTAGGAGGAAATTCTTCACTATGAGGGTGGTGAGACACTAGAGCAGGTTGCCCAGGGAAGTTGTGGAAGCCCCATCTCTGGAAGTGTTCAAGGCCAGGTTGGACAGGGCTTTGAGAAACCTGGTCTAGTGGAAGATGTCTCTGCCCATGTAAGGGGGTTGGAACTAGATGATCTTTAAGGTGCCTTCTAACCTTAACTGTTTTATGACTCTATAATTCTTTTAAGGTTTTAAGCTCCTTACTCCAGGCCATCCACAGCCCTACTGTCCTTGTCTATCTACTTATACTTGGAAAGAGTAATCTGATCAGTGAAATTATGAAATCTATGCTCAGTGGCATTATAAAATCTTTGTTCCATTGGGATGCTACCTGATGGAATAGATGCCTAATGTTAGCTGAATAAAGCAAAAAAATAGTTAGTGTCCTTTATATTTGCTTCTGCTTTAATTAAGATGGGCAATATTGCTAAAAATGTGGAAAATTTGTGGAAAAAGCAGATAAGCAAAGCAAGCTTGGTAAAATTAATACTTTTCCAGGAGTTCTCATTCCAATTTTTCTTACCTCAGTCTTGACAATATTTTTAGACTTATAAATAAATTAAAATGGATTATCTTTATTTTTTCTTCAAGTTTCTTTTAATGTATTTACTTACAGAGCTTTCTCTGTGTTCCGCACTTTAGGAGCTGTTTGCCTCACAGGCAGCAGATTGTGTGGCAAAATGATTTGGGCAAAACAAAAATAAAAAATACAGTGTTTTTTTTAACTTCTTTAAAATTTTATTTTATTTTAACTCCGTAACATACTCACACAGTGGGAATCTTTCAATCAGTATCCAAATGTTACCATTTTAGGTATGCTTCTTTTTCTTTGTATTCCAGGAAATGTAGGGTTTGGATGACAGCCACCTTCCTCTGTTCCTGCAAAAGCCTCACAACGATCAATGGCTCTTTGCCTAATTAGTCCCATCTCTCTTATACTGCAAATCCTTTCTGAACTGCTTTGTTACTACATTGGCTCTGCTATTCAGTACCTTATATGGAGGGTACCCAAAGAGGGGTAATACAGCTCTTACTGAGACCAACTGGAATTGTATACTACCTGTTTTTAATAACTGATTTCTGTTCCAGCAAACTTCCACTATCTCCAATCTCAGAGGCTTTATAGGAATCCTATATGAAAGAGATGAATATGTGTGAAAATATAGTTAAATAGAAACAATGTGTCATTCACTGGCACATATGAATATAGAACATTTTTCAAAAGTTAGTAGATTGAATAAAGTTATTATCTTGCATTACAAATTAGTTCCTTAGTCCAGCCAACTCTTCACAGAAGAAAAAGCCTCAGGTCAGGCAGACAGGCATGAACTGGTAAGTCTGCAAATCTGAGAAGATCTGGAGAGCTGCCTGTAGGGGCACTTTTGATGCCAGTAATTGCTAATAGCCCCTGTACCACAGTTCAGAACAGGAAATAGAAACCTTTCATGTTAATGATTGCTTTCTAATTTCATAAACAGCAATGAGAAGGCAGTTTTTTATAGCAAGCCCCTTCTCCAGCTTAGGGAGGAGATACAATTTTTGTGGCGTTCCTGGTGGCGTCACTAGTGATTGTTAGGTCCAAGCTTCCAATTGGAAGAAAGGATGAAATAAAAGATCTTGGAGTTTGTCTAAAGAAGTGAAACATTATCCATGATTGTTTGCACAATATTAAATTTTAAAAAATCAAGCAAAAAAAAAAATCAGAAAAGCTAGCATTTTTTTTTCATAACATCTAAAACCAGCTTTATTTCCCTGGAACACAAATGAGGGCAGAGAGAGGAAAGTTAACAAGCCCTAAGAAACATGTTAATTAGGCTTGATGTCATGGTATTAGTGGATGTCATCTGGACCTAGCAGTCATAAAATAAAAAAAAGTTAGCAGTCATAAAACCAATAAGTTACAATTTAAAACTGTCATAAATTTAGTGGTCATTATGCTGTACACGCTCCCAAAAGAAATATGTCACAGAGATATGTTAGACTTATCCATTATTTAGCTTCATCACAAAGTTAAACAAATATTTTTTTGCTTGATAAACAATGCTACACCTCAGGGGCAGTTTTCAGCACAGGTTATTCAGTTATAAGTTTTGCTGCCAAGACAATCTGACAGTTTGCACAATATTATTGCTGTCCAAGTTAAAAGAAAGATGTTTCAATTAAATCACACTTGCTTCATAAAGAGGCTGCACCTTTTTATCAATTAAAAACTTTATTTTGCTGTAGTACCATTGTTCATTAATCAAAAAGCAAGAAAATACCTAATTTGAATTACAGCCTTTTAAAAGCAAGATAACAAGGAACAAAATAATCACAATATCAGATCTTGAGTTTCCTTCCAGTGGTGTATGTAGTATTTCTCAGTAACTTAAAAGAACTACTATACAATATAACATAAAACAGTCTCAAGACTAGAGCAATTACAGTCTAGATATTTGACATACACCATGTGAACTTAAAAAAAAAAATAATTAAAAAAAATCTGTTCAATCTAATTCACATTAAAGGAATATAAGCAGAGGGGTGAAACACCAGGCAGGAGGGACATTTCTGTAAATACAGCTCTGTTTAAAGAAACAACTTGAAACCACTTGTGTAGCTCAAGGTCCTAGAATCAATGACAGTTCTGTTATGGGTAAAAGTCCATTTAAGGCTTCTGTACTGCTCTCATCAGCTTCAGCAAACTGGTCATATAATTCACAATAAGTTTGGTAATCTAATTTTATCTATTATACTGAATGAAAGAGTTGTCTAGATGGGCTATCAATCCTTCCAACCCCCATACTGTATTCTTCTCATTCATCCCCTACTTATAGCAATTATAACAGAAGATAATATAACATGGAAAGCTTTTAAAAAATGAGTAGTAATGTGTGCAGCATAACTAATGATGTCTGGTTTCCCTCCTCTCTCTGATGTCTAAGAAAGGGTGATCTCATTAGCCTCTTTCACAAGGAATAATAATAGGGTGTCTCTTCTCCATCCACTTGCCAGTTCTCATAAAATTATAAAAACTGCTTATCTTTAGGCTCATCATCTAAAATGATGTTCAAGAATTACTGTGAGTTTGACAGACAGACTGACATGGGAAATGATTGCATTCACTCAGTAACTTGGAAATTTACTCAATTACTTAGAAACACAGGTAACAAATTGCCATCTCTCCTTATTTTGATATGTTAATTCTGATAATTTCTAATCAGTATACTGCAGAAAAGAGAGATTTGGACATGCTCTTTCCCCGTGTCTTTACTGTGGCTTTCCATATTTCTCTCCCTGTAGATAAAACTGGTTACACAGAACAGTTACAAGGAATAGCACAAAGATTTCTCTTGCCTGGCTGCAATGCCCCTGAAGTGCAACAAAGAATTACAATTAAGAAGTAAAAATCTTTCCGGAGCTTTTTCACAGCTGCTAACGTAAACAGTTGCAGCTAGTAGCTAGAGATGTGTGTAGATCAGCAGCTGTTCTTGAACAACAGCTCTTTTGTGGCATATTTCCTGCTTAGACCCTAGTCCATGTAAGCTCAAGCACTTAGTAGCTAGTGGGGATCTCAAGAAAAAAATTGTAACAGATGTGTGTGTATGTGTAGGTCTAATGCAGTCAAGGTTTAAGCGAATGTCATAATAAAAATACCAAGGACATACAAAATTATTAAAATGATACTAACAAGATGAGAGTAGTACTCTGTAACATGCTTAGACATTAGCAAAAAACATACCTGTAAAACCTGTTGCTTGATGAAACTTCTTATATATTGGAGATTTGTCTGGCTATCCTCAGGCTGGCAGAGAGAGGCATGTAGCATCTCTTGGTGACTGTGAAAAGGTCACAGAAGAGGTATTTACAAGCACAATAATAACCTTTTTCTCCCCATTTTCCAATGTAAAGCATCAATAATCTTACCTTGTTAGTATTGCCTTGATAGCAAATAATCTATGCAGTTCTTGTTTTCTGTGATTCAGTCACATTCTGTTATCATTGTCTGTCACTTAGAAACAAAGTAAGATTTTGGTGAGTTTCAGAAAGTCTGGATGGAAATAAAACCCAGTATGTCCAAGATAAAAGCCATCCCCAATCCCACTAACTTGAATTAGAATTGGAAGAACAGCAGTTAAAATACCCCACATTTCTTCAAGCCATTTCTGTTTTAGGAAAATATTCAAGGGAAATTTAGTCATTTTCTATGACATTTAGCCACTGAGAGAATAAGCCATCTTTAAATATGGTAACTATTTGTACTCTCATTAGGAACCCAATTTTGAGCTAATGATGAGCACCTCCTGAGAAGTGCTGCCTGCCTCCTGCTCCTAATGAAATTAATGGCATCTAAGAATGTTTAGCACCTCACAATAATAAGTTCTTATTTACCACCCAAGAAGATACCAGAGTGGGTCATATTTATTAAATTTAAGCCCTTTTTTGTCATTCCTATTAACTTCAGTATCATCAGGAAGAAGTCCTATTTGAAATATGTATCTGCTTTTCCATATACTGCCACATGGGTAAAACTACAGCTCAGAATATAGCTGCCATTGTATAAATTACTTTTCCTAGTCAGCATCAAGATGTATTGATCTGTGATACACTGGATAAATTACATGTTTCAGTCATTCTATTGGTGTAAGACCTGACAAGGTAATTCTTTTATAACTAATATGTATTTAATTTACAGTATTACAAAAATTGAAAAAAAGACAAAATATTTGGCATTTTAACATTTTAAATACAATAAAACCAGTGCAAAATTATACTTCAGGAAAAAAATCCCAGTAAAAATGTTTGTCAAACAACTTAATTATAGTAAATTTCCCAAAATTAATTCGCCATATATGAAACATTTCACAGTGATCAGATTCCATTTTCTGCTTTTGATCTTTAGCAGGCAATTCAACAAGGAGTGATTTTACTGCTGCAAGCCACACTCACTCCAGTTTACACTGTTGCACTTCTGATTAAAGCTATGGAAACAGATTTAGTAGAATTTAAACTTGTGTAACTGAGACAAGAATACATTCAGTTTTGTTTGTGTATAATGAAAAATGGTTATTTCAAAGGTACAACTAAAGGCAAATATCATTATATCACTGAAGAAATCTTTCTGCTATGAAAGAAGCACTTTTTCTACTGCAAATATTCTCCTGTTCTCTTTTCTTTGACTAACATGAACAAAGGGCAATAAAGAATTCTAGTTTCTTATTTTTTTTTTTTAAAGGTATGATATCAGACCATAAGTGGGCCTGCCTTTCTTCTAAATTCATCATCTCCTACTATGTTTCATTACATATGGAAAGCTCAAATACAGTATCTGGTTAAACGCACTCAGTCTTTCAGGAAATTACAAAATCCAGTGTTATATGTGAATAATAAGTATTTTGCCATTTGGTTTGGTGGAATGTAGATACTGTGATTCTAAGTAAAATATAAATGACATAAGGAAAAAGGCCTACATGTATACACTCATAGAAAAGTAAGAAATGTACATGTTCATGTCATTTTAAGCTTGATATAAACAAGTTTTCTGTAATCAAGAACATTTTTCATTTTAAAGCTGTAAAGACGGAAAAATTGCTGCTATAGATTTTTGGTTTTCTTTGTTTTGGTTGAAATTAGGTATGTATTTGACAAGCTGGTAGTTTTTCAAATAAAATAATTTATGGTTGGTAGTATAACTGCAAATAACTGGATTTATTTCTTTTTTTTCCAGTTCACTTCCTGAGTAGGAAAATTAAAAAAACAAACCAAAACCAAAACAAAATACTGTTATATGTTGACGCAGAGCTGAAATTCATTGATTGTTCCACTGAAAGAAAAGAATAAAACCAAATTAACTTATTCATTAAATCTTCTTAGACACATTTAATTTGGTGGGTTTTTTTTCCAATTTTCTGTAATTTTGGCATTTAACAAAGCAAAAAAGTAATTTAAAACCAAATAAAAAGAAATGTCCTACCTAGAAAATGTCAGAAAACAGAATTTCAGATGTCCCCTGTTAGCCAAGATGATTAGAAGCTATTTCAAACCAAAGGCTGTTTTTTCAGAGAATGGACTGTTTGTGGGAAAAAATAAAAATACATAAAAGAGCATAAAATACAGTTACTCTTTACTGTATACTTTCAAAACTCAATTAATTTAGATTGTGAAACAGGTTTCTTTGTTGAAGTGAAAATTTATATTTATATCCTGTCAACGTTTGACGCAGTTGGACAACAATGCTCTCGATCCCCTCCCCCTCCTACCCAGGTAGGGAAGGAGAGAGAGAAAAAAAAAAGAGACTTGTCTAGATTGAAAACTGAACTGTGCAACTTTATTTAGAATATTAATACGTGATATTAGAGTGTATATATATATATAGTGATTATACAAAAGTGTGGCAGAAGCCTCTCGCCTCCTCCCACCCCCAGCAACTCCCACAGCACTTCCCTCAGATGAGACAATTCCGAGGAATCCCGAAGCTGCTCCTGGAGAAGGCAGAGAGTTACGAGGGTCAGGAGGGCTTGAGGTCGATGGTTCGACGATGATGGGCAGATGGTGTTTTCCCAGACGCCGGCCACGAACAAAAGAAAGAGGAAAAGAGAGAAAAAGGAAGGCAGATAGACAGGCAAGGCGAAGCGGCGAGAGAGCGAAGCAGGAAGGAAGGAAGTTTTCCTCTGTCATCTCCGACCTTCCCCCGAGCCTACGTAGATATATGGAATGGAATATCTCTGGCCAGTTTTGCTGTTCGTCTAACCCAGCCTCCCACGGGGGGGACCACAGATCCCCCTGTAGTGTCTGAGCCGGCAGAGCAAAGGTACGACCTTGAGAGCCCAGCAATTACAAAAACATTCCAGTGTCTTATCAACCTAGCAGAACACACAGTTGCTAGTTGAAGAAAGCTCACTGAAATAAAAAAAAATCAGCAAAAGAAAAACTGGCTTCATCCTGGCTCAAACCAGGACAATCCTCTCTTTGGATTCAATTCTATAGTGACAGCTAATACAAAATTTGCTTTTCCTTGTTCAGTACCATGAGCATCAGCAGGGCTTTGTGTAGGCATGGGGATGTTCAATACAGAATTCTTACTGACAGGCCAAGGTCTGATTTTAAAATTCATTATTCCTCATGTAAGGACACATCTGTAAACATGGACATGTCCATACTGTTGTCTTAGGAAAGGAACCTGCAGGGTATGGTAGCCAGTTGGAAAATCCATAGTTATTTGAAGCAGAATGTACCTGCTTACCTTGCAGCTTTATGCTATGCTGATCGGTTAAGTTTATAATTGGGAAAGCTAACATTTTTTTAGGCTTTGATCCTCCCAGTAATTGCATGCATGATTAACTTTACATTCTTGAACAAGTGTTTTGACCCTGAAGAGCCATCCAGAACACCTGCAGTAGTTTTTAAATGTTCAAGTGAAAACTTATTTGTGTCTTGGACACTGTTTACCTATAATTTAGTACCAGCTCAGTATTTCATGTTTTACCATATGACTAATATATGTAATAAGCTAATAAGTGTTCTGATTATGCCTCTGTAATTCTCGCTCCTTGACATAAAATCTTTCTCCTGCTGTGTAAGTAAGATTAATTTGTAATCTTACATGCTTACTTACATCTCCCACAGTGATCAAAGCAGGCTAAATATGCAGAGTTTTGGATACAATTTGGGCCTAAATTATAAAAATTAAACACTCTTGTTCATATGGTACTTCTTGCCATTTATAATATAACTGTGTCTAATAGAAAAGATTGATAGATTGCCGTAATTGTTGTTCAGGAAAACAGATACAACAAAAAAAGAACATGTTTGCTAATACCAACTGTAAAGAGTAACTTTTATTACTAGTGGCAATAGGAAATCCTAATAATATTTAGTGCTGTGTATTGTGCATGAACTACTGAATTATTGTCCAATTAATCTTTAGGTATTTGACATGTACAAATATTAGCAATTCCATGAGGTAAGTAAACAAAAGGTAATTCTTGGGTTGTCATTCTTATTTGATGACATTGCAAGGTTATAATGAAGACTGTACGAAACACGAAGCATTACTCAGTGAAGAATCGGCCCAGGGAGGAACCTGAAGAGAGCTGCAGAGGTTCTCTAAAGGCCCACTGCAAGGTGGGATGCATCTCACCTAAGTTTAAACATCTAAAAATTAAGAATTTATTCTAAGATAGTATTCTAAGCTTCTTTTATTACCCATAGAGAAAGGGAAGCAATTGCATCTCATAAAATAGATATGTGACAGCAAGAAGACATCCTTAAAATACGTCTAACTCTGTAAGACAGAAAAAGTCATGAACTGAAAAATGAAACATAGTCTCCTAATTCAAAAAAAGCTACTGATGAGCTGCAAAGCTGTTTATATCATGTGCCTTTAGTCAACATCCCTTCCATGTCATGCAATCGCTTTTAGAAAGTCAAATGCTGTTGCATGAAGATTCTGTCCATTTAACACTGTAGAAAAGAGAAACTACAGTTGACTTTGATAGGATTAAATTATGCATCTAATCCTTTTTGTTCCAGATGTCAATACATAAAAGTCATATCAGAGACTGAAATTCAGATCCTCATACATATTCTTAATCCCTCATCCCTTGCTGTAGGTTACAGATCTGAAAATTATAGCATGTAAAATCTTCCAAAAGTTGATTCCTTTCTCATTGCTTTTAAACCCAGTACTGCTAACAGTAAACATTTCACTGAGTTATTTTGGAATATGCCGTGAGAATTAAATTAATTGCAAATTTTTCATTAAAAATAATGGAGGGAGTTCACCATTTCATGGCAGGCAAAAAATTTGTTACACGTTCTGTGGCTGCATACCTAGGCAGCACCAAACTGAAAGCTAGGCAGCATGCAAAAGCTGAGAAGACGAAGTGTGATGTGCATTTAATTTCACCAAGAGAACTGTCAGATGCCACAAAACACATACATTGCTACTGCAAAATAACTATTCTTTGTGAGTGTATATATATGTACTTATGTATATACACACATATATATTGCTTGTTTGGATGTATTGTATTTCTTAATTATAGAGACAATCTTGTGTGACTGTAACAGCTGTACAATTGTGGTAAAATGCTTTGCATGTTTTGCATATGCCAAATTACAAAAAAATATGTATAATCTAATTTTCTAGTGCACAGAAATCCCTCATTGCATAGAGGTGACAAAAAAATGAGTGTATTGAAATCTGTATCTGTTTGCTTTATAAACCACCAGTCTCTCAATAAGAAATAAAAAGATTGCTTTTGAAGAGCCTGAAGTGCTTTATGCTTTGCTGCTGCAAATTTAGTCAGCAAAAGCAGATCAACTAATCTAAAACTCATTTCTGAGTTGTGCTGACATTAATGAAATCAACAATTACACTGGTGCAAAAACAGTGACAGAAACAATAAAAGTTTTTGTATTTTAAGCCTCATTGAAAATAAAAGACAAACCAACATTTTTCCAATGGACTCAATGTGTGATTAGCAGAATGTAAAATGTCATAAACATTTAAACTAATAGTACTTCAAGTGTTAGTGGATTACAGGTAAACAAAATTTATTACAAGAAGAGATTAAAAACAAGGTATCTAATTTATTACTGTAAGAGTCCATGCCTCCCCTGACTTTTGGCCAAAATTGGTGCAACATGGCTGTGATTTATTTTATGCTTGGATTTCGGATCCTATGGCTGCCGAGCAATTTGCCACATTCATAACAGACTAAAAACTGAATCAGCTAAGGGGTTTCTGAAGATCCCTCATGTATACACCTGGTGGATGCCTGCAGTAGATTGTGTAAGGTAATCTTTTGCTCCATTGGGGTAACTATTCCTCCTTTACAGGCAAGCAGTCCACACCAATTAGCAGTTCATTTCTCTGGTGAAAGCTGTTGCTGGTGACCTGAAGAGTCGTTCCCCAGCTGAAGCACCTGAAAAGGAAGAAAGGGCAAGAAGGCAATCCAGTTTTCAAGCTTGTGTCTTTACTTTGTACCAAACACTTGGAGAAAAGATGCTGGAAATCTCATCAGTGAAGTTCCTGACAAGATCGCTTTTTCATGGCTACTTGGGACTGAATAAAGAGGCAATCCCGAGAAGGAAAAGGAGCATAAAATGGATTTCAAGGCAAATAATCCCATAGGGGAGAATGAGGACTGAGTGAGATGGGAAAGGTTCCTTGGTGGGGTAGGTAAGTTCCTACATATGAGTGTAAAGAAAGACTGTTCAGAAGACCAGCTTAGTGAGGTCACCTAGAACCTCTCTTATGGTAAAGTATATCTGCCAGCTTTCAGATGGGAAAAGGAAGGAATTGTGTAAAAAAATGTTGTTGTTCTCACAGAATTTATAAAGCCTACTCTTCTTGCTTTGATGATGTAAAATGTATTTCACAGATTATCCTAAATCCAATCTGTTTTACTTGAATTAAAAACATGCCCCCCTGATTTTGCATTTATGGCAATAAAATTAGTGGAGAAGTGTATCTTTCCTTTCCTCTTCTTCCTCTTACTTTCTGCAGGCCTTGAGTAAATACAGTTGTGTTCTCTTATTTTTTGTTTATATATCAGGAGAAAAAATTCCCATGCAACCACTTTGTGGAAAACTGTCAGGTAACATTACACAAAAGATGCTTATCTTCTGACAATCCAAATGAAGTCACTGAA